>NC_090311.1:3190000-3490000 GCF_039906515.1 Pseudorca crassidens | reverse complement strand
ATTATCTCATCGAATCCTCCCTACAGAACTAGGGCGTGGGCATCATTATCCCCACATCATGGACAAAGGAAACTGTCACTGAGTTTGAAGCAACTTGGAAAAGTCAGGGACAGAGCCAGGGCAGAAGCCCCCGAGTGTGAGTCCAGGGCTCTCTGTTTAAAATGAGAAATTACACCCTGACCGATCTTCAACCACTGAACTGATACTCCTTAGCTCCTTTTAAGAGCCACAGCTGCAATTTCCTGTTCCCATTTTGAATCCAACAGCATGAAAATGTAACCTACCAAGGTGACATCAACGTCACTTTGGGGCACTAGTCTGTAAAGCACCACAGTAGCTAAGGGCACACTGAGATCACACGCAGAGTGCGGGACCCAGCACCCTTCTGAAAGCCCAAAAGCTTGGATTAGAAATAAGTTGAAAAAAAAATCCTAAAATGAGATGGATTCATTATTCTCATCTCCATGTTCCAGATCTATTAATTTAGCCTCTAAAGTAATCTTTGTCCGGGGTGCATAACTGTATCAAATACCCCTGCTATCAAAGCTTTATTTCCTTGAAAAGGCAAAGATAATATGGGCTGGGTATTCTTTTCCTACACATAATTCATTTAAGTCAGAAATGTTCTCAAATGGCTTCTTTTTTTTACCGCTCTCCAAGTTTACGTGCACCCTGATCCAGAAAGATATAAATTACCATTGGGAGAAGGGGGCAAGGCTGATCTCTCCCAGGACACAAACACCGAGATTTCAGCTCCCTGATACTTTTATTTTGCTGCTAATAAAATGGGGTGGTTAAACCTCCATGGTAGAGTAGGAATATAACACCAGAGTTAAGCTTTAACACCAGCAAAAACTCTATTAAAATGTTGCCCCAGAGACTGTGAATTTGAATTCTGGCGCTGCTAGTCAGGTTGGACCTGGAAACTAAGAAGAGGAAGTTCCTAAGTCCTGCAGAACAGGCCACACAGAAGGATTTTTTTTTTTTCCTCAGTCTAATTTCCTTATAGAGGAGAAAAATATAAAGACATAAGAAAGGCCTCAAAATTCGGAGCTAACTTAGGAGAAGACATAAGCTCCAAGAAGCAGAGTACTAGTCTCCGGCTGCCCCTGCGCTCGGCCCGGAATAGGTAAGCTCCACAGACAGGACAGGTGGAAAGAGAAGGAAGGTGGACGATACTCTGCGATTTGCACTAACGTGTATTTCACTGGGAGAGCTGCTTTCAGAAAGATGCACAGCAGAAAGCAACCCAGTTTAGGGAGAAACACATGACACTCGGCACAGCCTTGACCTGAGGTGTGGCAACCTGGGTGCCAGAACCAGCTCGACCTCCAGCGCACCAGCCACTAACTACCTGACCCAGAGTGTCCTCACCCATTAAATGCAAATTACAGTCCAAGGAGATATGAGAGGGTCACAGCTTCAAAAAATAGACATATTTATTAAAATGCCTGGGGAATCTTAACGTGCCTAAGAAAAAGTTGTTTACGAACGTGGCAAATGGTCTGAATTCAGTGTTTGTAGAATTCACTTACTTATTAATGCTAGAAATTTCCTTTAAAAATAGACGAGGGATAAAAAGTCAGTTACTTTTATCAGTAACAATTACTTTTATCCAAACTTTATTTGGAAGAATAATATTTGTAATACCAACAAAATGTCAAGAATTTTTAGAATAAACAAAAACATTAATAGACTAGGCTGGCATTTTATATTGCAAAACTGATAGCATGAAAGAAAATTAGTACAAACCTATCAGAACTGGCGAAAATGTGAAGGGCATACTGGAACAGATGTGAAAACTAATAGTCTACCTAAGACTAAGAACAAATTAGAATGCAGGTGATAACTGACAGCCAGGTTATCAAACTTCTGGTCTTTGAGCGAAGGCGCCAACAATATTCATGTTACAGCATGCTTGCAGAACGACTGTTCAATATACACTTTACTACCGCAATCAATGAATTTAGCAAAGATGTGTTTAAGAAGAGAGTATTTGAGGATTACGAGCAGGTCTCGGAAATGAAATGGAGGATAAGCTAACAAATCTATCAGAAATAAGACCAACAACTTAAAATTTAAACCAATCTTGAGCATATATTTGAACTTGGATATGCAGAAATGGTCTACAGGTCCCTGAGGTTCAGTGATACACTCCAAGGATCAACAGCCCTATAGACAGTTAAATTACTCAGAAAGCCAGGGAATTTATCAAACATGAATTTCAAAGTGGATTCTGGCCTCCAGGAAAAGTGGAAGTGCCCATTAATGTACATACAAAATAAATGTTGTCCGCAAGCTCTTTACACGATTTATATTTTTGACCATAAATTGGCTAAAGGTTTTTAATGTACATAAAGTGGGACAGAGCCCTCTCTCTTTAACAGAAGTAATCTGGGTCCAGGTTGTGCAAAACTCTTCACAAATCCTAAAAATGTGACCGTTGTCCTGACCAGTGCAACACAAAGAAAGAATGTGCCCCGTTCCACGTCTCCTGGCGCATTGTTTATAACCAACTCCAATTTAAGAATGTTAACATTAAATAGATCTCACACATGGAGATTTGTACAAACCCGTCATATATTATAAATGAAAATTATAAAAAGGTCTGCAAAATTTGTTAAGGCAGATGGGCTGGAATCAGAGGAACACCGAAGTATGCAATAGTCTTTAGAAATTTAGACGGTATTTAACTCATAACCTCAATATTTATTTTATCGATCAAAAGAAATGTTAACTTCATCTACTGGTGACAGATAATTTATCAAAAAATGTTTCAAATAAGAGAATATTTCGTAGCTAAGGTGGCTCAGGAAATTAGTCACTGGCCTTTGGGCCTGAGCTGTCCCCAGGGACAGGGGTGGAGCATCGTTTCTGGGATGACGGAGCCCCAACCCAGGGGAGGAAGGAAGGCAGACAGGTTGGGCTGGGCTCGAGGTAGGGTCCGGAGTGAGGCTTCACCGCACATGGCAGCTCCACATGCCCCAGCATTTCCTTGCCCAAGAAAAGTTGGGATGCAAAGGAATAAAACTCCTCTTTCTGAAGATGGTGCAGATGTACCCAGCACGTGGAGATGTGCTCAGGAGCCCTCAGCCTTCACACACTTCGGTCCCCTATCAGAGTAAATCACGCTAACTTTTCTCTTTCACTCAGCAATTTCCACTGTTTTCTATAAACTGAGTCCTTCTAATTGAAAATCACTGTCTGCACGCTAATCCCATAACTGGCGCCCAATAGCTGACTGGCTGACGAGGCCACGAACCCCATGGGTCCCGAACATTCCAGCACTCCCCAACATTCACACCTAATGGCACCCGGCAGTAGGAAGTTATCTGACCTGATATCAAAATTCACGTTGCCTCCATCTCCTGCTGATTTTAAAGTCTCTCCAGATGTCCTGATAATGTCATCCTCCTACACCCAGGTGAGAGAGGACAGGAGGCCAACGCTTGCGGCCTCCCTTTCCCACGTGTGTGGAACAAGGTGATATCTATGGTGCTCTGGAATGTTCCTTCTGACCTGAGAGTCCTGAAAACTGTGTGTTCTTTCACGTTCACGTCCATCTCCCTCTGGCAAATGAATGTACAAAGTAGCATCCCTTTTTCAAAGATGGGGAGATTGAAACATAAGATTTACATGAGATGCATCATCACGAGATGCCAGAAGCCACACCAGTGGGCCTGCGGACGGATGGTCTGCCTGGAATGTGCCCGTGGACCGTGGCTGTGGTCGTGTCATTATGAGCCCTGCTATTGCACCTCAGGGTGTGGTCGTCCTTCCTGGCTCCCACTGCCTGCAAGAGTTTCAGACGGATCCCTTTCCCGGGGTGTCTGGACCCGACAGAACTCTGGACGTTTGGCAAGGCTGGGCGGTGGCCTGAGAGCACAGTGCATACTCAGGGCCTGGGGCTCCTGTCTGCGAGGCCAGCACAAAGCTAGACTGTCCTTGCCTGGCCGGACCTCAGCCTCACCCACAATGGCCAGCCCTGACCAGGACCAGACACACTTTGCAAATCTACCTCCTCGTAAGCAGAATCTCCAGCAGGAACTGACAGTTTGGGTTCCCTTGTGATCTATCTTGGGGGACGACAGCAAGGCCCCTCGGCCCTTTGCCCAGAGACGGGGCCTGGAAAGTACTCTGCCCCTCCCCCTCCCAGTCCCACCCTGCGCCCACCAGATGCTCAGGAGACCCCGGGAAGCCACATTCTCTGCCCCTCCCCACCCCCTGGCAGGACTGAACCGTGTTGTTCATTTGGGTCTTGCTACTTCTCCCGGGGCCTGTGGACCATGCCTTCCCTGTGTGCCCAGGACGCGAGACAAAGCAGCACTGTGTTCAGACCCAGGGGGAGAAGGCGCCTCGGCCCTCGGCCAGCCCTCCACTAACAGGCCTGTATCAGTCTGCTGGGGCTGCCATAACACCATGTTGCCCCAGGGTTGGTTTCTCCTGAGGCCTCTCTCCTTGGCTTGCAGACGGCCACCTTCTCCCACGGTCCTCCCGTGATCCCCCATCTGTGTGTGTCTGTGTCCTCATCTCCTCTTCTTACAACGACTCCAGTCCCGCGGGATTAGTCCTACTGGATTAGGGCCCACCCATATGACCTCACTTTACCTCTATCACCTCTCTAAAGGCCCCTTCTCCAAACGCAGTGACACTCTGAGGTGCTGGCAGGACTCCTACATGTCCGTTGGGAGAGGTGGGGACAGAATTTAGCCCATAATACACACCGACTTGGCTTCCTGCTCCCTTCCGAGAAGCTTGTTTATGCTACAGGGAGCTCATCACCAAACTGGCTTCTCTCTTCTCTCGATCGGAAACAACGTCTGCCCAGAAATGACAAGGGATAATGCCACAGCGGCAAGACGAATTGGAGGGAATTCTACCCAAAACGAACCCGACAACCTGGTGTGGCGTGTTTCACAGCACAAAGCCCTCTCACATGCATTGGAGTCTTTGATCCTCCAACCCGCTCCGTAAGGGAGGCTGGGGAGGTATTAATCAATGACTACAGATTAATTTATGAGATGACGAGATGCAGAGTACGTTGCCCAAGGTCACACAGCTAATTACGGCCCAAGTCTTGAGACGCCAAGAACATACTCCTTCCACTACCCCTCGTGGTCCCCTGTGCAATAAAGGGACGCCTGGAATACAGGTTCACAGCAGTTCCTTCAAGTTAAAATGCGTTTATCATCTTGCCTAAGTTATGACCCCAACTTTCCCACCAGAAGATCATATCACAATAAAAAACACACAGCGTGCAGGTGGCTAACATGATTTATTAAATTTTCTCAATTTCATGTATTAGGAAGTTCCTCCACACGGGAAAATTTTCTAAATATTGAAAACATATGTACATAGGACAAAGCTCGGGGAAAAAAAAGGTTTATTATAATACATCACACATAGTAAATGTTTTTTTAACAAAGTCTGCATGAACTTTCCACATTAATCAAAAGTGAATGCTGCATGATTCTGTATAATTAACCAGGAAGGCATATTACAAGTGATAAATATCACAGGCAATAAAGTGAAGTGAACGAATATTGACCTTAAATGCTCATTAATAATGCAAGGTTTTTGATGGTCCACAATGCAATTATGACTCGGTTAACTGAAGGGTCAAGTTTCCCAGAGATTCATAATTAGACTTACAGTGGCCTGTTCATCAGAGGTTTAGTAAATGCTGCAACACGCCCCTTTCGGCTCCCTTAATATCTGAATCAGAACCTCAGTCCTTTGATTTCCTGTCCTCCTTGCAAAGCTATGGACTCAGAAAAGGAAACGCATTCCACGTGGAGAGAGAGTCCCGAGATGGTTTGGCGGCCGCTAGAAAAGATGTGCTTATGACAAACACTTGAACCTTGGCTTTGAGAGTAAGGGGCCACCTCAAACGCATCCGGAGGGGAGCAGCTGGACACACCATGAGCCAACACCTGTCCGCCTCTGCACACAGCTTCTGGCTGGCCTCACCAGCCTCTGGGACCTCCAGGATGGACCCTGCCCCCCAGCAGTGGTGAAACTGAGGCAACTAAGAAAGATTCCAAGGACACCTAAAGAGACTTTACAAATTACTTTGTATTTACAAGATGTGGGAAAGATGAGACCAAATACAACCTCACGAGTCCAAACATTCCATCTCCTTTTCTGTGCCTTTTTGGCTAATAAGTTCCTGTGCGACCCAAACAAATTCAGAACATCCCTATTCCCACAGCTGTCTCACCGTTTCAAGCAATGAGACCCCCTCCACAAGGAGAACCCCTGCCATCTGTGCTACTCCAGGCAGACAACACGCCAACTGAGGCTACACCTGCCAGCCTTTGAGTCCTCCTGAACCTAGACCCCTTCCTCCTTCCATCACTGCCCCCTTTACCCCCATCCAGTCCTCAAAGCTCAGCTGACCCACACCTGGTCCAAAATCCAGGTAGCCTCTTCTGTCTGCGACAGCACATGGCATTAAGGGCCCTCCATCTGTTTGGATCACAGGTGTGGTCTCAGCTTCCTTCTTCCTCCCTGTACGCTGAAAGCGACTTCTGGGCTGGAGCTGAGGGACCTCATTCCTCTATCTGCCACTCACCCCAGCCTGGTGCCCTCCCTACAGCAAGTGTGAAGAAATCCTTGCTGAACGGGAGGCGCGGGTGGGGATGAGGTGGCCCATGCTTCCTGCAGAGCCACAGTGTCAAGATGAGTGGGATGCAGACGCATGGGAGCCTCCGGGTCCGTGATGTGCAAGAGCAGCTGGGCACAGGGGGCGTGAGAGCCATGACTTCCCCACGGAGATGGGCTCCCCCGGGGGGAACCCAGGGAGAACACAAGATGCCCTGCTGGATGAGTCAAAGACAGCTGGGAGCTTTAGGAGAGCACGAAACTGGAAACAACCTGAATGTCCAAGAGTAAAGGGGTTGGTTTCATAATTACGGCACATATGCACTGATGAAATATTACAAAATCGTGTTCTAATAAGCATCAAACAGCACATGCATAATCACACAACCGTATGAGAAAACACGTGGACAGAGGACAGACAGACGCGAACCTGCTAACAGCGGCTATGACCAGGCGGTGGGGGTCACAGGTGATTTCCGCTTTTCTATATGTTCCAAATTATCAAAGAGGAATATACAGTGTATGCGGGGCGGGGGCTGCAGTGGGGGGAGTATGGTAGGATTTGCACTTGGCTCTGTCTTGGCAACAGGAATCACTATAAAAACGTAGGGAATTCCTGTGCTCTGAGCCAAAGTGTATTTGGCCACGAAGCATCCAGGGGAGAGAACATGCCGGGACCATCCAAGTTCCCCCTGCACGATTTGTAACAGCCCTTCCCAGAGCACAGGAAATACAGAGGCGTTTCACAGAAGGCAAAGCCAAGTGCCCGAATCCAGATCCACTGGCCTCCTTCCTCCACTGCTTCTTCCTCCCCAGCCCCACTGTCCTTACCTGGAGCCCAAACCCAAGCCAGAGATCCCGAGATGAGTACCAGGGCCATCCTCCTCTGTCACCACTCACCTCCCTCCCTGTCCCACTTCTCTCGAGGTCACCCACATTCCTCTTGCCAGATGCGAACCCAAGCCCGAGAGCACTGGCCGGGGGGTGCCTCACATCACACTCACTGCTCCCCTCACTTGGGGACCTCAGGTCTCCATCAAGGTGTAGCTGGCAGCAGTGACCCAGAGGTGAAAATCCCTTATCCCGTGACCAGTCCCTCGGGCTGGCCAGTCACCTTTATCTACAGTTTCTATAAAAAGAATCTGCTGTGAATTTTCACTCTGCCCTCATACGCCCACTAAAGAGATCTCGTTTCCTATGGACACATCTCCACCTTTTGGGGGCCGGCGCCGTCAGCCCACCCCGAAAAGCTGGCGGTGCTTTGCAGAAGCCTTCACAGGGCAGGATAGGCCAGAGGGACCCTCGGGGTGCAAACGCGGACCCCTCTTTGGCGGCACTAAGCACTCCCATGCTCACCAGCAGCATCAGATTTCAGGCCAAAACCAAACCAGAATAAATGGCGTCCTCGCAGCAACTATAGTTTATGTGTTGTTTTTATTTCCTTTACTTGTCTTTCAGTGTAAACAGTCCATGTTGTTCTAAGAGGTCAGTTTTATGGGCCAGAGCACCACCAAACTATTTAGGTTTAAAATGACACTACTGTTTAAGACCCAGTAATTTCCAGAGCCCGTGATTTACTGCTGCGGTGCTCCATGAGGCTCATTTCAGACCTCCGAGAAGAACTAGTCAAAGTGTTAAATAAACATGAAGTCTGTGCCTTGTTTTCTTTCCAAAAGTGCAAACACTGTTCCTCTAATGATTAAATACTGCTTAACATACAACCAAGTGACTATTTCACAGTTGCTTCTTTCCCGTGGCTTCATTTTATGTATTAATTATTTTGTGTTCAGACAAAGACTTTAATTAGGAGTCATGAAGGGTTTCTGAAGAGTGAATAAGTAGTTCCATCCGCATTAAACTGATAATAAACAGACGTTTCTAAAACAAGGAGCTGCCCCCGTGAAAGCCTTAACTAAGCCTGAATCTATTAACTATTAACTAAACTCAGCCCCATAAAACATTGTTTGGGGATGTTACATGGCAGTAAAAATGATTCAGATCACCTTTAGGTCCTCAAAGAGGAAATAAATTCATTGAAGTTTGGTGGATATTAAAGGTTGAAACTTGCCTTTGAATGTGAAAAATTCAACCAACGTTTTCTTAAGCTCCAAACACTGATTATTAAAAATTGTTTGATTCTTTGAAATGACAGTACAAAAGCAAAAAAAAAATTAAATATGACGGCTTTTTAAGGACAAGAGGCAACTATATGTGCACTTGATGACAATGAATCTGGAAAAAAGGAAACAGGAAGGTTAATTCTGCCCTTTAGGCTAAAATTCTGCTCTCTACTCTCTGTAACGGAAACCACGTTATCTACAATGTCCCTTCAAGGAAGGTTCTGAGAAGCAGTGCATCCTGCTGGAAGGGGCTTTTCTTAGCTGCCTGTGTTCAGAAGGTTCTGGTTTAAACACCTAAGCAGCTGCCCTTCCCCAGATGTTCTTACAAGACGCCTGGCACCTTTGCTGCTGTCCACAGCGCCTGTGGCTGGATGTGTACTTACCCGCGTTTTCAGCTGTATTTTGCTTACTTGCCTTGAGCCTGGCGCCGTCTACTTTGCCACGGCTGCTCAGATGCTGTTTTCTGGCGCCATAAATTCTTCGATCTGGACTCATCCTTAAACAGTGTCTTGGCCACAGGGCTGGGAGTGGTGGGCTGTCTCCTACTTAACCCTTAGGATTCAGCACCTGCCCCAGGGGCCTCCCCACCCTCCAGGCCAACACTATGCCCTCCTCCGCACTCCCCAGCTCCCCCTGTAATAGGGAAGGACAAATCTGACTCCATACTGGATCTGTCTCTTTTACTTTAACCTTTGTATTCTATTGCCTTTGCTCCTGTTAAGAATGTTGCCTACAGCCTGAAATAGACAGGACAGCCCATTCTCAAGGCTCTGACCTTTCAATGTAAACACTTTCCCATTCCCATAGAGATAAAAAGTTGCAGAACAGAGAATGACATATGTCTCGCTGGAGGTTTACAGGAACATGGTGACCTGACCTCCGTGGACAGCTGCAGGAACAAAGGATTCGGACACACACCAAGAAATCTGCAGCAACCAGCCACGCCCCTCGTCACCTGGCCTTTAAAAACCCTTTGCTGAGTTTGCGGTTTTCTGGGCACGAGAACCTGTCTCCTTGCTCAGCTCTGCAATGAACCTCTCTCTGCTCCGAACTCCGACGTTTCGGTTTGTTTGGCCTCCCTGTGCGACGGGCACACGCACCTGCGTTCAGCGACACCTGCAGTCACCTCACCCCCACTCACTGCAAGGTCCACGCTCACCCGCAGTGGGTCCAGCGTGTCTGTGTCTCACACTCTCCTACCAGCCCCTTGCGGGTGGAGGTCTGGCGCACACGCCCCAGCACAGAGTTGGCATGGAAAACAAATGCGTAAAACAAATGGGGGAGCAAAGTGAAGGGAGCTGAGCTCCCTCAGCCTCTGGCATCGGGCGGGATTTTGGCTTCACGCAGAACAGGGAAAGGGCCCAGCTTCCAGCATCACTCGTGTCAACCCGCCACCTCGTCCTGGGTGTGCCCCTAGTGGACAGTTCTTTCTTCCTGGGGGTGTCTCCTCCTGACCCTGCCACGTGGGGACAAAACTGACAGAGGCAAATCTCTGCTCAACAGGGGCAGTCACGACGGGCTGGGCATTAGGGTGACCAGTCGGCCACAAGGACCTGGCCGGAGCCCCTGACCAACTGAGGGCTCCAAGTTGGATGGGGATAGCCACCCCTCTCAGCCTTTGTCCCCTGAGAACCCTGCCTGAGAGACGCAGGCTGAGAGGCAGCTGGACAGGAGGAGCTGCGACAGCCTGGACCCCTGGGCATGGGCCCCAGGGATGCTGGGCGGCCTCAGAGCACTAAGGGAGCTAGAACAGGCAGCCTCCTCCATGTGCCCGGGCCCCGAGCTATGTCCTGGACAGCCTGTCCATCCTGTCACCATGCCCAATCTTGTCTCTAGTGATAAATGCTCTGGACGACTTTGCTTCTGCTGCAGGAATCCCAGAGGGGCTATAAGATGGGGCCCTGGGCAGGGAGGAAGAGGGGCAGAGGCTTCCTAGGTCCGAATCCTCCTAAGTCAGGCTGGCCTTCAAGGTACAGCCAGGCTCACGCTGGAGGGAGGTGCTGAGACCCGCCAGTCTGGCCGCTGCCTGTTTCCATGCTCTCTGCCCTCCGGGGACTTGTCCTCAGGGTCAAGGGCCAAGCCCTGGTCGGGCCTGACCTCTTCTCCCCCGACTGGTGCCGTGTGTGACTATCCCACTGTGTGCCCCTCTCCCCCCTCAACCCAGAGCCCCTGTTGCTTCAACCCCCAAGTCCCCCAGGACACAGGGCTCGGCCAGAGAGGAAAGGGCGTTTTCACCAGAAGAACTCCGGAGCCCCAGCCCTCGGGAGGGCAGGCCGGCATGCACCCCCGTGTGAGCATTTCATTCACATAAACCAAACAGAGAACAAACTAGTGGTGACCAGTGGGCAAGGGGAGCAGGGAGGGACAGGATGGGGGAGGAGAGTAAGAGGTACAAACTACTATGTGTAAAATACATAAGCTACAAGGGTATATTGTGCAGACAGGGAATACAGCCAGTATTTTATAATAACTTTAAATGGAGGATAAGCTACACAAATATTGGGTCACTATGTTGTACACCTGAAACTAATATTGTAAATCAACTATACCTCAATTTAAACAAATAGAATAGGCAGAGTACTCGAATAGACATTTTAACAAAGACAACGAACGTACTAATGGCCAAAAAGCACATGTACTCAACATCACTAATCATCAGGGAAATGCAAATCGAAACCACGAGATATCACCTCACACCTGTTACAAAGGCTATTATCAAAAAACAAGAGATAAATGCTGGTGAAGATGTAGAGAAAAGGGAACCCTCTGCAGGCTGGAATGTTAATGGTGCAGCCACTGTGGAAAACAGGCTGGAGGCCCCTCAAAAAGTTAAAAATAAACGACCATATGATCCAATAATCCCGCTTCTGGGTACGTATCCTAAGGAGATGAAATCACTCTCTCAAAGAGCTCTCTGCACTCCCATGTTCACTGCAGTGCTACACACAATAGCCAAGACACGGAAACAACCTAAGTGTCCATCATCATCACATGAATGGATAAAGAAGATGTGTTATACATAACACAATGGTATATTATTCAGTCATTAAAAAGGAAGCCTTAAAAAAAAAAAAAAGGAAGCCTTGCCTTTTGTGACAACATGAACTGGAGGGTATTATGCTGAGTGAAATAAGCCAGACACAGAAAGACAAATACCGTGTGACGTGTGACATCAGTAACATGTGGAATTTAAAAAAAAAAAAAGAAAGAAAGGTGGGGGGCCAATTTCATAAAATCAGAATAGAATGATGGTTGCCCGGGTCTGGGGGAATGAGGAAATGGGAAGCTATAACTAAAAGTACCTTTTGACCTATAAGAATAAGTTCTGAGGCTCTAACCTACGGCACAGTGACTATAGTTAATAGTAATATATTAATTATCTGGATCTTGGTAATCATTCCACGATGTACATGTATATCAGATCATGTTATACACTTCATTGACAAATAGAATTGTGTGTATTGACAAATATAATTTAAAGTTGAGGGGGAGAAGAAGCAAAGATAAACTGGGGTGAAAAAAGAGAGAGAGAGAGAGAAATCTCCAGGGCGGCCGTGGCACAGTGAATAACTCGTTTCTTATGCTAAGTCACCAAGGATGTGAGCAAGAGAAAAACAATGATGCTGAGTGTGGTCTTATTGTTAGAAAGGAACTCGAGTTTCTACCCATGGATGAGAATTTCCCAGGAGCCCCTGATAAGGACCACTAAGCCGATGGGCACGGTTGGCCACTGTAGGTGATTAAACCACAGAACGTCGCCTAAATGTACATGGCTATAGGCAAAGACAGGCTTGTTGGGAGAAAGAGCTCTGGACGTGGCATGAAAAGTGGGCTTCCAGTCCCAGGGCAGCTGCTTCCTAGTCGGTGCCTGAGACAAACTACAGAACTCAGAGTCATCATCCCTATGAGGCAAATAAAACCGCTGTCCTGGGACCGCAATCAGGACTAAATGAGATGATATCAAAGAGTGCCTCCCAGAGACCGATTCCACCAATGCTCATCTCCTCAAATTCTTATGGCAGATCATCTGCTCACAATTTAATCCATAAACAAACCTCGCTCCGCACACCTCTGTGACGCACTGCTCCGTGTGTATGACTGCACCCTACAGAAACAACCTCACAAGCGCTCCCAGAGAATAAACAGAGATGCCCATGGTACCAGCCTTACAGAGGTGAAAGACTGGAAATAACCTAAGTGCCCATTGGGACGGGTCCGGAAAAGAGAAAAACACACTGCAGCTGTGCCGTGCATACCACGTAGCGTCAGAAAGAGGAGCTCACGGGGAATGAGGCCCAAGTGAAGCAGGGAAAGCAGCACGCAGAGTCAGATCCTATTTATTTAGAAAGACAGACAGACAGACAACGACACACAAAGTATTTACTTCTCATTTTACACCTCTTGTGTTGTAGGGATTTTCCATTTAAGATGAAAAGCCAAAAGAAAATTTCCTACAGTCAAAGCAAACATCTTTGCACCTGTCCTCACCTAACAGAGAGAGAACAGCTTCAGCGCATCATCATCGCGGTGATGTACCGAGGTGAGGCGAGAGCGAGAATGAAGGAGAAAACCATACACCAAAAGCCAGGTCAGGACTCAGCTCTGCTCACGTGGAGATGGGAGATGTGGTGAGTTGTACGTCACTGTCTCCTTTGTGTCCGTGCGATGTTTCAGGCCGTGGCTAAGCCCCAGTGACAGCTAGCACACGTGAATTCAAAGGAGCCAAGCGTGGCACAGGCCTAATTAGGAACTCAGAACAGAGACCCGAAAAGCAAAAGGATAATAGACAATGGTGAATATAGTCCCAAGCTGCCATCTGCCAAATGTCTGCGCTTTGAATTTCATCTCCAGTCGGGTGAAATGCCCATGGATCCCAGGACACTGGAATAAAACTCCATGTGGTTCCATTTTTATGGGTGAATCTGAAACCAGGTGGTTCTGGAGAGAGAGTTCCCATAGCCCTCGCCCTCCTGCAGTTCCCCGGATGCTTAGAATGTTTTCCTAAAACGAAATTACAAACATGAATCTCTTGTATGCAAGGAAACTTTCATACCAAGTATGCCAATTACAGGCTTGTCATTTTCCCTCTGTAAACCCCAATTTTTAGCCATAAAAAATGTGCTTATGATACAACATTTTGAGCTCAAAAGAATCGTTGTTTTTTTTTGCGGGGGAGGGGCAGGGGAGGACTTGCAAATGTCTTCTTAACTTTCTTACAGGAAAACAATCATACAGAAATTAACCATTACTGGTTTTTGTTCAGAATTCAGTGATTCTCTACCCTCATCTTACTTCTAAATTTTTTGAAATGTTAAGTCATAGGATAATCTTCTCTAAAAGTATGGGAAGGGGCTCTCCTGGAGATGGAGAGAGAAAAAGTAAGTGCATGGGGAGGGAAGCAAGGATTTTATAAAATAAGGCCAATAAGGAAATGCATGCAATGATTTCACATTGTTTGAGCCCTGGAGTGCCTTGATGATAAATAAGTCTATCCCTCCGAGCTTAGCACCTTCCAAGACCTGTTTTCTGAGGCGTGGGCGCTATGGCGTTGGGCAGACAATTGGCTTTGAAGCCAAACTTGGAACTGCCCGTCATTAGAGGAGTATTAAGCCATATTCTTAACCTTATTTCAATGGAGGGGTTTTTTGTGTGGTTTAATATAGCTATACCTTTTTCTAGCAGCCACATACTCTAACTTTGACACACGTGAAGATAGAACATCTACAGGGAAATGCAGAATCAAGAGCCATAAGCCACTGGGTTACAGTTCATGAGAATTTGCAATTTAAGTACATGATGACTGAAAGGGGATGTGGATGCATCGGGAAATGTATCTTTCAGCTGCTACATCTGCAAGTAGGTTAATTAAGTCACCAACGCTCTGCAGAGGAGAGTGTAAAACACCTTGATCAAGTGAACTCTTCTCCAGGGTTACACGATTTATAACCCACACCATCCGTGGAGGAGCAGCCCTGCCAGACTTCCGAAGAGACGGCTCCGAGGCGCTCGGCTCACCCAGCAGAGGAAGAGGGAGACGATAGGGCAGTGCGCGTCCCTGCAGCGCCCACCGCCAGGCCCTGTCCTGGCCGCGCCCCGGCCCTGCGCTCAGCCCTCTGGGCAGCGGTGGGCGGCCCCCCTGGGAGCCTGGACTTGAAGGGGAGCGTGGCTCACACCTCCGCCAAGGAGGGCAAAGGGGCGGGGCTCCCGTAGCATCCCAAACAGCGTCAGGGACACAGAGGGGAGCCTGCTGCCTCCCCATCACAAGCCTTTTGCCGCCAAGGAGGAAACGCCCCACTCCCATCTGGTGCCCACCCAGCCTGATAAACACCCCGGAACCTAGAGTCTGAATGCAATACACGCAGCCCTTCTGTTTCCAATGAAAGCACCTAACGTAGCCGTGGTCTTCAGCTGCTGCACCTGGAATAAGGAAGGTGACGCTGCACTGAGTAGTGTCCACGCAGCTGCCCTCAAGGGACGCAGGCAAACCACCCCCCACGCAAAATGTGTCCTCTGAAACCCTCCCCAGTTTAATCTGCCCCAGATCCTGCCCTCGGGGGTCTTGGTTAATCCCCGTAAACCAGGGACAAGGGACCCAGAGCGCTCCCCTAAAGGCCACACCCCTAAAAGGGGCAGTGGAGGTTGGAATGTAAAATCGTTGAGACTCAACAACGCTCCAGGGAGCCCAGCAGAGCAGCAGGGTTGCTGATCGGATGGAAATGGCTCGACTGTGGGCAGCGGGTGGGAGCAGGAATCTGTGCGTCCAGGGTGCACACAGGCCCCTCGATGCCGCGCTTGCGAGTCGCCCCACCGGGAGGCTCCTGCTTCTTACGTCCAAAGGCACCTCCAGATGCCCGCCCCAGAGAAGAACCTTCGGCTCGCAGGTGACAACACCCCCAGGAGCGGAACATGGGACTTGTGCAAGCCCCCGACAGCCCCGTGGCATCTGGTCCTGAATGCCAGTCCTCCGGCTTGCAGTGGCTTCGAAGTTAAACAGTCTCTGCTCCTTCCCTCTACCGCCCCGGCGCCCACGGTCCCATAGGCAATCCCTCGTGCCTTTCCTAGTTGAAGCCACTCTGCCACACTGACCGCTCACAGGATAAGATGGGGCAAGCCCACCTCTTCTCACCGGTAAAACAGGACAACACTGCACACCAGAGAGAAGGTGCGTGAAGCTCCCGGCACAAAGCAGGTACTCAGCAAGGAGTAATGAAGGGTCTACATGAGCAGAATCGGGGAGGGGTCAGTATTAAAATACTCAACAATCTCTTTCTTTTAGAAAAATATCTCATATCCACTCTTCTTGGAGGGAAATGTCCCATTTGGTTTGCCTAGCAATACAACACCCTTTCTCTTGGGTGCTGTGGTAGGCTGGAAAAGGGTCCCTCCCCCCCGCCAAGATGCCCATGTCCCAATCCCTGGAACCTGTGGATGTGATCTTACATGACAAAATGGACTTTGCAAGTGTGACTAAATTAAGGATCTCCCGGAGGGAAGATCATCCTGGACTATCTGGTGGGCCCTAAATGCCATCACAAGTGTCCTTATAAGAGGGAGGCAGAGACAGATTTGACAGTTACAGAGGAGGAGGCCATGTGAGGACAGAAGCAGAGACGGGAGGGGTGCGGCCACAAGCCAAAGCACACCGGCCGCCACCAGAAGCCGGGAGGAGCAAGGAAGAATCTTCCCCGAGAGCCTCTGGAGGGACTGCAGCCCTGCCAACACCTTGATTTCATCCTAGGGGTACTGATGTCAGGCTTCTGGCCGCCAGACGGTTAGAGAATAAGTTCCTGTTGTGTGAAGCCACCCAGTTTGTGATAACTTGTTGTAGCAGCCATGGGAAACTCTTACAGAGACCACGGTGTAAACAGTTTTACGAAAAGATAGAGCCCAGCACCCTGCAGGCTGTTGGTATGAATGGAGAGAATGCTCTGGGCCTGCCCACTTCGAGGGGGCAGGATGCCCTGCTGCGGGTTCAGAAATAAAGAGACACCCTCCCACTTAGAAGCCCCAGCACCTCCCAGTTCCTGGGCCGAAGAGGCTGAAGATATGTTGTGGGAGAGAACAGAAGGCCAACACCTTTCCGCTCCGGGTTTTTTCAGCATAAGTACAATCCAGAATGCATTTACTTTGCCAATCATCCCCTCCAGCGCCCCCACACCCTCACTTCAGCCTCACTCCATCTCTCCTTGCTCCCTGGAGAACTCAGAATGACTTAGGTCACATCAGACTCTTCAGAACTTAGAGAATGAAGCACCCAGCTCATCATAAAGAGGGAAACCACATAACCAATTGTCTAAATGAGGACAACATGTGAACAGTAGCCCCACGATAAGTAAGCCAGGGCACACGGTTCCCTTCACTACAAGGCAGTGCTTCTCAAACTTTCACGTTCGTGCAGATCACCTGGAAGTCTTGTTAAAAAGCCAGGCTCTAGTTCAGGAGGTCTGGGGAGGGGCCTGAGCTTTTGCATTTCTAACGCAGAGGCTGCTGGTCCCCAGACCACACCTTGAACAGCAGGACTGCAGGCCGCTTGCATTTGTGAGCGTAGAATGAACTCAAAATGTATTTGTTCAGTGAATGAAACATCAGAGAAGAAGACCTACATCGTGAAACCCACAAGGCCAGTGTTGTAGGGAGGTTCCAGGGATGGTTTCGTGCAAATACGTGCACATTCACATGTTTTTTCTAAAAGCTGTACAAAGAAGTAAATACCAAAGGGTATAAATGGTCATGAGGATCACAGCAATGGAAGTATCAAAATTAGACTCCGTTTTTGCTACAGAAAAGATAACTTGAATATCAAACTCAACGTGAAAGACAAAGTCAACGGGACAAATGTTGAGCAAATGAAGAGCACGCCACTGATGGGCTGTGTGCTGCCCGCTGCACGGGACTAAATAAAATGGTACTTTAATGCTCCAGACAAAACCAAAACAACACAGTCACCATGAATACAAGATGAACACTGGATGAATGTGGACGGAGCAGAAATACAAGATGGTGGGGCAGGGGGACAGCGGCAGGCTGGGGGGTTGGGGGGGACTCTGCGTCTAGAAGCAGGGGGTGGCATCCAGGAGTTAGACTCCAATGGTACGAAAAGGACTACAGAGCTTCATCAGAAACAGATAAATTGGGGCTTCCCTGGTGCACAGTGGTTAAGAATCCGCCTGCCAATGCAGGGGACACGGGTTCGAGCCCTGGTTCGGGAAGATCCCACATGCCGCAGAGCAACTAAGCCCATGCGCCACAACTACTGAGCCTGCACTCTAGAGCCCGCGAGCCACAGCTGCTGAGCCCATGTGCCACAACTACTGAAGCCCGCATGCCTAGAGCCCATGCTCCGCAACAAGAGAGGCCACTGCGATGAGAAGCCAGCACACCACAATGAAGAGTAGCCCCCACTCTCTGCAACTAGAGAAAGCCCGCATGCAGCGATGAAGACCCAACGCAACCAAAAAAAATAGGAAAAAAAAGAAAGAAAAACTGAGCCAAGATCACTGCTGTTGAAGACAGCGGATGTGGTGGGACACCCCCCCCCCACCTCTCCCTTCACTCACAGAAGGAAGCTGAAAGGAGGTCAAAGTCAAATCTTGCCCCTCACTGGCTTTATGACTGTATCAGCAATAAGTCCAACATCAGAGCAGAGCAAAAGTTCCACTTCTGCTAGAGATATGTGTGCAGGCAACATATCTAGGGAGAGAGGAAAGAAGAGAGAGAGGGAACATACAAATGCTAGCCACAAAAACATAAATCCTCCCATTCAGAAAATGCCCAAACACCAAAATTCCAAAACACATACAATGAAGCTCATACAAAGAAAGACACACAATAAAGACAACAGTGTGAATTCATTCCAGATACAATTAAGTTTGTGGGAGAGCCTAGCAAAAACTTTAAAATAACTATTTTTTAAATGCTAAAGGGATAAATAAAACATCTAACATATCCGTAAACAATTATAAATTATGAACAAAAGAGAAATAAATGAAATAAGAATAGATGTATATGAGAGAAAACCGATTATAACACCTTATAAATGAAATATATAGTCACTAAAAAGTTTTAATTTACGAGATGGGATAAAGAGGAACACAGTCCAGAGTAAAGAGTAAAATGGAAGACAGAGCTGAGGATCACATCAAATGCAGAGACTGGTAACAGTTTGTTTTAATGTATGAAAACCTGTTAAGAAGCAGGGAGAAAAAATTGAGATGCTCCAATATACAGCAAATTGGAGTTCTTAAAACTAAGAATAGGAAATAACTGATACTTGAAAATTTAAAATAAATAATAGATAAGAATTTTACAGAATTGGAGAAAGACATAAGTCCTCAGATTGCAAGAGTGTCCCATCAGAGTAAATAAAAATAATCTATGCCTAGATGGTGTAATGAAATACAGAACATTAAAAATTAGGAGGCAACCTGAAAAGCTTCAAGAAAAAAAGAGATTGCCTATAAAAGAGTAAGTACAACAGCAATAGATTTCTCTATTCAATAGATATCAATAGATTTCAGCAACAAGACTTTCCAGAAGGCAACAAAGTAAATAAAAATAATCTATGCCTAGATGGTGTAGGCAGAGTAAATAAAATATCAGAGTAAATAAAAATAATCTATGCCTAGGTGGTGTAATGAAATACAAAACATTAAAAATAAGGAGGCAACCTGAAAAGCTTCAAGAAAAAAAGAGATTGCCTATAAAAGAATAAGTACAACAGCAACAGATTTCTCTATTCAATAGATATCAATAGATTTCAGCAACAAGAGTTTCCAGAAGGCAACAAAGTAGTATCTTTAAAGTGATGGGGGAAAAATATAACCTTAACCAAGAATTTCAAACCAATCAAACTATCAATCAAGAGTGAGAGCAACGAACAACAGAAACAAACTAGTCATTAAAAAATGGGCAAAATACTTGCAATTTCTCCAAAGAAGATATACAAATGGCCAATAGCACATGAAAAGATAGTGAGCATCATTAATCACTAAGGAAATGTAAATCAAAACCACAATGAGATACTACTTTACCCTCATCAGGATGGCTGTAATTAGAAAAAAAATAACAGAAATAACAAGTTGACAAGGATGTGGAGAGACTAGAACATTTACGCATTGATGGTATAAATCTAAACTAATGCAGCCACTGGGGAAAACCATATGGCAGCTCCTCAAAAAATTAAGCAGGGAATTACCATATGACCCAGCAGTTGCACTCCAGGGTATACACCCAAAAGAACTGAAAGCAAGGACTTAGATATTTGCACACCCATGTTTATAGCAGCATTATTAGCAATAGCCAAAAGGCAGAAGCAAAACAAATGTCAATTAATGTATGAATGGATAAACAAAATTTGGTATTGATATATACATGCAATGGAATATTCAGCCTTAAAAGGTACTGAAATTCTGCCTTGCAAACCGGTTCATCTGTACCGTTTTTCTAGATTCCACATATATGCGTTAATAGATGATATTTTTTTTTCTCTTTCTGACTTACTTCACTCTATATGACAGTCTCTAGGTCCATCTACATCTCTACAAATGACCCAATTTCGTTCCTTTTTATGGCTGAGTAATATTCCATTGTATATATGTACCACATCTTCTTTATCCATTCATTTGTTGATGGGCATTTAGGTTGCCTAGAGCCTGTCATACAGAGTGAAGTAAGTCAGAAAGAGAAAAACAAATATTGTATATTAACACATATATGTGGAATCTAGAAAAATGGTACAATGAACCAATTTGCAAGGCAGAAATAGAGACACAGATGTAGAGAATAAATGTATGGACACCAAGGGGGGAAGTGGGGGGCGGGGTGGTGGGATGAATTGGGAGATTTGGATTGACATATATACACTAATATGTATAAAATAGATAACTAATAAGAACCTGCTGTATAAAAAATAAATTAAAAATTTAGGAAGAAAAAAAAAGTAGTGAAATTCTGATACATGCTACATGGATGAACCTTGAAGACATTACGCTAAGTGAAATAAGCCAGACACAGAAGGACAAATATTCTGTGCTTCCACTTATATGAGGTCCCTAGAATAGCCAAATTCATGGAGACAGAAAGTAGAATGGTGATTGCCAGGGCAAAGAGGGAAGGAGAGAAAGGAAATTATTATTATTATTATTAATGGGTAAAGAGTTTGGGAAGATGAAAAATTCTGGAGATGGATGATGGTAATGGTTGGACAACAAAGTGAATATAAATATGCCATGGAACTGTACACTTAAAAATGCTTAAAATGGTAAATTTTGTTATGAATACTTTATCACAATAAAAAATTGCAACCATAAAAAAAGTAAAAGCAAAATAAAGACATTTTTACCTATACAAAGAATTCATGAATTTACACCCTATAGATCTCAGTTAAAAAAACGATGACAGCATGCATTCAGGAGGAGAAAAAGTAAATGCAAAAGAAACTTATGGGAAATGAGAAGCAAAAATGAGCAATGCAACTGAGAAAGTACGGGTAAATTTAACTGTTAATTTTTAGCATAACTTCTTGCATTAAACAATAGTGGTAAGAGTCAAACAACAGTACACATATGCTAAGGTCTTATTGTGGTCAGAAGAAAGAAAATAGAAATACTGAACAATTGTAGCTTTTGTTACAAAAATTTTAGTTAAATATCTTAAAATTTTAAGGATAATCCCCAAAAGAATGGAAATACAATCTATAGCTTGGCAGAAGGGTAAAAATTTCTCATAAAACTTTTAATCAATTTTCAAAGTAATGAGAAAGAAAGAAAGAAAGAAAGAGAGAAAGGGAAGGGAAAGGAACAAAAAGAAAAGAAAGGAAGAAAGAAGGAAGGAGGGAAAGAGGGAAGGAGGGAGGGAGAGAGGGAGGGAAGGAGGGGGGAGGGTGGGAGGGAGGGAGAGAGGAAGGAAGGAAGGGTAAAGAAAGAAATTTATACTAATAAAAAATAAAATAAGATGGTAAACATAAGACCAAACGTTTCTGTTAATTAATCACAACAAATATTAATGGATTAAATTTACCTATTAAAAGATGTTATCTGATTGGATTTTTAAGAAATCTAGGTATACACCACTTATAAGGAACACACATAAGACAAATCCACACAGATAAATTGAAAATAAAGAAAAAGATCTAATACACACATATTATCCAAAAGTAAAGGGGAGGTTGGTATATTAATATAAAATGAAATGCAATTTAAGCCATAAAAGTATTAATTGCCATAAAAAGTGACACTATATCATAGGGGAAAAAATTCATCAAGAAGTTATCAACAATTATAAAATGTACCCTTCCACAACATAGCTCCAAAATATAACAAGCCCAAACTGGCAATATCATAAGGATAAATTAACAAATCCACAACTACAATATTTGTAAACTATGAACTACAAATAATAAGGAACTCCCTTAACCTGACAAAGGACACTTACTCAATATTTACTACATACATCACACAAACATCACATGAGACTTTAGAAGTTCTCCTTAAAACTGAGGACAAGACAAGGATGTCTGCTATCACTACTTACATTTAACATTGTTCTAGAGATTCTATCCAATGCAACAAGACAAGAAAATTTAAAAATCATTGTTTTAGAAATAGCAAAAGAAGAGATGATATAATAATCTATTTATAAATTCAAGGCAATCTACATATAAATATTAGAAATAGTGATAGTTCAGCATGGTTATTAGATATCAAATTATGGTAGGCACAATAATGGTCTCCAAAGATGTCCATGTTCTAATTCCCAAAACCTGTGAATATGCTACCTTACATGGGAAAATGGACATTGCAGACATGGTTAGGATTAAGGATCTGGAGATGAGAGATTATCCTGGATTATCCAAGATGGGCCCAATCTAATTCCATTGTAAAAGTGGAGATGTGACAGTGGAAGGAAGGTCAGAGAGATGTAATATTGCTTCCATCTGAAGATGGAAGAAGAAGACCATGAACCCAGTAATATGAGGATATTATACCCTCCAGAGAGTGGAAAAAGGCAAGGAAACAGATTCTCCCTCAAGCCTCCAGAAAGGAATACAATCCTACTGACATCTTCATTTTATCCCAGTGAGATCTGCCAGACTTCTGACCTACAAAGATGTACAATTATAAATGTATGCTGCTTTAATATTCTACATTTGTAATACTTTTTTTTACAGCAGCAACACATAATCATACAAAAACGAACAAATAAAAACCCACATCATGTCCATCACCAAACATCCTACTACACAATATAAATGTTAAAGTTCCCATTCACAATAACAATATGAAAGGTGTTTAGAAATAAACCTAAAAAAGATATATGAGAACAGAACTACATATTATAAAAAGATGTAAAACAAGACCAGAATAAATGAGAAGACATATTATGGACATGAATTGGAACATTTTATGTCATAAATATGTCAACTCTGTCCAAAGTAATCAATGAGGTCAATGTAATCACAATGCCAACAGGATTTTTTATAGAACTTTACAAGCTTACCTTAAAATTCAAATGAAAGAGCAAAGGGTCAAGAGTAGTGAAGAGAATATTGAAGAAAATTAACAGTGGGAGGAGATGGGCCCTCCCAGATGTCAAGCTATTATAAAATTATATCAGATAAGACAACAAATTCTTTCTCTAGAGAAAATAAAGGACCAATGGAACATAATGAAAGTAAAAAAGTAATACACATAGAATATTTCCATTCTTATGAAATTTAAAGAAAGGCAAAGCTAAAGAATATATTGTGTAAGGATATATATACATGTGGAAAACAGTAAAGAAAACCAAGGGACCAATTATCATAAAAATTGGGAGGGAGGAGGGAAGGGGGTAAGATCAGGGAATGTCCTGTAGAAATGTTCTAAGATATTGTTAATGTTCTGTGTCATAACACAGCTGATGGTTTATTATTTTGCTTTATTATCTTATTATAATCCTTAAATGTGTGTGTGTGTGTGTGTGTGTGTGTGTGTGTGTGTGTTCCACTTGTATGGTAAATTTTACAATAAAAATGTTTTAATAGTGAAATGATGGACTATTCAATCAATGAGGCTGTGACAACTGGTTATCCATAAGAAAAATGTAGAATGAGATCCCTACCTTACTCTCCACATTCAACTGCATCACAGATGGATTCAAGCCCAAACTGTGAAAATCATACTTTACATTTTTATACTAACATTCAGTAGACTGTCTTCAGGCTCTTATGACAAAGAAAGGTTTCTTAAACAAATATAAAAAGCATAAGGTATAAATTAAAAGAATAATTTTGACAATATTGCTAATAAAATATCTGCTCATCAAAATACACTGTAAAACAAAAAACAGCAGAAAAACAAGCCATAGACTGGAAGAAAATATCTACAATGTGCATAATAAATAAATTATTACATGCAAATATGCATATTTTGAAGTAGTTTTGAAGTATTTCTAATCAATAAGAGAAAAAACAGACATTCCAACATAAAAATGGCCAAGTAATAGGAACAGGCAGTTTGCAGAAGGAAACTAAATGCCCCGTAAATGCAGATGAGACACTGCCTCCTGAGTAATCGGGGAAGTACAAACCAAAGGGATGAGCTACACATCTATATCCATCAGACTGGCAAACATTTTCAAATTTGGCCATTACAACTGTAGGTCAAGTATGAAGGAAAATAAAGAAGAAGAGGGATTTTCGTACTTGCTAGTAGTGATGTACAATGGTACATCATTTGGGAAAGTGATTTAGGAATATCTAACAAAGTTGGAAACAGTGGTGCCCTATGACTTAGCAATGTGGTTTCTTGGTACAAACTCTTACTCACAGGTACAAGAGTGTGAATGAGACAAGTGCAAGCATGTCTACACCACATTACCGGTTATAAGGAAAAATGGGAAATAAGCTAAATGTCCATTAATAGGAGAATGAATAAATTGTGTTAATTCCTACAATGAGAGAACACAGGGCAGATAAAATAAATGACCTAGAATTATATATATAATCTCAAAAATATAATGTTGAGTAAACAAAACTAGGGTTAAATGCAATATGATACCATTTATATATTTATATCTTCAAACTACCATAGACAACATTTACTGATACATAAATATGTTGGAAAAGTACAAAAATATGCATAAAAATGATAAAGAATAAATTCATATTGGGGGCTACCTCTGGGGTGGAGGGAGGGGCACACAGGGTTCCTCCATTTCATCTATGATATTATAAAGATGGTGGGTATACAGGTATATGTCTACTATTCTCTATATTCTCAGAATGCTCAAAATGTTTCCTAATTTTTTAAAAAGTTATTCTCATAAAGAGAACTGTAGCCCCTCTGTAGGGAATATTTGTGTGCAGCTGGGAGCATCTGCAGGCTCCCAGGTCTATGAATTTGCACAGGTGTCTAGTAACCACTAAGGCACATCCTACCACTGAGAATATGACCCATAGTTCTGATAAGACGTCAATTAACTTTACGCCGTAACCAGGACTGGCAAGTAGGCAAGATCATACAAAGTTTTCTCTAAAACACGGAAGGAAATGCTACTGTTTATAAGGCAGTCCAAATGTAGTGAGTATTTATAGGGAGTGAAATCCAACCTGCCAGAATGATCTGATTAATACTACAGTGGGACAGCGAAACCTGGTAACCTTTTATGATAAATTACAGGCTGTGTGTCAGTGGTCCAGGGCTGGCAGAGGGTGACTCTTGGTCCCTGGCCCCCTCCTTTCGAAGGACTTCATATTAAGGATGATGGACTCTGACAGAGGTGGAGGGGGGTGGCAGCCACCTGGACTTGTCAGGGGTCAGGAAGAGTGTAGAAAGTTCCAGAACTGAGGTCTGCTCTGGATTGCTGCCAGCTGGAGAATTAGACAGACTTAGGGGAGGTCTGCCTGGGATCAAAATGTAGTCGGTGTGAAGAAATCTTCAATTAGATCGCTTCCACCTTAATGGTACAAAATTCCACGCAGGCGGCTCTTCTCTGCATCTTGCCCGTCTTCCAGAGAAGACAGCCCGCGTCACACCCGGCACTGACGCCTCGAAAATAGATGGTCTTTGGGTGATATGCACATTTTAACCCCTGTGAACATTAATGGGAGTTTTGTGAATGTATTGATTGCCAAGGAAGCCTAAAGTTTAAAGCATTAATTCTGAATTCCAAGATGTTTGTCAATTCCTCCTAGACCTTTAATTCTCATCAGCACTTGGTATTTTGAACTCCTTTTTCTCTGCATACTTTAAAAGAGGAAATTGAGGGCCTTATCTAATCGGATCTATGTCTCCGAAGCCTGGGGCCTTTAATGGGTACGTCGATATACATCCATATCTCAGCCAAGATGAATGGGCACAGCACACGTTTGCGTTGGCAGCAGGACCGGGTATCAATCATGGAGGCTGTGGGAGCAGACGCATCACCCCACCTGATATGGCTGAAGATGCTTCCAATATATCAATAATGAGCTGTGTCCAAAACCGTCTCGGGGGGAATCCCGTGAGCCAGGAGGGAGATATATTTACCAAACCCATCCTGTCTCCCTGTTGCCTCTGCTGCGTGGGCCCCCAGGTGTGACCTCCCAAGCTTTCTGAAATACAGAAGAATTTAGCTCGTGTCTTTAGCTGTCACTGGCCACAGCGGCTTTCAGGCAGAGTGAAGCGCGGTTCCGGGTATCAGCGCGGGAAGGAGTGCACCTCAAGAGCTCTGGTTTCGGGGTGCAGTGTGCTGCTTTCTCTGAGCCCTTCCTGGCCAGGCTCTTTTCACTCCCTGGGAGACTGCTGGCCCTCTGCCCTTCCAGATCTCCCCACCCCCACCCCAGCAGCCCTCCGGGGCTTGTGGCATCCGAGTCCTTCCCCACAGGACCCCTCCAGCTCAGGGGCCGCACAGAGCGGCCTCCTGCTTCTACACCGCAGCTCCTCCGCTTTCTACCCAGGAGGCCTTGGAGAGCGGCGAGCCCTCCAGAGGCTCGGTTTCTCATTCCCCAAATCCCAAGTGAGGATAAAGTACCCGCCCTGGGGCCCCAGCAGAGGCCAACACTGCATCTCACAGGCAGCCGAGGCATGGGGCCTGTTGGCTCTTCCCCTTCCAGCGTCTCCACAGAATCCGCCTGTAGGAGCCAGGGAGGTAGAAAAACTGAGAAACAGCAAAGAGTAGGAACTAATAAAAGTTTTATGAATTACACAGAACCGGCAGAGGTGGTGTGGTTTTTTGCAGGCCTGTTCCTACCCCTGAGTGACCGACCCCCACAGAGCACGGCCAGATTCAGCAGAAAAAAGCCCGGGGTGCCCAGTTAGACTTCGGATAAGCAATGAAACATCTGTTCATATAAAAACAGTATTTAGTATACTTATAAGTTTTTAGTCTACTAAGAAAATAATAATAATTCATTGTTTGTCCAGAATTTTCTAATTTAACCCTAGTTGAGAAAGAGGCAGGGAAATGTCATGCTTCTCTCCCTTCCCAGGTGAGAGGAATGAAGATCTTCAAGGCGGGTTCTTCCCTGATGGGAAATACAGGGCCACGCGGGGCCACCTTCCCCGGCATGACAAGCTGACAGCGCAGAGCAGGGTCACTCTGGGCCCCTGAGCTCACAACCCGCACAGAAGCTACACAGAGGCCACACTGCCCCGTTCAGGAGAGGATCCCAACATGCTTACAAAAGGCAGCAAGTTCTGCATATTCAAGCAGGGTGGGGTGTTTTGTTTTGTTTGTTTAACATCTTTATTGGAGTATAATTGCTTTACAATGGTGTGTTAGTTTCTGCTGTATAACAAAGTGAATCAGCTATATGTATGCATATATCCCCTCCCTCTTGCTTCTCCCTCCCACCCTCCCTATCCCACCCTTCTAGGTGGTCACAGAGCACCGAGGTGATCTCCCTGTGCTATGCGGCTGGGGTGTTTTTTTTTAATCCTTAGTAAGAACCAGGCTGAAAGACTCAATTTTACTCTGTACTGATATTTATGGGGGAATTTGAGAAGGAAAGGAGTATCGCCTCCTACTGAGGACAATATTTGAACTTAATTACTTGGATCCCAATTAATATCGGAAAGGATGCTCTGGTTCTCAGAGGACAGTTACGTCATCAGTTGTGGGCACACCTCGTGTCCCCTAAGAAGACCAGAAGAGAATTTCAGTTACATCCTAAAGGACTTTTACCACTGGGGACATCCTATAAATGAAAATATAAAAGCTTAAACAGGTCTATCACTCATTCTTTTACTCATCACTGGGCTAGAAGGAGGGACACAGTGACAACAGGTCACAGACCCTCTCCCAGGAGAAACCGCCTAGAGCAGCCTGGCAAACTATGCCCGCAGGCCAAAGCCAGCCTACCGCCTGTTTTCTATGTAGGTTTTACATTTTTTGATGGTTGAAAAATTCCAAACAAAAATAGTATGTTGTGATGTGAAAATTACACGAAATTCCAATTTCTGTGTCCATAATAAAGTTTTACTGGGACACAGCCATGCACACGGGCGTTTACTTATGGTCTATGGTTGTTCCTGAGCTGCGCGGGTGGGATTGAGTAATTGTAACTGAGACTGTAGCGTCTGCAGAGACAAAAAGATTTATGATCTGACACTTTCCAGGAAAAGCTGGCCAACGTGAAAACAGAACTGCCACGGAATGTAGCAAGTGCCCAGAGAGGGAGGCGGGCTGCTGCTGGAGACCACGCTTTGGAGTCTTTACAGATGCTCACCAGGGACGCAAGTGAAGATGCTGAGAAACAGTCATCGAAGCAGATGTAGCTTTCAGGAGAGTTTGATGAGACACACCTACAACGCCTTACCAGGGCAGAATATTTGCTTACACAGGCACGTAATGCTTTGTGATCAGTGATTTATGCAGAAAGAGAAAGCCTCTTTCATAATTGCTAAATATTTTAGTGATGGGCCAAATGCTGGGTAAGGGACAAGTTTTCAAAATATTAAAATGAAATTTTCTAACTTGAATCCTCCATCAGGATGCTCGATCCTTCCTGCCTTTAAAAGCCCCTGTACTGACCTTCATTCCTTCTCCCTCCTGTGTCTTTAACATCTCTACTAGATTCTTCCTTCAGTGAGTCTGAAAAAACCCCCAACAAAAACTCCCCTGGGCCCCACACCCCTCCCAGATGCCTCCCTCTCACGCCCTTCACCCTAAAGCAAACTCCTCTCCAAGTCACCCTCCTGTGCTGTCTACACTTCCCAACCTCCTACGCCCCCAAGACTGATTCTCCCATGTTCCTCCACCACCTCTCCGAGCAAAGTCTGATGACCTCCCGCTTCTACATCACATGGGCTCTGCAAAGCCTCCTCCTCCGCGGTCCCCTGCTGCATCCAGCACTACTAAGCTCTCCTCCCCTTACGGCACTTCCTTCCCTCGGTTTCTGTGACTCCATCCTTTCCGATTTTCTTCCTACCTCTCTGGCTTCCTCTCACCCAACTCGGTCTCTCCTCTTTCTCCCTTAAATATCCGAGTTTCTCAAGACCCATTCCACTCTCACCTTTTTCTCTCTCCCTACACGACCTTGCCCCTGCCTTTGGCTCTTAGTGCCACCTGTATTGTTGGCATCGGCTAACTAAAAACCAGCTGGTGAGAGAAAGACTTTTTCCTTATTCATAAAGTGTCAGCCGGATTTGGCTTTCCCAAGCCCCACCGGAGGAATTAGATTATTGCCCTCCCCTGAAAACCTCCAAGAAATCCCTCCACGGATGTAAACATTCTTATCTTCCACTGGTGGTCTCTCCATCTTTTTTCCACTGGGGTTAGATCATCTGCATTTTGGCAGCTAATGAAGGCTCCATAGTAGATGCTCAATAAATGTTTATGGACTCAAGAGAGGGTCTTGATGATAAAGTGCTCGCTGCATAATTAGAAAACATAAGGACTTATATATCCAAACTTAAACAGAACTTCCAAAGGAAGGCTTCTGTGATTTGCCTGTGTCTTATTAAAACCTCAACACATAGTTGTGATATAAACAGTCATTCTGACAACATTTAAGACCACAGGAGCTAAGCGTGAAGGATGCTTCTGTCTGTTGGGGTCCTGGCTCTGCCGTTTACTGGCTGTGTAACTCTGGGAAAGTGTCTTAACGTGTCTGGGCTTCAGGTTCATCAGCTACCAGATGGGGACAAAAATAATTCCCCCTTGGTGTTTTTATGAAAACTAAATCACATAATTCATGTCAAGTGCTCAGGGCAGTGTGGGGTACATAATAAGCACGGAAAACATGAGAGTGCAAACTCAGTCTCCAGGAAAACTAAAGTAAAGAAACAGTAGGAAAGGAACAAGGGGGAAAAACTCAACAAAGTCACTGCCATACACCCAGACAAGGACAAAAGCAGTTTCATAAAATATAAGAAATGCCAAAAGTCTTTCTTAATTCCCACTAAGTAGCAATGGCTCACCCCACCTTCGTGCTGACCCAACAATAAAACCAGGAGACAGGCGAATGCCGTGTTATAACCTAGCCATCCTATATCAGGCTTTCATTATATGTAGTGTTCCAGGGAATGCGTGGCTTGACCTGTGGTAAATTTAAATCTGTTTAATGACTTGTACTTTAAGAAGCTCCTACCACAAATAAAAGTTCCCAGGAGAGGAGGTAGCCTCGTGTCCCATCATTCTGTCATTCGTCCTGATAACTCGCCACACAAACGGGACGAACTGGGTCAGCAGGGTACTTGGCAAACATACGTGTGTGCATTACAGGGCACTGGACACCACACAGGAGGATGTCAAGGCCTCATCCCACTGACAACGGGCAAATTCCCACTAACCTAGGGCACAGTCAGGCCTCCCACCCTACACACCCTTGCCCACCGAGCAGCAAAACCACCATCTCCAGGTTATCCCTAGGCTGTGGGTCTGGCTAAATCTCGGGCGGTCCTAAAGGGGAGCCATCTCACAGATCAGTAGGACGACAGGCGGGACACGAGCGCGGACCTCAGACGCCGGCCAGGCCTTGGGACCCCTGCAGCACCTATAAATTTAGGTGTAAATCTCGCAGGAACTCTTGACAGACAAGCCCCCGTGACAGCTATGCAATTTACTGTTAATGGCGGACCTTCCAACGAGATTCCTTTGAAATACAGGAATCTTATTAGAAGCCTCTGACCTCTCGAATTTGCCAGGCAGAAATCACCTGAACAGCCAATACTCTTATTTACGCCAGCTCTGCGAAAAGGAAAAGAAGGAACTATATGCAGACAGACAGACAGACATGTATATAAATTTGTGTTCAAGGGTGCGTCACCCTTCTTACCAGGAGAGTTCTTGTCACACCAGAACTGGGTGCAAGCACAGAGCGAAGTGCCCTTCTGGTCCTTGGTGCAGGCTGCAGAGAAAGTTCTAGTCTTCTTTAATCCCAAAGGAGGACAGGACATAAGCAAGACGCAAACAGGAGAACTCGGCTGCACTTGTCCGCTCCCTGCACCTCGGGCCTGAGACGCCACGGCGGTTGGGGAACGTAGGGCTGGAACCAGGCAGCAGCTGTTTAAATGACTTAAGGATGAGGCGGGCCTCGCTGGGGAGGGTGGAGCCAGTGCTGAGGGGTGGAGCTAGAAAAATCCAGAGAGCCGTCCATGGAAATGGGTGGGACTAAATCGAGGGGCGTGGTCAACGGAAGGGGTGGAGCTAGTGACGAAGCTCACAGAGGGGTGGAGCTGGGGGAGTGGGCGGGGCTAGGAGAAAAGGACCCAGTTAATGTAGGGAGGAGGGGCAAGGCAGAGGAAGTATTTTACAATTTATCCTATTGGGGGGGGTGTCTCTTTTTTTTTTAATTAAAAAAAATTTTAATTAGAAAATTTAAAAACCCTGGGGAAGGTCACTGGGCCACCTGGTACCAGCACATCATATGGCCTTTAATTTCCTTTTTCTGGAGAAGCCCCACACACTGATCCATTCAGAATTCCGGGTATTAAGGGCCCCTGCCTCCTGCCCGGAGTTGTCCACTGGGAGGGCACTGCCGACATCAGGCATCCCGGGAACTCGGTGTCTCCGCCGAATGTGTCGCCTCGCTCATCTGCATCGAGTCAGTTTATGTTATGTAAGCTGTGTGGGTTCAAGGGTGTTTCACTAGCACGGCTTACTGGGGACTGCATTTTCTCTGGGGTGCGCAGTGAGCTCTACATCAGAGCCTGATTGAGCAGAAAATGTGTGCTAATGTTCACAGCAGTACTCTATTATAGTATAAGTGTGCTTGTAAATATTCACTACGTGTTATTACACCATTTGAACCAAGAATGTTGGGAGGTGAAAGGTCGGCCTAATGGTCTCTCCGGAGGCAGGGGTTTTGAATATAACCAAATGGGATAATGGTCAGAAATACCCGGAGGGGGCAATGTAACACGCCGTAAAGAATTGTGCTGTGAGTTGTAAGTTTTCAGGACAACAAAGATGCCAAAGAGATGGCTCATAAGCAGTCATTATTAATGGAATGACAAGGCAAACGTTACGCGGAATGTCCTCTCGACAATAAATCTTGTCCCTGTGCCATTAGTACTCCTTACAACTGCAAATAGCAGTTAGGTTATAACCTAACATGGCAGAATTTTATCCTCTCAATCTCTAATGTATTTTATAATGCTGTGAAAGTCAGGAATCGCAACTGTTTAAGCTCACTTAATCTAGGAAAAGTTTAAACGCGAATTGTAAATGCAAAAAACCGCTTTGATATTAGTTTTTCTTAATTAAATAGGAGATCTTTATAAGAAGTAGATCTTCTTAAACATGCATCAGCCTGTAGTAGATAAGCATTGTTGAATTTTAAATGCCACACTTTTTTCAAGCTCAGCTTTGCCTGTTGTGGTGAGGGGGGTTTTCGTTTTGTTTTTTTTAATTTTGGGGTTTTGTTCCGTTTTTGTTTTTTAAAGAAAATGATTATCTTCACGGGAGAGCCAGGTTTTACGTGTATTTGTTAAACTTGCATAGCATTCCAGCTCCTGTTGGGTACCGGAGCAAGCTTTTGAAATAATTGATTAGTATACATTTTCAACATAATTTCCTTTCGAACCAGTGTTAGCTCACCCCGTCGTCTGATGTGACTCCCTTTCAATACAGCAGAATACGGATTTTGAAGAGATGATGAACATCGTCCGCCCCTCCCCCTCCCCATTTTGCCTTCCCAGTGACCACTGGGACGCTGAGAACAGGAAGTCAGTACTGACCAGAGGGCAGCCCTGGTGGGAGCAGCAGATACTGCAGCAGGGCGCGGGCAGTCGACGGGGACAGCCCAGGAGACGAGTCCGCAGACGGCAGGTGTGAGCTGGAGAAGGCGTGCAGCACGGACTCTCGCGCGGGCTGGGAGCGGTGCCCGCGGTGTTCTTCGGCAGCACAGGAAGGCTGCTGGCCCTTCAGACCCCAGCCGCCTCGGCTACTCGTTTGGCCACAGCACCCCCGGGGGCAGCGGCCACACCAACGAGGCAGGGTTCACCCATGCCCCCCTCGGGACCGGCGAAATTTCTAGTATGTTCTCCAGGAGCGCTCTGAACCGGCAGAAGGGCTCCACAGGGCCTCCCCTCGTGGGAAAGCCTCTCACCTCCCTTGGGACGAGGTCACTAAGAGCGGACAGGTGTGCGCCCCCAGAGGCCCCGGCGGGGCAAGGCCGGCCACCTGCTGAAGGGGGGGCCCGAAGCTTCTCCGGCAGGGTCCAGGATAGAAACGTAGTATCCCATTGCCCTAAAGCTTCGTCCTCACGACAGACGTTCACACCTGCCACCTTTATAGCAATAATTGCCAACATTCGTGTTTTTTGATAGTTTACACACACGCTGTCACATACTTCATTACTTCATTCTGTCCTCACAGTCATGTGAGACCGGCCCATGACACAGATGAAGAAACCAAGGCAGGGAGTGACTGGGACAAGGTCCATCGAGGCGGCATGTCAGGGGGTCCAGGCTCAAACCCTGGTCCTGAGTGTCCATGTGCCTCTGGGCCCAACCGTTTCCCATCATGTGCCCTGAGATATCACTGATCCCTAAGTTGTCAAGTCCCTTTTAGATACATGCAGCTGTTTCATATTATCAGTGTTAACCAAATGGCACATTATCATCGCTGTAATTCTTGCTTTTTAAATAGTAAACACAAAAGTATTTTAGATCCTTCCTGATATAAATTTCCTAAATCTCTCTCGACTCTTCCGTCAAAAAACTGTTTTCAACCTAAGATCACACCACTGCAAGGAACACTGGGGTCCTTACAGAGGTAAGAAAATTAAATTGCAAAAGGAAAGGGATGGCCTTTAATCATAGGGGTTTAGTACAGGATTCATGCTCTGTTTTGGCCAAAGTGTGTTCTTTCACCACACAACCCAGCCTTCTCACGCTTGAGACAGACCAACGTACTGACACAGAAAATCTCCACCCAGGTTAAGTAAAAAGAGCACGCTATAGAATGTGCACAGTACATCCCCATGTGACACATGCACGTGAAATGCACACATGCGCATACATGCATACAAGCACATGTGCACATATATGAATGTGCAAATAAGCACACGTGTGCAGGCTCACACCTGCAAACATGCTCTATTTCTAGGTGTGTGTGTTTCTGCACGTGAAAGCAAAGCAGGATGTCTAGCAGGGCACACAGACAACTGACACCAGTGGTTTCTTCAGGGAAGGACCCTGAGGCAGGGGCTGGGGAGGCAGAGAGGGTCCAAGGGGGATTTGACTTGATTGTTGAAAGTTTTTTAAAAACTTTAAGGATTTAAAAAATCCTTATACAGATGCTCATGTGTCTTTCTGGATCACTGTTGCTGAGAAAAATGAGAAGGGGATGTGGCTGGACCGAAGGAGTGTGCGAGCGCCCTAAGCATCGCTCAGCCTTGGAGCTTTCGCGGAAGGGGCTATTTTCAAGTAACCTCAGAGCCTCCAGCTGAGCTAACCCACTGCAGGGCTGCCAGGCCAGAAGGAGAGAGCCCTCCCGCGGCTTTCAAAGGTTCCAGTTCTGCCCTGCGAGGTGGGCTTCTCAGCAGGCTGAGGCCCCTCTGCCCAGGCCTTGGATCCACAGGCGGCAGCGGCTGGACCCTGAGAGGCTGCTAGGCAGATGCTGCCCAGGCATTGGGAGGACCACGCTTTAATTGAAAATTTATGTTGACTTGGGGAGTCACCTGTTTCATGTGTGCTCAGAGAGCAGCTCCCCCTCAGATGTGCGATGGGGACAAGAAGTGTGGCATTACATGGTTACTTTGTGAGGGGTGGAAGTTTCCTATTTAATTCTTACAAGGATTCCTTGGCCCAGTGGGAGAGACTTCTAAAAGCCAGGCTCGCATCTTGCGTGGATTTTTAAAACGCCCAACATCTTTTTTTTTTTTTTTTTGGCCACGCCACTCGACATGTGGGGTCTTAATTCCTTGACCAGGGATTGAACCCGTGCCCTCTACAGTGGAAACGTGGAGTCTTAACCACTGGACCGCCAGGGAAGTCCAACACCCAGCGTCTTCATTATGCAGATTTCTGTTCTCTCGGGCCCTGCCCTTGTAAACTCGGCGTTCAATGGAAGGAAAGAAATTAGAAAGGCCACGTTGTCCCCCAGATCATTTAAGAATTACTGTGAGCTTAAAAACCAACTTGGAAGTCCATGACATCAGAAAAAATGGGCAGAAATATAATTAAGGGTTAATATCTTTATTATGTAAGTAGCTCATGTAAATGGATAAGAAACACACAAAAGTCCCAACAGATTAATAGGAAAAGGGCAGAAACAAGCAATTCCAAGAGAAGAGAATACAAATTTTAATTCGAAGAAGAAGATTTAACTACGTGGTTAATGAAAATTGAATATTAAACATGACACAATTCTTCTCCCATCCAACTAACAGAAATTTTTCATCACAGTATCCAAAGCAGAGATGGAGCATAAGTGAAATGGGAAATGTCACAAATTGCTGGATGCAGTGCTTTTGTAAAACAATTTGGCAAGAAGTAATGTGAACCTTAAAATATTCATATCCTTTGACCTCATAATTTTGTTCTGGGAATGTAACCAAAGAAAACCATCTAAAAAGCTTTATAAAGATGTTCACAGAAGTGTTATTTATAATAATGGAAAATTGAAAATGTTTATAATAATGAAAAATTTAAAATAACATTTAAAATAATAAATGTCACAAAAATAGGGAAATGGTTAACCAAATTACAGTTCTTACATTTGATGGGATATTATTTTACCATTAAAATCTGTATTTACAAAGACAATATTGACATATTTATACTTATCATCTAAGGAAAAATAAAACAAATTGAAGTTTTCTCTTCTGATTGATTACAACTGAAAAACAAACCTACAGGGAAAACTACGTCTGTAAGAAAAGGTACCAATAGAGTAATCATATTGGGGAACAATGGATGATTTCAGTGTCTTTTTTTTTTTTTTTTTTTTTAGGTTTCACCATATTCCTCATGACCATATGTTACATTTAAAATCAATATAAAACCATTTTTTCCATTTTAAAAAAGCTTGAGAGAGAGATCATCAAGGGAAATTGCAGATTAGCCCCTCACTTTACTGGTCATGAAATGGAAGCCAGGGTGTTTGCATGGCTCCATACAGCCGCCTCTGTAGAGTTTGTCGCTCAGTATTTGTTAATTGCATCAACTCCCATTAATTAATTAATTCTAGAGGGATATTATTTTCTAACTAGGAGCGTGTCCTGGGAAAAATCACCACTTCTCTCTTTTACCCAACCAACGTGCTTCGAGCCTCTGGATGGAAAAACAGACAAGAAACGATTACAGTGCCAGGTAATAAATGTATCATACCCCATGCATGCGATAGTCCCAGAGAATAATTTTTAAAAGAAAAAATAACTTACTAGATAAAAAGTAAGCACTGGCCACCTAACAAGGGTTAATAGATTCATTTGGTGAAACAACTTCTGCTATTATCGGTCTACAAAGTTTTACTTGCACACCTGCAAAATTAGCACATTTCAGAATGGCCCAAAATACAGTTAAAGTTCTTTCGACCTAGACGTGGATCAATCCACATTGTAGTCAAGGCCTCGGGGATGACGGGAGCTAGGAGGAACACCTCCATGGTTGGGCCACACCAGCCCCTCCTGCGGGGAGCTGGAACCTTTATTTTGGAGTTCATTTCTTTTTTTCTGCCCCATCCTCTGGGAGGTTGTATGGAACCAAAGATGCCCCAGACAGGAAGTCTGAAGTCCAGGACCTCTGTCCTTCCACTGGCTGTGCAGCTGATCCTGGACAAGCACCTTGGTCGTCCTCTGCCTCAGTTTACCCACCTGTAGCACGACAGCAGGTCCTTGTGTGTGCAGTCTTTAATCCTTTGCTCCTGTGGCTTTTTTAAAGATGAATACAATGAGAATAATTCCACTGGATCCTATGAACTCAACCTAAATCACTTGCTGGTAGAAAGATAAATTGGAAATACTAACGCTTAGTGAATACATTACTCTGTACTTCTTTTACTTAGTGAAACATTTAATTAGTATTTACTAGAAAATTACTATCAATTACTAAAAATGACTACAAATTACTAGCAAAATGGATAAATTTTCCCTCTACCACTAAAATAAATTCAATTACTAACTTTAAGTAATTGTGGGTAATTTATTTCTTGGAGGGCAGAGAGCTATAGACAAAGTGGAGGGAGATGATTAAGATGCTCAGAGTGGCTGATTTATGAGGGAAACTTAAATAGCTAAATCTGGGTGGCTGAGCAAAGCAAGCAGAAATGCACACGGCAAGACATCCACAAATAGCCTAACCAACACGCAGGTTCTCTCTGTGGCTTAGCGAGGACGTGAGGGGGAAGCCGTGGTGCAGAGGAGACCAATTTAATCAGGGGCTTGCTTCCAAAAATCTTAGAGGTTTTCTTGATGGTGAAATCTGAAGCCCTACTATGGTCTCCCAAAGGAAGTTGCTCACACCCAGACGTTAGGACAAAGCAAGAGAGAAGTTTTTGCAGGACGATTCCGGAGGCTTTTAGGAGGAAAGTGTAGGTTTAGATGCCAAGTTTTAAATGATTCATCCCTCCTCTTCATCAGGAGGAAAAAGTTTCTATCCCCACAACATATGACTGCTGCACAGGTGTTTGGGGGTGGCACGGGCCCTGGGGAGGGTGGGGGTAGTCCTCTCTTAGGCAAACATCTCCTGGCCATGCCAGCCAATGCCACCACATCCATGCCATGGAAGGGTCTGGCCCAGAGTCTTCAGATGCCTGCTCTCACTTAGAAAAGTGATGTTAAATGACACCCATCAGAAATGTGGAAAGTAAATGACAAATATTGACTCAGATTTACCTATTCCGGGATGGAATGCAGCATCATGGTGGATTTGGCATCCAAAAGCCCTGGGTTGGGCTCACTTCCTGTTGATATATCCCCAGAACGGTGTGACCTAAAGCACAACACTCACCCACCATCAGGCTCAGTCACCTCACCTGCAAAATAAACATTAAAATAACTACTTCAGGTAAACGGACTGTGGTGCATCCAGACAAAGGAATATTATTCAGCACCAAAAAAAACTGAGCTATCGAGCTACGAAAAGACACGGAGGAAACTTAAGTGCCTGTTCTCAGTGAGAGAAGCCAGTCTGAAAAGTCTGCATGCCGCCTGATTCCAACTCTACGACATTCTGGAAAAGGCAACACTGGAGAGACAGTAAAAGACCAGGAGCTGAAAGGGGGGAGATGAATAAGCAGACCACAGAGGACCTTTAGGGCAGTGAGGCCACCCTGTATGATACTGTGATGATGGATACGTGACGTCAAGCATTTGCCAAAACCTATAGAATGCACGGCACGAAGAGGAAACCCTAAGCTAAACTATGGATGACAGTGAATAATAATGTATCAACACTGGCTCATCAACTCTAAGGAATGAACGACCCCAGTGCAAGATGGTAATAAGAGGGGAAACTGGGCGTGAGGGAGAGAGAAGGTATGTGGGATCTCTCTGTACTTTCCACCCAGGCTTCTGTAAACCTAAAATAGCCCTAAAAGTAAAATCTAAGAAAGGAATAGCTACTCCACGTGGTTGCAGTGAGGACACACGAGGCAGAGCCCTTGGACTCGGAAGTCAGCAGCATTTGGGAGAGCGGGGCAGGCAGAAGCTGGAGGGGCCGAGTCTGAACACAGGCTTTGCTCTGATTTTCCAATCACAACTCAGGATTTCCAACCACTCTCTCGGGTCTGGACCATGTAGCGTGGGCTTGGTGGGCAGGAAGGATGGACGTGGCCCTGGGACAGACGGCCTGGAATGTCAAGTACAGGTAGCATGTGCCGTGCATGGCTATCCCGAGTGGGGGGTCGGGATGGCTAGTCGTGTGTCAGGAGCCTGGGGCTTGTGACCACGTCACCAAGACACAGCAGCCACTGGTAGTGAGTCCACGCTCCTCTCCAGGCGACTCTCCACCATCTGAAGGCGTTTCTTACCTCTCGGCACCCGGCCCATTTTTCTTTCAGGGACACCTCACATTGGGACACTTTTGTTTGTGAGCCACTCCTCCTAATATGTCCTGCTTCCTGCTCACACAGGCTGAGCCGTTCAATCATCATGTCACCGCGTCCCGGAGGAGGACCAGCGGCCAGGGCCCGGAAGAGCGCGAGAGTCTTTGAAGCATTAAAACCATACCTAAGAAGAATCTCTGTCCCTTCCACAACGTTGGTGGTGCAAGCTGCACGGTAATTTATTCCTGAGAGCCACGTTTCCCATCCCGAGTGGGGCGTCCGGGACAGAGAGAGCAGTGCCTCTGCATCTAGCCTTTCGATGCTGCCTGGCTGGACCACGGGCACCGGCGGCGCACAGGCCATAACGGGATGTGATGGGATGGACTGAGGGCGTCATTTAACAACACGGAACAGGGCTTTTGTTCATTTATCTTAGACTCGTGACCATGACAGAGACAGCGAGGGCAAGAAAAGAGCCACCTCCCAGCTCTGCAGCCCGAGAGACCCACGCAAACCCTGAGGCCGCCTGCTCCACGGTGCTCCGGGCTGAATCAAGTCCCGAAGGTGAGAGGCATTCCTGGAAGTCAAATGAAGACGTCCCAAGGTTTTGCTCCATGTCACACGATATCAACTGAACATTGGTGCTTCTGAAAAATGCTACCACCACCTGGAAAGTTCAACCCAGACTAGTTCTGTGTAACTTGCAAAGGCATCTAAATTGGCCCTGAGTACAGCCTTAAAACAGGCTGACAGATCCCCTCTGCCGACGGTTTAGTTTTGACTTAATACTGCAATTACGCTCTGCAACGGAGAGGAAAAGGCGCCATGCAGTCAGTCTTTGCTTCTTAAGCTATAACAGCATTAGCCACACAGGATTTGCATAGAACAAGTCAATAAAGAAGAGGGAGGCAGCCGAAAAGAAATAAAGTTAAAAAAAAAAAAGAAGCGGAAGAAGAGGAAACTAAATTATCGGGATGGAGTCACCCTCTAAGCAGCCTGGGCTTTGCTGTCCTGTGGACTAAAGGGGAGCCCTGGAGACAGAGGTCTGTGTGGTTCCCTCAGGCGACGTGTGCAGGTGCGCCCCGCAGCCTGTGGTCCACGGCCTAGTCTCAGCGCCTGTGCAGGGCAGGTGGCAGGGACAGGGCTGTGGCAGACCTGCCTCCACGCCAGGCTTGGACGTTATGGTGCCGTGGGTGGGCTCACTCGGACACCCCACCAGCCCCGGCCGGCGGGCGGAAGCCGCAGCGCCCAACCATCGCTGCCCCAGGGGTGGGAGCAGGACAGACTGAGCCTCCTGGCGCCCTCTTGCGGCTGCTCCCTCACTGCCCTCAGACTGCTGACCCCTTTCCGGTCCTCTTCTCCGATTCTGCAGAAGGCAAAGGATTTGACCTCGCTAACTCCTCCCAGAGCAGGGCGGCCAGATAAAATACAGGACACCAGTTAAATCTGAACCATAAATAAAATGCAAATAATTTTTTAGCGTATGTCCTGGTACTTTATTTATAATTTACTGTAAGTATCTGAGACATAGTTATACTAAAATAAACAAACAAACAAACAAAAAAACTCATTTACCTGAAACTCACATGAGCTGAGTCCTGTGTTGCTATTTGCTAAATCTGGCAACCTTCTCCCAGCCCTGCTTCCTGAAGCTGAATTCGGTTCCTGGATTCCACAGTGTCCTCTCACAGGAGCTGTCTTGATGAAATGGACCTTCTTGGACCCTCTCATTCACGGGGTTGAACCTCTTGGACACCGACCTTGATCACCATTGAATCTGCTACAACTATTCTTCAAATCCAGTGAGTCCCGAGTGGAGAGGGGCCACCAACACACCCGTGGTCAAAGCGCCCAGCCCCCTGCCCCTCACCAGCCGCCTCGCCCACGCCCTGGGGCCTACTGTGTGCCATGAACTCCACAGCGTGCTGGGGATGGGCAAGGACGAGGTGCACAAAGTCTTGGCCCCCAGAGAGCTCCAGACACAAGTGGAAAATTTCAGCACAAGCCCATGGGTCCTCACCAAAAACGCTTGGCCAGTTGTGTTTTAGAATTCAATTTTTTTTCTGATTTTCGACAATATGGTGCATCTGCCTTCTGCTACAGTATACACATTACGTATAATAAATACCGCCAATGTATCACATAAATACCTTCTATTGCCCCAGGGGGCTCTGGGGCAGCATCAAACACAGGAGCAGGCTAGGGGAGGCCGTGTGTGTCTAGGGCACCCAGAGAGAGAAGTCAATACATCTCCCCTCCCACTCCACTTCACCCCAAAATCGTGGGTGAAGAAATAAAGATTTCCTAGCAAAAATTCACTTGTTCTGTTAACCATGCTTTGCATTCTTGGAGGTTCTCCAGAACCTCGTGGTGGTTGGGAAGGATGAGGACCTTCCTTCCTGGTCTCTGGGGAAGAAAGCCCCGGTTGAGAGGGGCAAACTGTCTTATGGACCCAAAGGAGACACTGCTTATGAGGATGACATGGGCTAAGAGCTACCCCCAGGAATGTAAAGTTATTGCCACTGGTCTCATATGGCTATTTTAATTTTAATTAACTAAAATTAAATTAATTGTAAAATTTAGTTCTTCAGTTGCACTCGCCACATTTCAAGTGTTCGGTTTTCCTCGCTGGTCCTCATACTAGTGATAGAGGGATCTGCCCATCCTGCTGGGGGCCAGACCAGCTAGAACCTCTAAAAGGTGGTGACTGTGGCCACCTGTCAGAGTCACCTTGATGGTCTCCACTTCACAAGACCATGATGCCAGTGCAGGGACCCAGGCCACTGTGCCTTCAGGCTTAGTTCATAGCACGTCATTTATTGTGCTCAGATAAAATTTTAAGTCCTCAAAGTTTACACAAGGAAGGAACAAGGAGAAAACTTCTCTGTTGAATATGCTGCACCCTCTCCTTGCAAATTGCTTCACACTCAGAGTTTGTCTAAATGGACCCTTAGACAAGTAGAACGACATAATTGCTTTGATGTACAACATATCTGAGCATCAGGCTTATGAATACATCCTCAGTACACGGAAAGGAAGTGTGTTCAAGAAGTAATTATTTTGAAGTCACTGTCATATATTTTTAATTTAGAAAATACCTCTCAGCCCCCAAACAATTATTATCTACAACTACTGCGTCCATTACAGGAGAGCCACTGGTCTCATATGGCTATTTTAATTTTAATTAACTAAAATTAAATTAATTGTAAAATTTAGTTCTTCAGTTGCACTGGCTACATTTCAAGTGTTCAGTGGTCACCTGTGGCTGGTGGTGACCTCGTTAGACAGTGCAAATTTAGACCATTTCTGTCATGGCAGAAAGTTCTATCTATAGATTCAAGAAATAATCACTCTGTTCTCGGCAGGCAGGTTCCTTCTTTTGTTTTCCATGTTCCTAATGTTGTTACTAAAGACAGTGACATCACCAGAGGCCGAGGTAGCAGGTTTATGGATGCTTAAGGCAAGACCAGGTTGAGGGAGACTAGCCCTGCTGACCAATGGCCTGTGGTTAACTGTCTTCAGCCTGCAGCTCGATGACCAAGGAGACAAAGAATGAGGCTCATATTGTAGGGAAAAAAAACTAGTGCCAGATTCTGACATCACTCATTGAACAAATTCAAATCTCCCTAAGGCACCAGCACCCTCCTAGGGGCTAAATCCCAAAGATGTGCCCGGGTCCTTCTCTCCTTTGACATCTCAGCAGCATTTAGGACCTTAACAGGCCTGTTTCTCCTGATCTTCCTGTTTTTTTCCCCCTTCACTGGCCCCCCTTTCCTCTGTCTGGTTGGGAGACACCTCTTCTCCCATGCGTTTCCAGGACAGGATGCTCCTTGGGGCTCCAGCCTAGACCCTCTCCTCTTCCGCGTGCTCTCAGCCCAGACCTCCGTTCACATCTGCAGGCAGCTGACGCCTAGGTTAGATCTGTCCCTCAGATTTGTGCTACCAGAGATGGACGGGGGAGGCGGGGTTAGATTCAAGGAAGGTGGTCCGAAGGTACAAACTTCCAGTTACAGGATATATAAGTACTAGGGGTGTAACATACAACATGACGAGTATGGTGAATGCGGCTGTGTGTTACCTATGAAAGCTGTTAAGAGAGCAAATCTGACGAGTTCTCACCACCAGGGAAAAAACCGTTTTTTTCTTTTTCTTTAATTTTGCATCTGTATGAGGTGATGGATAGTCACTAACTTACTGTGGTCGTAATTTCATGATGTACGTAGGTCGAATCATCACGCTGTATACCTTAAAGTTATGTAGCGCCGTATGTTAGTTATACCGCCATAAAACTGGAAGGAAAAATTAATAAATTATTGAATTAATTAAGCCACATTCTATTAAATAAATAAAGTTAGGTCTCTCCCTAAAGCTCCAGGCCCAGCTGCCTCTGGACAGCTCTCCTTTACCAGGAGCCTTAGATTGTACATGACCAGGAGGGGATGCATTATCCCAGCCACTGCACCCACCTGAGACCACCTCTTCCCCTGCATCCTCGGGCAGTTCCCCAAGCCAGGACCCTGTCAGCCACCACTGCTTCCACTCTTAACCTGTTCCACACATTCACTTACTCACCAATGAAACTTTATTTACAAAGACTATATGACAACACTTTTATGTGGAATCTAAAAAATAATACAAAAATGTTCTCTCTATAAAACACAAACAGACTCACAGACATAGAAAACAAACTTATGGTTACCAAGGGGAAAAGGGCAGGAGGTGGGATCAATTAGGAGTTTGGGATTAACATGTACACACATAACATATACACTATACATAAAATAGGTAAGCAGCAGGATTTGCTGTATAGCACAGGGAATTATATTCAGTATCTTGTAATAACCTATAATGGAAAAAATCTGAAAAAAATACATAGATATATGTATATAACTGATTCACTTTGCTGTATGCCTGAAACTAACACGATATTGTAAATCAACTATACATCAATAAAAAATAATAATAAAATAAAAAATAAAAACTTTATTTACAAACAGTCAGCTGGCTGGATCTGCCCTGCAGGCGGTAGTTTGAGGACCCAGCTCTGTACCGTTTCCACTCGCACGTTCTTTCTAGAGCAGCAGTGCCTGGCCCACAGGGGCCTCTGAACACCCTGTGCTCTCCCCCTACCCACCCCTCCACTCTCCCACTGCCTGCTAACTCAGGCTCGTCCAGTTCCCAGGTTAAATATCGGTTCCCAGATTAGGTGGCATTTCTCATAGGAATCTTTTCCTAAAAGCTGGGACCACACTCTGTTAAGTTGTTTTGATTTCAGGAAAGTAAATGCTTACTGTAGACATACAATGCTTATTGGAAAAAATTACATCTATGTCCTAAATGTATACATATCCTAAATTTATAGATAGATAGATAGACAGATAGATAGATATTCTAAAACCAGATGTAATTTATGACTATTAACATTTTGACTCTTTTTTCCAGACTTTTTCTGTCTATCTTCTATGCATACTTATATATTTGGGTTTGTTTTTTTTTTACATAATTTGGAAAATAACATGTCCAGGTTTCAAGTCAAATTTTTAAATATATATTATGAGATTTTTCTCATCATAAACTACCAAAAAAATGACGGCTTGAATAACAGCAAAATAGCCTATCTTTCTAATGCCCCAGACTTCACCTTCCCACGCCCCTTTGGGATAATTGTCATTTTTCTCTATTGGAAATAACAGTAAAACGAGCATCTTTGCACATAGAGCTTTGAACATCATCTCTCAGAATTTCCAGGGGATAGTAGATACGTAGAAATCGGAGCTGTGTCCACTGTGCGGGGGACTGCTAAATGCGCCGCCAGCTTCCTTCCCAGAGGCGAGCCCGCGGTGCGTTCTCAGCAGCTGTTTCCGGCGGCATGCCGTCCTCTTCACCGTACGAGCATCGGACGCTGTCATCTATTCGTCTGCGGTGCCTTTCCCCAGCCAGGGAGGTCCAGTGTTTCCCCCTGTGTTCCTGGCTGTTTGTGCCTCCTCTATTCAAGCCCATTCTCCATAGGCCAGTTCCACACTGGTTAGAGACTCAGTATATCGCGGGGACACGCTTGGTGACCAACCGGGGCTCTAGGAAGGCTTCAGGCAGATGGAACACCACTCAGTGACCCAGGCGGTGGTTTCTGAATCTGCCCCACAGCAGGGACTGGGCTGAAATGCATTTCCTTTAGGGTCAGACAGCAAGGCAGACAGTGGCACGTGGGCAAGTGCCCCGCTGCTACTCTTCAGATGAAGGCCAAAGTGCAAGAAAGCTTGAGAGCAGATCTGGTACCTGGGACTCTGCAGACAATTGCATGGGTGGCCCAACTTTGAGGAGGAATGAAGCCAGGAGAGGTGAAGCTGGGCCTTCTAAGAGGCCTCCTTAAATGTACAACCCGATAGCTGACAAAGCAAGAAACAGCTGCTCCATGCCCATACGGGAGGAGCCCCGTCCACAGGGAACCATGCATATGATGGACGATTTTTTCATGAAAATGCTGCTGACAGTGAGAAGGAGAAGAATGTGAATTGGTACAACTTTGGGGAAGCAACTTGGCAATCCCCATAAAGAGCCTAAAAATGACCAGACCCTACCCAGGAGTACCTATATAATTTTTAAAGCTCTGTAGGCAATTTTTTTTTTTTTTGCGGTACGCGGGCCTCTCACTGTTGTGGCCTCTCCTGTTGCAGAGCACAGGCTCCAGACACGCAGGCTCAGCGGCCATGGCTCACGGGCCCAGCCGCTCCGCGGCATGTGGGATCTTCCCAGACCGGGGCACAAACCTGTGTCCCCTGCATGGGCAGGCGGCCTCTCAACCACTACACCACCAGGGAAGCCCTGTAGGCAATTTTGATGTGCTCCTGTGATAGAGAATCACTAGGCTATGTGGACTATTATACAACCATCAAAATGATATTTATAGCATTTTTAGAAGGATAAGAATGGGTTTGATTTTCATGTTTAATAAAAAAGCAAAACACAAAGTTATAAAAAATTTAAATACATATAAAGTCTCTGAAAATGACATCAAAATAGTAACCTCAACTGAGTCATTCATTCCTTTATTTCGCACATGTTTTTGCACACTAAACTGTGGCCTAGGCTAGCAGTTTTCAAACTTTTTGATCTCGAGACCCCTTTATACTCTTAAAAATTATTCAGAAACACAAAGAGCTTTTGTTTATATGGGTTATGTCTATTGATATTTACCATATCGAAGCTAAAACTGATCATTTTAGAAATATTTATTCATTAATTCCTTTCTTAAAGAAATAATAATTCCACAACATGTTAATACGAAGAACATATAGAGAGAGTGGTATTGTTTCACATTTTTGCAAATCTCTGTAAGTCCAGCTTAACAGAAGACAGCCGGATTCCCATACTTGCTTCTGTACTCAATTTGTTGTGATATCACACTTCACGAAGACTCTGGAAAATTCTACTGTATACGCATGAGAATAAAAGTGAAGAAGGCAAAAAATGTCTTAGTTGTTTTGAAACTAGTTTTGACTCAGAGTTTAGAAAATAATGTTGACCTCATGGACCCCTGAAAGGGTCCTGAGGTGCATATATGAAAACATTTTAATATACCTTTTATAGTATAAATGAATTATACTATACATAATGTTTTGCAACTTGCTTTTTTCCTTTAACTGTGAAATGTGAACATTTATTTTAAAATACATATGTACATGTATGTATACATACATTTATGTATAAGAATGTATGTATGTACATATACAGTCATACCTACATATATATATACACGTTATTGTTAATGACTGCATATATTCCGTTCTGTGGCTGTATCCTAATTTAATGAACGAATTCTCTACTCCTAGACATCAGTTTTTACCAAGCATCCTCTCACTTTACACATTAGTCTGATTAATTTTTAAGATAAATTGATGGATCAAACAGTATCACAATTTCCATGTTTTTACATGTATTCATGCACTTTCCTAAAGTTAAACATATCTTATCCAAATACCACCAACTCTGCCTCAAATTTGAAAAATCCTGCAGAGGAGGAGGAAAAGTAACTGTTTCGGTGCACCCTCAGCCCTCACCCAGGAAGGGAAGCCGTGTGCAGTGTGTGCAGTCTTTTTAAACGATGCTTATCGACTGATTAATTTCCTGAATATAAAATTAACATGAGAGAGTTTTTTTAAATGCGGACTGGTTAAATAAATAGTGATGCATTATGCCAAGTCAATTTTGTTCTGAAAGAGAAAAAGGGAGAAGCGCCCCTCCTGTCGTGTTACACAGCATATAACACAGGATTGATCAGAAAATAGTAGAAAAATTTAAACATAGCCTCATCCTGATATCCTTGCATGTATTCGAGTAACCATTCAACAAATAATTGTGGGTGCCAACATCTGCAAGGCAAGATTGGAGAGACAGATGAAAGGCCCATCTGGGGGCATGAGGGGGCACAGAGTGGTCAGACATCCAGAGGTGAAGCTAGGAACCATGAGGGAGGTCAGGGTTGCCCGCATCTTCGAGGTCAGGGTGCAGAAGTGAGAGCTGACATCACGGAGGGAAGAGACCGCAGCTCATAGAGCGGAACAAGGTAAGCCAGAACCCAGACGCCACAAGGCACAGAGAGGCGGAACAGGGGCTGTGGGAGAATCCACAATCACCCAAGACCCTTGTTTTCACGTATCTTGTTGGCAAAGGTTTAAAGGGTTGATAAAACCAGTGTTGAAAGAAGTTTGAGGGCTCAGGAGATGGCGATCGCTGTTGGCTGGACTCTAACCGGAAGCCACGTTGGAGGGCATTTCGGCAACACCCGTACAAAGCTAAGCGTGGTCACCCTTTGACCGTGCAATACCACTCGGGCCACGGGGCCAGCTCACAGATGGCCACGTGGATGCGGACGCTGCAGATATCCGTCTCTGCAGATACGTCTCAGTATTGTTTGTGATGGTGAAACATCGACAGCCGTCTCTATGTCTGCCCATCCGACGGAGAGGCCTGCAGCCCTGAACCAGAAGGAGTCATCTGTGCGTGCTGACAGAGTGAAAGCCACAACAGGCAAGCTTAGCATTTGTGCAAAAGGAAGCACATACACACGTGTGTATAGATGCGTGTGCGCTGGCTCGGCTCGGGAGAGTCTGAAAGGCAGCATCAAGTTGCGCTTCGCAGTTTCCTCCAGGGAAGGGACAGTGGCTCTTAGTTCATACGGTTTTAGGTTTTACAAGTGAGGACATTTGGCTTGTATTTAGTTTAAAACCATCACTTGAACAGGAAGGACTGAGGAGCTCCGTGTCAGGCACATCGAGCATTCCCAGGGGACCAACGGCAGCAGAGCAGAAGTGGTGGCACACATCTTTTTCTAGCTGGGACCCCTGAGGGCTGGAGAAGTTAAGTGACTTGACCAAGGTCATCCATAGAACGTGGTGTTGTGGAGACCAGCAGGTGTGTCTCTGGGCTGCAGGGATCAGGCCCCAGAGGACAGAGGGCACGGAGGCCCACCAAGGTGAAGCAGGAGCGGCTCTGGTCTACCCGGACGCCATGCACCAGAAGAATCGGAATCCGTTACAATCACGGGGTCTTCAAGACAACTCATACTGTTCGGTTTTGTTTTCACTCCCAATCATAAAACTGACATGGGGTAGAGAATTTTTTCCCAAATCTAAGAACTAATAATGCACGCAGCCTTTTACAAAGTTCTAGAGACTTCTTTATGTGCACACAACCTCATATCCTGAGCACATGTATTGGATACTGATAAAATGTATTCAGAGGGAAATAGGTACAGTTATGCTGACCTGGAAAGAGACCCAAGATCTATTACATGAAAAAAGCAAATGCAAGGTGGTTTAAATAATATGATTCCTTCTGTATAAATTATACACACACATTGGTAGATGCATAGCCATCTTTCTATAAGTATTAAAACCATTACTATCAGTTACCTTTTCAGGAGAGCTGTAGAAAGAGCAAAGCTTTCATGTTGCATTTTGTTTACATTTTCTAATCGTGTATATATATATAACTTTTAAAGTTTATTTTCTTTCATGTCAACAGAGGTAATCTGGGTGCTGGAATGATGAGCTATTTCATTTTTCCCTTATATTTATCTCAAATTTTTAAAATGAATAAATTCCACAAAATAAAAGCAAAGTTAAAATTTAATGCTCTTAAAAGAATTTGGAAAATGCAAAATGGTATATAGGAAAAAACAGGAATCGCCAATGATCCACTAATCCTTGGATAAGTGCTGTTCACCAGTTGGGCCAAAGCCTTCCATACGTTTCATATGTAAAGAGATGCACATCTGTTTTTAAATCATAGTAATCTTGGCCTTTACAAAGTTTTAGAGTCTTCTTTCCCGTGTATTAATTACTGATGTAAATGTGTTCAGTCATCGTTATAATACTTCTACTGTACGTGTGGGTCTCTCTCCTCCCCTGCAAATATTCTGTGCAGTTACTGTACCAGGTCTTCAGTCACTTCTGTCTCCTTGATGCTGAAGGTCACGGGGCACACTTGTGCCCAAGGGGATGCCCTCTCATCCCCAGGGACCGCTCGGGTCCAGGTCATCACCTGCTTCCTAATGCCTGTGTCCAATTGCGGTTCCATTGCCATTAGCACCGAATAGCATTTCATTTCATTTAATTAAGCCAAAACATGGATAAAGCAGAATAGTGTTTTGCTAGTAACTAAAAGCGGTGCTCTTCCTACCCGCAACTTTTTAACTATTTTGATGGACCACACTGGTCCAGGGAAGAACTTTATAGAGAAACAGTGGCACAAGCTCATTGGATTCTGCTCTTGTCTCTCAAACTTTCCACCAGGTTTTAGAGCATTTGGTGCCTGACCTGCTCCCCACTGCCCGTCCTACCACACACACGGGCTCACACGCGCACAGGGCACTTAGCTCCGACATTTCTGTGAGTAAGCACTGCCCCTCGAGTCTGTTCCTCACCTCACGAGCTCCGGCTTGTCGTGAAAGCTCAATGAGATTGCAAACATTTTGGAAAATAGCATCGATACCTACATGATGTTTGTTTCATACTTGGTCAGTTTTATTACTCCATACATGGTGTTTCCCAACACTTTAAATCCCTTTATATGATCAGCAAAGATCATAGTTGTGACTCTACGAGGTCGCCCCTGCTCTGGGTAAAGGTCAAACTCTCCTTCCAGGAATGAGTGTAAACATTAAGCAGCCTCCTTTCTGCTGTTCTGGTGATCCTGGGCCCCCCTTCTGCTCTGTCAGGCTTACCAGGGCGGCACCATCCCCCAGCGTCTCCACAGCAGATTAGAGCCAGGCTGCAGCTTCATCACAGGTGACTTACCGATAGCCAGCTCAGGCCACCTCAGACATCACATACCAAAGAGGCCGACTTGGCCGCATCTTAAAGACAGGACGAGCCTTAGTAGCAGCGGATTGCAACGTTGGTGATTGCTCGTCTTCTCAGCAAATTTGACTCAGAGAAGTCCACTACCACACGTCAGGATTGTCCTTTGGAGGCTGGGATTCATATTTTAAGAAGTTGTTATGATGCCTAATTTAGAAATAGCACTCATCAAGTCCAATGTCTCAAGTTTTCAAATGACTTGCTTTCCTTATTAAAAAGAATCACGCCCTTGTTACCGAAATTAAGTCCCCACGATGTATGTAGAATGTATTTCCAAATTGTGTCTCCTTTTACAGGCAAAGATAATCAGGAAAAGCCACCGGCTACAGAAACTGCAAACACAACGAACCTTTAAAAAGCTAATGACTTAAGGGTGGTGGTACAGACACGTAAAGCATGTTGGGGGCTTACACAATTTGTCATTAACACATATTTTGAAAGCTTCGCTAATATAATGTGACACGAAATTAGTCAAACACAATTCGTGCAATATTGTTTAATTTTACTCCTCATTTAACTTGGTTTTAAGCAAAATCATTATGTCACATGATGATGTTCACTTGAACAAGAAATATTTCATACTGGTCGCTGCCTTTAGAAATGAGTTATTAGGGGCTCCATGCTGAACACATTCTTAACTATGAAAACTAGAAAGCTAATAGCTTAATCATATTCTGACACCATCTACATACTGTATGCATTATTTACAAGAAAGATATAAAAATGAAACCACTGAATATCTCACCCAATACTTCACAGTCATAGTTAACTGGTTAAAAATATAACACATTCATCTTCCAGGGGCTTTATATTTGCATATAGATATTTGCATACCATGTTGCAATGTGCTGTTAATGTAAAATTTAACCTTTGCTCTTTCTCTCTGATGTGCAAGGTACACTCATTAAGTTAAAAATAATGGCAAAAATAAGTCTTCTGGTGATATGCATTTCATAAATTATTCCCCAGAGCAGTGAGGAAAGGTAAAAGGTGGGTGGGAAAATGTTTAATTGAATTAATTCCTCATTTTCTGTACTTTTATTTTACAACTCAGAGACACAGCAATTTGACTAGTATATGTCAACCCTATGAATTGCAAAGGACCTCCTCTCAATTTTTCAAGGTGTCAACCCTCTTAATCCTGTATTAAAACAATTCCGCATTTCAGGACTGAGATGAATGCACAGCATCCTCTCGCACACCTGTTAGATGGATGGCCATTGATTCAACAGAGGGAATACGCTAGCGCTATGCGCAAAGCACACTGCAATATCGTTGAACATTTGGGCAAAACAGAGAAGGTTCTATCTTGCATTAGGTTATAATATGCGATGTCAATTTCCAATAAAGCCCATAGATGAACTGTTGCAGAAGAGAGACAAGGACTTAGAAATCTGGTAAGAGACTGTTATTAAAAACCGAAACTCCAAATTCTCTTTTTTCCTGTAGGTATATTCTGCATCTAAAATGCACTGTTGAACGAAAAACAAAATAGATGAACAAACCGAACCAAACCAGAACAAACACGTAGCTACAGAGAACAGAATAGCGGTTACCGGAAAGGAATGCTGAGGGTAAAGGGGTAAAGGGAATCGACTGCATGGTGATGGACGGAAACTAAACTTTTGGTGGTGAGCTCGCTGTAAGGTATACAGAACTAGAACGATAATGTACACGTGAGACTCGTATAATGTTGTAAACAATGTCATCTCAATAAGAAAATAAATTTCAATTAATTAATTAATTAATCTGATGCATTGTTGAATTAGACGCATTGTCTGTAGTTCCCATGGAGGCAAGACAGGGCCCAGATACAGCTCTTGAAAGAGGAGGAAAGGCAGAGATAGCAAGTCTGTCCACACCAGCCAGTGTCCACATCCTTTAATGAAAGGTTACGTCTCAGATGATCTCTACCCAAGAGGATTCCAGCTCAGGGAAACGAGGGCGTGCCCCTGACCCAAAGCAGCCAGTGAGAAGGGGCCACACGGACACCCAAGTCTGGGGGGTGGTCCAGGAGATGGGACCAGACAGCCCCACAGTGGTCGGGGCGGGCCAGAGGGCAGATGGGCTGGCTGCAAGGATTCAGGCCGGGGAAGGGGCAGCAGGAACACAGCAAGAAAGCCACTCCCTGCCAGAGGTCTGCAAGGTGCGGAGCTAGTTACCCCAGGGCCCCGGGGCCCCACGACAGGACTGTTCTTTTTTCCCGTGGAATCTTGAGCTGGCAACTCAGAGACAGGACACAACACATGAGAAATCTGGGATCCAGCGAGGGAGGCCCAGAGCTAAAGTCACACAGCCGTCAGCAGACCATGGAGTCTGGAACGGTGGGGACAGCTCTGGGGTTCCCCTCGGTTTCCAGAAGGAGTCCAGGGGCAGGGTTTTCGTTCTGCTTCCTCTCTCCAGGGCAGCCATCAGGCCTGGCGCTTACTGGGAAGACCAGCGCAGGCCTTCCGTGTTGACTTCCGTGGACGGCCTCCTTCGGGGATAAGATGACTCATTCGCTGTGGTGTGTCTCCCGGGCACAGTCAGAATCACGTTCCCTGATTCTGCAAAGGCTGCAACCGTCCCTTCAGGGCTACAAAAAGGTCACCTTGCCATGGTCACCCAGTTCAGGGCCCCAGAACAGCCTTCCCACCACAGCCCCGGGCTGTGGGTGGCCCTCCCCTCCCCCCAGCTCCCGTTCTCCAGCAGAGTCTTGATTTTCCCTTTTAAGAACATGTTATATATAAGTGGACATAAAACATACCTAAGCTATGGGGACATATGTATTTAGGATATTGAGTCTAATCTTCCGGGGAGTGTTACCTTCTCATTTTGGACCCACTGAAGAGAAAAATGCACTGTGCTTAGACCTCATTTTCCGTGAGAAAGGAAAGAATGACCCCCAAACGCCGAGTGCTTTTTGAACAAGCGGCAGTGCTGGCTCTTTCACCAAGTGTCTGGGCCCCCTTGCGATGGAGGCCGATACATTCTGCAGAAACGCAGCATTGAACTTGCACGTTTTGGCCGCCTTTTCCGGACTCTTATGTGTATGCGATTGTTCTCGTAAAGGTTCTCAGTGAGGTAAATAAAACCGTAGAGCCTTGGAAACATACTATTATTACAGCACAGAGCTAAGGTGTACAGAACGGGAAATAACCCTCCGAGGGACAAATTACATGTGATGAGGGCTAAAAGAATACAGTTCCTATTTCAGGAAGTCTTCCAGGCGGAGGCAGGGTTTTGGCAGTTTTCGCGCTGCCTCTCAGGACAATGCACATACACCAAAAACATTAGTCTTCACAGGCGCCCCAGAGGTCACGGCCGTCACGTGCGTGCCAGAGTTATTCCATTCCCTCCAATTCAACACAGATCTTCTTTATTAATTTTAATTTGTCATCAATAGCCTGACAGGCGCTCTTTCGGCAAGAAATACTGCATTAACTGTTTCACTCACTGTGGCAGCTATTAAAACCGAGATGGTGATTAGCAGGAATGAGGTCAAACTGAATAATGTGAGTGTAAGTCGCTACCAGCGAAATGCATAACACAGGAGGATTTATTATGTTCACTTGCTGAGATGTAATTTAAAAACAGGATATCACCACCTGCTATGCTGGCTCGTACGGTGACTCAGATCATTTAAACATTTCCTGCTAATATGTTTATTTGCTTCTGGCATATATTACACTTACTGTATTTCTAATAACTACAGTTAAAATAAACTTAATTGTTGCTATCTACTTCATGTAAACATAGCAGGCAAATAAATCACCCCGTGATTAGCTCAAACAATGCCAATTAGGGTGATTTAATCACCAATATTGGCACCAGAAAAAATTAGTATTTATAACCTCCTTGCAAAGAACTAAATTTAGTTCTCTTATTGAAGCATCTGTTTGCTAAATAAGGATGTCCCTGGGATTCTGAAGGACTCTACTAGGCTAGAAATAACGTGACATACCATTAAGTGTGCCAAGAAAATGGTACATGTTTACAGATGCTGGATGTTCACACAGAAACTTGAGGTGTGCTCTTTTTGAAAAATCAAAAACCCAGGCACTTTGGTGAGCATCATTGCTGATCCGGGAATCACCGTCCACAGCATTTGGCTGTACTTTTTAAGGAATTTAGATCGACGTAGAGTTCTCTGTAATGGTTTAAAATGATTTTTGGTGGGAGGCCATTTAAATCGTAGGCTAAAAATAGAGAATATGTATTTTAAGTGTGCGGCATGTTTTAAATATGCAGGGTATTGTTTTAAATGAGCGCCCAGGAGACAAAGTAGCTAAAATTAGCTTTCTCTGAGTATTACTGGTCAGTTAGTCCAGCATGGTGTTTAACCCTCACACTGGATATCGTTAAGCCACTTCAAGCTCTTTCTGACCCTGCTCTGTAGACGGTAAGGAGTAGTTGCAGCAGGGAGCACAGGGCACACCGGCAGAGTCACAGTGAAAGGCTGCAGGCAAAGAGTTTCTGTGGCCCTGAGGCCTGGAGGCTTCCACCCAGATCCGGGAGGACACCACTCATGGGGCGAGCCTGATGTAACACGTTTTCCCTGCAACTTTCACTTTCACACCTGTGTGCGCAAAAAAGAAAGAAAGAAAAAAAAAACAAAGAAAGAAGGAAAGAAGGGAGGGAGGAAGGGAGGAAGAAAGAAAGAGAGAGAGAGAGAGGGAGGGAGGGAGGGAGAGAAAGAAAGAGAGAAGAAAGAAAGGAAGAGAGGAAGGAAGAAAGAAAAGTTTTATCTTAGCCATCCTGAAGTGGGGTGGTAAAAATCATGGCTTGGCACAAAATTTTTAAAAATCATAAAAGTCTCTTTTATTTTCAGAAATAACAAGTATTATTTTAAGAAGTACTATAAAAAAATTATTTTCTGTGTATCCTATAAATCAAGAAAAACCCAAACGCAAGAGAGCCTGCAATTAATTGTAGGGGTTTGCTTTACCATGGGCAGAACTGGGATAGATGAGCAGCCCTGCAAGTCTTATTTTGAACCTTAAACAAAACCACAGCCAATAAATATCGCCTTCTCCTCTCAACTGCGGTCTCCTAAGGGGGGCTTGGTAGGAACGCAAAGGGAATAAGTAAAGAAAAAGACGCACCAAAGATGCCCGTGCTTGCCTCTTTCACTCCCGTGAGCTGCCTCTGGCTTAAATCAACCAGTGCCACAGGAGGTAGTTTTAGTGCCAGACCTGTCACATCAGACAGTCGGAGAACTTTCAGAAGAACACCTATGAATGCTAAATATTGTCGTCCTGTTTGCAGAGCCCCGGCTCCACCTGGCCCACGGAAAAGGGGCATCCTGGGTCCCACGCAACCCAGAGCGCGACCCAGAGGCGCATGGTTCAGCCCCGCCCCCCCCCCCCCCCAGGCCGGCCGGGTGCGGCTGGGCTGCGAGATCCCCCCTCATCTAAGGCAGCGACTCCGGGCTTTCCACGTCATCTCAATTGGAATCGATGATGGGAGAGATATTTGTAAGTCGACATCAAGCAGCCCGAGTGCCTAGCGTTTATTTGTGCTGTTGTTTTGGCAGGTAATCCACGGCCCCCTTTCATCCGGCATGTCAGGTCTACAATCAAACAAAGAGGACTGGTGAATTCACTTTTACAGTTAGGCGAGCTGAATGCTATTACCCGTGTATTTGTCACCGACCTGCAGATCCCAGCCTCTCATCTGCCATCCGGACGGATGCTACAAAGTGAAGAGTCGGGACATGCGTTTCCCAGTAACTACCTGCTGCCAGCTATTATTTTAAGGATCCTGTGATTTTCTTTTATTTTGAGTAGAGAAAACAGGGCAGCTGTGGCAATAAAAAGGCATATCAACTAGTCACTTCCTGGCAGGTTTGTCACTGGTGTGGATACGGTGGGCTTTTTGTTTTTGTTGCTGGAAAATGAATGAATACACTCTAATAGAATGTTGTAAATCTAGAGTATGTGCTTCCAATAAAACCCTTTCTAGTACCTTGCATACTGGCAAACAAAATAAAAATGTACGCATCTTATAAAGAACTGCGGATACACACATATACAGGCAGGGCCACCCACAAACCGTGCGTCCACAGCAGGTATTTTATATGATATGATTTGGGGATGAAAGTTATTATATTTTATCCCTAAATTACGTTAACATAGCTCTGCAGCCATACATTATCACCGCTCTCCAATCATGTTCCTCAGTATTTCCTAACGATGGATTGTATTTTAGGGCCTTCGAGGATCCAAGTTTAACTAGATAATTCCAAGTTGTGAATTCAACGGCAAAAACCAAGCGCTTCCGGTAATTCTTTCATTTCTGCACGTTGCATAATCATAACCATCTTTTCCCTTGTTCAGTACATAAAGAAATCCTCAAAAATCATCCGTCACCAATAAAACATTAGTCATTCACTACGTGTTTTCAAATTAATTAGGACCGAGCTTTTAAGAGGTGATCACTCCTGTGGTGATGCCTCGCCACTAGGTGTTTGCCAAGCCACGTGATTACAGGCAATATGTCTCTGCCTTCACCCTCCGTATTTTGAAAGCTACGCAGGACTTCCGCATCGGGCTGCGAGGCTGCTGCCCGTGCACGCCAGCCCCGCCCCCAGGTGTTTCCACGGGACCAGCGTGTTGAACAAAGAGCTGGGCCGTGATGCTCCCTCCCGAGCAGGATTGGACAATCGGAACAATGAACTCGGCCCAAACAAAGAGTGATTAATGAATCGGGGAGCGGAGATGCCACGTCGGCCAGATCGGCTCAGAATGGGTCTTTGAAGGAGAAAGGGAAAGAGTTTCGGGCTTTAAATATTTACCATTTCATTCACCAATGGAGCACGTAAACGCAGAAACAAATATTCAAACATTATTTTCCCAAGACTCCATTGCGCACGCACACTGTACTCACGTGGGATGCCTGTTCATGGCCATCAGCGTGATGGAAGGCACAGGAAACGGGTTACAGGGGCCGAGAGGTTATTCAGAAGGGGCCATCTGTTATCACCCTGAATTTTCTTTGGCACAAGCGTCTCTTGAAGGTTCCACGGTACCATATAACCCATCCAGTGTCAAGAGCCAAAGTATCAGTCAGATTATACTGTTTCCACACAATATGTTACTCAAAAAATGGCCCATCGCTATGCACGCATGAGCCCTTTTCTTATTATTTACAGGAAAAACAAGTAGATGTTCCTACAGAGTGAACATCCTGCATTTCAAAAATGTTTTAAAACATCACTGCAGTTACAATAGTTGTGAGGTAAAAACATCACTGCAGTTACAACAGTCGTGAGGTGTTACTTTGTAATTGTCCACTGGTAATGTTTCCTTTCTTTTTGCTGTATGTGTGGTGAGGTGGCTGAAATGACATTGACGTTGGGGGCAACTAGAGGTGACAAAATAGCTCCCCCCAGGGTCTCCTACACACAGATGTTCAGCAAGTCTGTTGTTTCCGTTTGAACGCCAGGTGCTTGCACCCCACATGGCCCTGCATGGTCTGCCTGCACACTCCTGAGCCCCTGGCAAGACAGTTCCCTCCAGTGAGCTGTGCTTGGTCACCCTGGCCTGTTTTCTGTGCAGGGCCCTGGCCAGGAGGGTGGCTCCCCTCTCTTGATCTAGTTTCAACTCTTAGCTCAAATGCCACTTCCTCCAGGAAGCCCTACATGACAGATTCCAGATCATGTTCCCTCCTGTGATCACTGCTCTTCCCAGGGCTTGCACAGTCTGACTTCGTGATTCACCCTCACTAGGTGGTGAGTTCCCAGAAAACAGGACCTTCACCACATTTCTTTCCTCAGCCCTAATACACAGCCGGCATAGAGCAAGCTCCATGATAATTTGTCCAATGATGAATGGATGAGTGAATGATTATGATTTGCTTGGTCTTTATAAACAGGCAAATACACAATTCAGCCTAAAAGGTTTTACTAGCATTTCATTTTCAACCCGAATCATTTCAATTGTTTTCTCTAGCAATCCAAATTCTCATGGTGCTTACGGCTGTGTGAACTGAGCATTCAGGTTCAGAAAATTCAGTATGAGAATTACTAAAAAAAAAAACAGCATCCATGTACGTGCGTGCACCTGTGTGCACATGCATGCACACACATGCATGCACACACACACATGCACGCACACACACATGCATGCACGTACACACACACATGCATGCACACACACACATGCGCGCTTCCTGCCACATTAAGAAAAGAAACCAGCAGATGTAGGTCTTCGTCAGTGAAGATATTTCCACTTTGCACTTGCAAATTCCAGACTCAGCTTTGGCTGACTTTGGAAATTCTGTAAGATTCAACTTTAGGGATTTTATGGAGGGGAGAGTACCTACTTCACTCTGCTGAGCATTCCACAGACAAGCCCGTGTGTGTGTGTGGGGGGGCTGAGAGGTGGGGGGGATTGTCATGGTGGTTGTTATTTTATACGTGTGCTACAACAGATCTGCTGATTTCTCCCAGCAGACCCTTTTTCTCCTTTCTGGGAGAAAGGCCAATTTTCTTCATTTTTAAAATACCATAACATTTGTGTTAGCAAAAACTACTATAAATGCCATCAGCTACAGAATTCCTGTTTAATTTCTATTTTGAGTTTATCAGAATTTGAGAAAAATATCTTTGGGGAATACAATTATCTGTGCTTAGCCTCAGCCCACAAATAAACACAAACCAACTGTTCCCTGCATCAGGGAACGATTCAGGAAAGTCCCTCTTAAGTGTAGATGCCGCCGCCAAGGCAAGAGCTGGAACTGGACCCCACAGTGTAACTAGGCAACGTAATTCCCATCCCAAGGACCACACCATGTGGCCCGGCACACTGACTCCGTATAAATCACATTAGAAGGGCACACAATATTTATAAAAAGCAAATACTGATGTTTCACACTAATTCTTACCTGAGTGTGAGTCAGCTTCTTGTTTGGTGCATTTAAATGGCATAATCAAACAAATAAGAACAATTAAGTCACCTAAGACCCAGACGTAAGAAACCATGGCGTTTTAACATTTTAATATTTGAGACTGCCTAATGCTTCAGTAATGGTTAAACCTAGTGAAACTCCCAGGATGATGTTGATTATTCTAGGATCTAATTCTCTCCTCTGGCTTCATTTAAAATCATCATCTTTCTCAAGAGCTATTCTTTATTGTTTTTATAATCTTACTTCTTGGATATTAATGCATCTCTAGAGTTCTAAAAACTGTATTTGAGTGTTTTAACAAGCTATTCACAAAATATATTTGGTAAACGAATTAAACTTAAGTTATATTTTATTTTTATTTCTTATACAACTTTTAAAGGTTTTTCTCATGTACAGTTATTACAAAATATTGGCTCCATTCCCCATGTTGCACAGTACATCCTTGAGCCTATCTTATACTCAATAGTTTGTACCTCCCACCCCCCAACCTCTGTATTGTCCTTCTCCAACACACACACTGGTAACTGCTGCTTTGTCCTCTATATCTGTGCGTCTGCTTCTTTTTTGTTATATTCACTAGTTTGTCATATTTTTCTAGATTCCACATATAAGTGACATCACACGGTATTTGTCTTTCTCCGTCTAACTTATTTCATGTAGCATAACGCCCTCCAAGTCCATCCATGTTGCTGCACATGGCAAAATTTCATTCTTTTTTATGGCTGAGTAGTATTCCATTGTATATGCATATATATGCACCACATCTTCTTTAACCGTTCGTCTGTTGATGGACACTTAGGTTGCTTCCATATCTTGGCAATTTTAAATAATGCTGCTGTGAACATCGGGGTGCATTAAATTTAGATATTTTGGAGTGTTCGTCTGGAATACCAATCTAATATATTTTAGACTGTTCATGGGGAATATCAGTATTCATTGGTACTGGTAGAATCACAGGCTGGCTGGATGGTATACCTCCCATCACCAGGGGTGACCAGCAGCGTCTGCCTTTCAGCTGCTTCCTGGCTCCGGTCCTTAATTAATGCTCTTGGCTGGTGCCCTCCAAGCCAGAGAAGGAAACTGGCACACTCAGACTGTATCAGTGCATTGTCTTAAGTTTTTTCCTAAGAAAATGAAAAAGATATATTAATGCATATATATGGAATCTAGAAAAATGGTACAGATGAACCGGTTTGCAAGGCAGAAATAGAGACACATGTAGAGAACAGGTGTATGGACACCAAGGGGGGAAGCAGGGGGTGGGGTGGTGGGATGAATTGGGAGATTGGGATTGACATATATACACTAACATGTATAAAACAGATAACTCAGGAGAACCTGCTGTATAAAAAATAAATAAAATAAAATTCAAAAAAGAAAAGAAAATGAAAAAGAAACAACAGCTAAACTGTCACTAGACTAGTCTAGATCCGTGAAGCCCCCTCTACCCCACCTCGATGCGGCAGCCGTCGGGCTGCCTGCTCTTCAGGCGCTGCTGCCACGGTGGCAGAGGGATCTCCTCGGCCGGACAGGGAGAGCCCTGCACATCCCAAACCAAACTCGGGCCTTCTGATCTCCTTCCTCATGTCATTGCCACCTTTGCATGTGACAAATGGCCTTCGTTCTTTTTCTTTCCTCCCTTGAACTTAATGTGGTCGAGTCTCTCTTACAGTCCCCATTTTATTTGTCTTCTCAGGGGGCTCTGCCCTGTGGCTGAGCACTTTGTGTTCCTGACCGTCTTCATTTCTTGTGTCGATCCGGGAGCCTCTGGTCTTCCGGTCCTTTTTGGATCCTTTGGTAAGAAATGTATGGCTCTACAAGTCACACGTGTAGTGTTGACGAGGCCGTCGGCGTAAAAATGTAGGTTTCGCTGTGTGAGAACTCATGGAGCTGAAAGAGACTTCATAGGATCACCTATCGCCCCACACTCACTGCTTTTCAGAGGCTCAGAACAGTCCAGAGACTTGCTCAGGGTCACAGGGCCACTTGGTGGCATCGCCAGGGCCAGGGCAGGATGCCAGGCTCCTCACCCTGCGTCCCTCCCAGTGCAGCTGAGAGGACAATCTTCTGATGCAGAGACCACCCGGCATCTGCCGGGGAACACCACCTCCCAGACAGTGTTACCATAGAAGACACCACCCGACGCGCCAAAGAAAGCCACAATTATTCCTGAAACGTGACGAGTTCCATACTAAAAACACCTACAACAGCGGGAACTTTGAACACGAGGCACAGTTTGCCGGGGCCCAGTTATCATCATGGCCTCCTAGATACACATGTCAAGGCCCAAGCCATCACATATCTTGCCATCGACGGCCTCAAGGACACTGACGACAGAAGTAGCTCTCGTTGGCTGGATGCGGAACAGGTACTCTACGTGGTAGAATTTATTGGCAAACTGTCTAGTTCCTCATGAAATCCCCACGATCGATATAAGTGGGGATTCTCTTTCTTCATTTTACAGGTAGAGAAATGGAGAGTCAAAGAATTTGAGTACCTTTTCCCAGGAGATGAGCTAGGCAGTGGACGAGCGGTTTCAAGCCCAGTTCGCTGCAAAGCCCTCAGGCTGTCCTAGGAAGCGTCGTCGAGGTCATCCTGCCATTCATCCAGCAGCTATTGACAAGCAGCCCGTTCCTACCCACCTGTGCCCACTCAGAAAGCCCAATCAGGGAGCCCTGCCCCTCCCTCCAAGACGCAATTCCTGGCTTCAGACTTGCCTTGGAGAATTCTGAACTTGACATTTTAATGCCTCGCCTCCGATCTGTAACTGACCAGGCATTTCCCAGTCTTTACTGTTCTTCCCACACCACCTCAAGGAATAAGAAAACCTTCTTTGCTCAATGGATATAGAATACAGAGGGTGAGGAAAAAAAGTCTTTGAAAGAGAAAAGCGTTGATCACTTACCACGAAGAAAGTCTGTGAGTGGATTAAAGCATATTCCCCGGGCCTTTAAAGATATCTATTAGTAATTTACAGAAATTATGAGCGCCGAGAAGCTGGTTGTTTTCAGAATTCAGAGCTCAGCCTGTGGCCTTACATCAGACGACGCTCCAAACCAGCCTCTCTGGGAATTCACATCAAACCCCGGCTCATAATTTCTGTAATGACATATACTTGGACGCTGATTAGCTACCTATCAGCTCTGTAATAAAGGCGGCATAACCCCTAGTTTATCATTCATTTATCTGAAGTCATTTTGAATAATATCACAAGATTGTAATGTAATCATTATGCTGTACAGCAGTCCTGGGCCTGCACGCGGGGCCGGCAAGGTCAGAGCCCTGGCAGGGTTCACACCGCTTAATTTACTCACTTCTTACACATTTATAAAATTGGAGTCAACAGCGTAGTAGCGAAGTTGGACCCGCGAGCTGACGTTCACGCAAATTGATAATAAGGTGTCCAACAGGAAGTAGAGGGAGACTTAATAACAGTAATAACAGTCTTTCCTGAGAGCCGGGCTGCCACTTGAGTTTGAAACAAGTCATTCAGTGCTCAATGACCAGCACCGATTTCCTTTGACTCTGCTCGACCTGGAGGGTTTATCGACAACCACTTTGCCGCCATGAAGCGCTCTATTAGGAGACCGTGTCTTCGGGCCACGGGGAGGGTGTCGGCAGGAGGGTCGATTCCTCCAGAGAAGGCTTTGGTGGGAAGGCTCTGGAAGCACAGCCTCAGCAAGGGGAGAGGAAATCGGAGAGCCAAGAATAGGGAAAATCATCGGCAGGGCGCTGAACTGGTGGGGGGGTGGGGGGGAGGGGAGCTCTGCACAAACCCTGGGAGGGGAACAGGAAGGGGGGCAGAGGCGTGGGACGAAGGAATCAGGAACAGGGGTTCTGTTTAAGGGTGACTGTTGCCATTTATCTGTGTCCATCTTCCAGTCAATCCTCAGCTGTTTTCAAAGGCATTGACTAAATATTAGGTTACCTTGTAAGTTCCATGTGCCACTTCCCCAGCGTCTTGGCCATAGCTTGTCCTCTGCGGGAACTGGGGGCAAGGAGGAGACGGCCACAGCGTCTCTGCCCCGCTGTGCTCGGCTGTGGTCACAGAGGCTAAGGACCCACACAGGCCTTTCTGCAGCGGGTCCCAGCCCACGGCCTGAAAACTGCAGTGAAGGGAAAAAAGGCCAGTTTGAAAATAAACATGGCCAGGCCACCCAACAGTAACAAAAAATCTGCAACAGTGAGTTTCCAAAGAACAGCTCCATTTAAATAGAGGGCAACACTGAAAAAAAGCAATCCAGTGTGCTAGCAAAGTTAGAGGTCAAAACATCAGGTTATTCCCCGAACATGCTTGTTAGTTTCCGCCCAGCGTCCTAGTCACATGTCGGGCCAGCCCAGCAGGTGGCTCCACACAGCTTGGTGGCACGTGCAAAACAGGAGAGTCCAGCCATGACCTGTCCAGGGGCCTCCTCAGGCTGCCCCCAACCAGGGGTATATTCAGTCACTGTCCAGAGAGGAGGGGAGGCTGGAAGGCCTGGAAGACCCCATGCACCTGCAGCTGTGGCAGCAGTGACTCAGCAGCAGGTGACAGGTCACGGCCGGGTCCCCCGCCCCCCGCTCTGGAAGGAGAGGCAGATGGCATGGGGGGGGGGGGCAGCACCAGGTGCCAGACAGACCCAGTCACTTCCTACAGCTGACCTCCATCCTGGAGGGTCTGTTTCAGATTTGTACCTGGGGATGACACTGGCGTGCTCTGCACGGGAGTCCCGTGGGAGATGATGCACATAACAGTCTGACCAGAGGGCTCGGCTCCATGGAACCCTCACAAATGCTTTGTTATTAATAACTGTTACTGGGAATGCAGCTGCTTTGAGCTCTGGAAAGCAAAGCACCTTCTCATCAAGTTTCCTCCATGCCAGGTGTCTGAGCCTGAGACTTTTTTCTGATTCTCAAGACCCTTGAAACTAAGTTCACAGTGTTTATGTGTATGTATATGTGTGTATGTGTATATACACACATATATATATATGTTTATGTGTATATACACACAAATTTATACATGTGTGTATGCATGTGTGTGTGTATATTTATACAAATATATATGTAAATATATATATACATTTTCCTGTGTGGGAGAATCCCTAGACTGTGTCAGAGTCACAACAGGGTCTGCTAAGCACAGGAGGAAAAGGCCCGGGGTTGTTACTGACGGCTCAGGACGTGGGCGTGTTGGTTTCCTCAGACGTGAGTTAATCATCTTATTCCATCTCGCCCCAACGTTCAATCTAAGCCCAGTAATTTCCTAGAAAGTCAGCTTTGTCAGCTGAGAAATGTCCAAGCAGAGCCACGGGGAGAAGCAGAGGGGGAGCTACTTGTTCTTTGCAGACGCCTGAGGAGGCAGGTTTCCCAGACAGGCCAGAATTCAATGTAAGCCATCTTGAAGCAGCTTTGGGACGGGTTTGTCCCCAAGGCGAATGTGTTCCAGTGAACTCACCACCAGAGAGAAATCCGCGAAAGAAGCTTTACCAGAGGTGACAAAGAGCCAGGAGAGTGGCCTGTACCACTCATGGGAGCTGGACCCCAGCGCAGAGACGCCAGTGACTTCCCAAATGGTGAAATTCAACGCAGTTGTGTGAACACACACTAAATCCACACTGGAAGCAGTCACTCAAGTTTGAAGCAATCAAAGTCACGGTAAACACGATCTGATCTTTGCTTCTCTGTCATTCCAGACAAACAGTACAACAAGCAAACACACAGGTCAGCCACAAGCCCTGACCTTCCCCCTCCCCGCAAAGTGGAACCCTCCACCTCTTCTTTCCACGGCTCACTCTTCAGCGAGGGGGCCACACCATTGGACACAAACGCAGCAAGTGTGTTCTGTCCCAACAGCTAAGATTTCCATATGATTTCATGTCTTTAAGATCACCCAAACTTTATAAAACATAATCATTTATATTTTCTTCCATTTTTCAAGATACTGAAATGAATCAAGGACCAAGGGAATATAAAATGCAGTTCTATCCAAAACCTCAATAAAATGGGAGGGAAGCCTGGCCCTTCATTTTATTGGGAGGATTAAAAGATTGACACTAGGTAAGAAACATGTAAAAACAATGATCATAATGAAGGACTTGTCTGATCAGATGTCAGAATATACTCCAAAGCTACAGGCATTGAAATGTAGTGATGTTGTCCCAGGAGAATCAAATACATCAGTGGACAAGAGTTCAGATATATATACAGTGTCATATGCCTATTTGTGTATGTATAGTTGTATAACGTTATAAAGTGGCATTTCAAAATACATTCGTTAATAAATGCTATTGGGAAAATTGGCTATCTATTTGAACAAAAACATTTGGATGCATTCTTCATATAATTCAAGTTTAACTCCTACCATTTAAAAGATTTAACTATTTAAAAATATAAAAATAATCAGACAAGCATTTGTATATTAGGGGGATAAGAAAAGCTTTTGTAAATGCAGAAACCAAGAAGACAAAGCTTGGCAGATTTAAGAGACAAAGTTATTAGGAGCCAGCCTATGTAAAGAAGATATATGAATCAATAAGAAATAAGACAAACAATTCAGTAGACAAATGTGCAGAAAACTTAAACAGGGTCTTCACAGATTAAAAAATATCAAAAAGCCAATTAAACATCAGAAAACAGAAAGGAACAGAAGGAACAGAAAAACTGTTCCTTCACATAAATAGCAAGAAATAAAATTAAAACCAAAATGAGAAACCACACCCGCCAGATTAGCAAAAATCTAAAATTCTGATGAAACCAAATATTGGCAGAGATTTAGAAAGCGGGTATCACGTACCCCCCAGGTACAAGTACAATTGATACAGCCTCTTAGGAAAGCAAAGTTATCAGTACCTAAGAGACCCAAGAATGCAGTATCCTACAACCCAGAAATTTCATATCCAACTATATGCCTGGAGAAGCTCTTGAAACAGGAGCAAAAGCTTATCACATTGTTATTTGCAATAGTTGCAATTGGGAAAAACCCAAGTGCTCTGCAACACGTAGGTTTTAAAAACAAACTATGTATATTTATGTACCAACATGGATACATCTCAAAATGAGGCTGAGTTTAAATAACAAGTCACCAGGGCTTCCCTGGTGGCGCAGTGGTTGGGAGTCCGCCTGCCGATGCAGGGGACGCGGGTTCGTGCCCTGGTCCGGGAGGATCCCACATGCCGCGGAGCGGCTGGGCCCGTGAGTCATGGCCGCTGAGCCTGTGCGTCCGGAGCCTGTGCTCCGCAACGGGAGAGGCTGCAACAGTGAGAGGCCCACGTACCGCAAAAAATAAAATAAAATAAAATAACAAGTTACCAAATAAAACTATGACACCGTTCATGAATATTTAAATGCACACAAAACAATACCAGATACTTTTTATAATTATCTATTTTCCCAAGTAAAATATTTATATGACCTCGCAGGATCGTACAAAACCCACTATAGTAATTACGTATGTGGAAGGAGGTGAACCAGCCTGTGTGTGGGTGACAAAAGGATCAACACCACCTTTATGTTTTATTTTATGTATAAAATTTTTTAAGTCGAAGCAAATATGTTATTTCTTGATATTTTCTTAAATTATTCTTTGTACTTCTCTATTTTTTTTAATTTTCCATAATTAAAAATGTCATCAGTTCTAATATTTTGTGTTATCATTGTTGAACTGAATAAGTTCACACATTGCTGTTTTGCCTTTTTTTTTAATTTAGCTACATAAAAAAGTAAAAATTCTATTCAGAACAATAAGAAAAAAACATTGCATTAGAAACCTGGGCATAAAGAAGAGTAATACAAAGGCTATATTTGTTTGCAATAAAGAAGTCCCACCTCCACAGGAAGCCCAGGTGAGCGGTTAGGTGCTGGGGTGCAGCCCACTGGGCTCTGCCTATTGTCTCAGATCAAAACTCTGGGGGATTCTATCAACCAGATCAAACTGCAAGGAGAAAACACAGAGAAAAATGAGACCACTTAGTCACCCTCACTAAAAACTGAAGGGGGGAGGGGGGAGGAAGGGGAAGAGGGAGCTCCTGTTTTAGGACTTGCAAGGAAAATGAACTTATGTGCATCTCAGTCAGGACCCAACTTGAGTCAGGACTCAACTCAGTTCCAACTGCTTTAAAAGAAGAGAGTGTTCTAGGCTCACATGCCTAAAAAGACCAGAGTTGGCCAGGCCCCTGGGTAAGCTTCATCCAGGGGTCTGGCTCCATTTTTTGCCCTTCTCCCGGCCATACCCCTCTGTTAATCTTCTCTGCCTGTCTGGCTTGCCTCATGGCAGCAAAATGGCTGCAAATGATCCAGGCCTCTCATCACACTGTACATTGCCCGTGGCCCAGAATTTCCAGTAAGCGTTTTGAGAGTCACTCTGATGAGACTGCTTAGGTTACCTGTCTGCCTCGAAAGCAATGGCTGTAGCCCCCAGGATGGATGTATTGGCTGCTTGGATGAGGTGTCCTATTCTACTCCTGAAGCCAGGCTTGAAGTTAGTCTCCCTCTGCCACGGGACCCCTGTGGAAACTGGGGCCTTCCGGGAAGGAGAAGGAGGGAGTGTATCCAGAAGAGACACACACAGGCAATTTGCCAAAAGATAAAAGCTACATAACGCTTCGATTTGTTTATAACTCAGATTTCAAATCACTTTGCAAATTGAAATATGTACCAAAGAGACAATTTGTTGACACTTTTCCCAAGACTGTGAGGCCAAAGAATAGGTGAAAGTCCATCCAGTGGGAAGACCCCACCCGCGTGGGAGTCAGAATTCGGGTCCCTGTCAAGGTCGGTGTCTGCGCTCAAGTCCCAGTCACTCCCAGCACCCACTTTCTTCCCCTTGAGAATGAAAGGGTGAGTTTAAGAGTCTTTGGAAGTATTATTTGCCCTTCTAAGTGCAGGGTCAAAGATGATGTGAATTGCTTTATTACTGAAGTCAACAACTTCTACTCAAGGTGATTTAGCTCCCAGTGTTAACACATCAGAGGGAAAAATTGAGAAAATTTACTATCAAATTTAAATCACATTCTAATGAATAGAAACTTTCCAATTTGTAAAATGAGTGCAGTGAGTGAAAACTGAATAATTTAGATATTTGTCAATATCTAAAACCTCCTTTAATTAAAGCACATCTTAAAAAAAAAAAAAAAAAACTTGTCCCAACCTTTCAAAGAAAATTAGTAGCTTGAAAACTCTTCTCAAGGATTTATCCCTTTGGCGATTCTGTGTACTCGTATCATGCTCCGCGTTCTCTGCTCCTCTTGGTAACGTGGACACGAATAAAATGTAAGTTTTTAATTTTCTAATTAAAAGGACTAAAAATAAATTTGCTGGCAAGGTAAAGGTGATAGACAGACTTTGTATCATGCTAAGCAAGGAACAGACATAGAAAGTAAATAATGAAAATTGGGAAAGGACAAATATGAAAAGTTATCAGACCCTATGCGTGAGGACTAGCAGGTGACACTTCACTGCGTGTGGCACACCTTGGACGAAGCACCCTAAGGTAGAGTTTCCTTCTGGCGCACTTGGCAAGCACCCATCACGCTGTTTCCTTTGCTGGGTACAGGGAAATTAATTTGCCATGTGACTGTAGCTTATGCCTTTAAAGAAAAATCGTTTTTTAAATCACCATGTTTTTAGCCTCTAAAAGCGAAGCTCTAGAAAAATCTGGAAGTTTCCTAATGATGCAGGACTTACCTATTCTGGGACTCTCCAGTACACAGTTTCCAGATTGCCTTTGAGTTTTGTCTCCCTCCCCCGTGTCAAGCTGTCAGCCGTCACTTCTGTTGTCACGGTGCCGTCTCCTAAAAGTCCTCTCGCATTCCTTCCAGCGTGATGCTTCCAGCAGACCGCGAGCTGGGAAACCGAGATCATTATGAATTGAATGTGAAAGCAGGGTCAATGACAATGTACTTAGCTTCCCTGCTGGCCTCTGGCACAATTATTTCAAGGCTTCAGAAGTTGCTCTCCTTCTAAGAAGCGGGGCAAGCGGCGCAGCCTCAAACTCCACTCTCACACTCACTGGCTGTGCGACCTTGAACACAGCTCACTTAATCTCTCAGGGACTCGGCTTCCTCATCTGTAAAATGGGGGAAATAATAGTTCCAACCCCGTAGTGGACATCACAACACATGGCAGGTATTTAAGCAAGCCCCTGGTATTTGGGAGCACAAACACCTGAGCTGCTGTTACTGGGCCAGTAGGGCTAGGTTTGGGGGTGGGGGGGTGGTGGACAGAGGCTGGAGGGAGGTAAGGAACAAGTTTAAGCTTCTAAAAAACTGCTCTCTGGCTTAACAGAACTTCTCAAAAAAAGTTTTTTGACATGTTACTCAGTTGAAGTTTGTAACTGCTTTAAAGTGTGCTGCAAAAGCAACAGTAAGCCCAACACCTCTCCTTGGTCTCAGCTCACCGCCTGGGGGAGTTTGGGGTATCCTTTCCCTTCCTTCCACAAACACCTATTTCCAGGTACTGTCCCAGGCACCAAGGATCAGCGCCAACCCGCCTGGTGGAGCGTCAGGTCTAGGAGGGCAGACAGATTGCCAAGCGATTATAAATGTGACAAGCACAGCCAAAGGGAAGTTCCACGCATCGGGGCAGAGTGTGCTTGGGGCCTCACCTCACCCATTCACTTTATCTGAAAGCTGAAATACGAGCTGACCTTGGTCAGGTGGAGGTGGCACGAGGTGCTGCAGGGTGGGAGGGGGGAAGTCATGTGGAGTGGAGGAAGAGACCCCAGGAAGAGGCCCAACACTGCACAGAAGTCCGGAAGCAGAAATGAGCATGTCCAGAATCGTTGAAGGAGGAGGGATAGATGGACAGCATCTAGGATCACGCAGGGCACCGTGGCCAGGTGAGGATTTAGCCCTTTATTCTAAATACCTGTGGAACTATGAAAAATTAAAACATATATACTTGATATTTTGCCCAGTTTTATTCATTTACCTAAGACTTTAAGAAAACCAGATTTGTTTGCTTCACCAAGTTCAAGATAAGGAAGTTTTCAAGGAAACAAAATACAGAGTCAGAAGCCTCTGTGTAACATATTTCCTCGGACGTCTACAAATCTGATGGGTATCATTTTCCTAAGTTCATTTTGCTGCCTTAAAGGACGACAATCCCAGAGCCCAGCCAGACTTCGTTCAAGGGTCAGAGGACTCTTTAAGGTCATCTATATGGGGGGAGATATTGAAATCTTTCCAAATATGTGAGTGTATACATTACAGCTGCAGAAGACGTGCCTCTCCCTATAATATGCTCTTGTGTGAGACCCTGTCTACTCCCCCCTCCAATTCTGAATGTCTCTTTGCAGGGGTGGGGAAGAACATTCTTTCTCAAATACGTTCTTCCTTGTTCCTATTTTTCTTTCAGATATCCTGTCATTTGATTTTAATTGCATCCATGCACTTGTCCACTTACTCTAAACAGCTGAAGAAGAAAAGAATTGCCTTGTGCTACATCCCAAATCCACATTCTCTGGGAATAAAAGCTGCTATGTCTACTCGCAGATCAGGTCCCAGCTAGGGCATCCACGCTGTCCGTGGTCTCTCAAAAACCTCTCAATCTTTGAGCGGCACTAATTTCACCTTTCTTTCTGGATGAGTGTTTTTCTTTTGCAAAGTAAGAAAGGATAAGGCCAAGAAATCTTTGCAGTACTCCTCATGGAAAAAAAAAAAAAAAGATGGGAAATTGATCCCAGGGTTTATGCAGCCCTCCTCAGCACCTGTCTCCCTCCTCCCACCAGAGTCCCCGTGAAGCAGCAGTAGTGGGCTGTCCTGAACTCTCAGCTTATGCCAATTCTCCTCAACTTAAGTGAAGCAAAAGAGAGTGATTTAAATATGTCCTACTTTCCAAGATCTACAGACTGTCTGCAGAACATTAAGGGAGATTGGCTATCAGCCCAAAGTGTTTTTCCAAACCACCTCTTAAATATTTTCTGGCCAGAACAATGTATAAAGCCCACACTGTCATCTCAGAGGAGGGAAGACGAATGCTCTCCTGTTGCTCAGAGCCTCTGTTTGGCCCCAAAGCCCCCAGGTACTGTTAAGTTTCATTGTGATCCGATACCCATCTGCCAGCCTGGAGCCTTGGGGTGCTTCCAATGCCAGATTTATACAGGCTGATATTTGCATGCAAATACTAGCTAGAAATGAATACTATAACTACCATCCATAGAATTTGCAGGTCACTGTTCTTTACACCCCCTGCACAATTTGGGGAAATACACCAATTGCGGGTTTTTCTCATTTGATCAAACACCATCGTAGGCTTGCCTTGAAGACAGTCGGAGCCAGATTTCATCCTAAATGGGAAGAGGTTTCATGTTTATTTAGGGACATTTCATGCCGTCAGAGCGTCTGGAAGGTCAGACATATAAATAAGTAGTAACAAAAGGAGGAATATTCTGCTCCAAAAAGCTCTGGAGACGATAAATGAATATAATCAAAGGAAGCCCATCGTTTCCTATCACCTGTGTCAGGTCTTAAATCTGGGTCGCAGTCCAGTAATTAGGTGAAACAATTAAAACCTGGATGTTTTTGTAAAGGAAACCAGCAAGAATTAATTCAAACTTAATTGAAGTGAGGCAGCCGCTCTCTTGGATGAGTTGACTGGAGACGAGCAGGGGCTTTGCTCTGCTGGAGAAACGGGAGGGAGTTCAGGCAGCTCCAGAGAGATCCCCTCACCCCATCCAGGTTTTCACGGGGAGGCAGTCCTTTCTGGTGTGAATGAATGAATATGAATATGAAGAAGGCAAACCTTAAACAGACGGACTCCCTCTGTGTTTCTGGATCGGAGAAATTAAGTAGATTCATTGCTCGTGCACACCTGTACTGGATCTGAGGCCCAAAGCACATCTGGATACGTACAAGACCAAGTCTCTGTGACGCTGGTGGAGGGAAAGCACACAGCGGTGTGATGCGGAGGGCAGGCCGTTTTCATGCAGGGACCCTGGTCTGTCCTCCCATCGCCCTCAGCCGAGGCCACCATGTGACGGACCCAAGCCGAGCTCTCCGTAGCATGACCCTCCCCTCGTCTTCCCGTCCCAAGCTCCTCCTCAGACGCGACCTCGTGTCCTTTTTACACTTGGGGATTTGTCACCTCTTCCTTTTCAGCCGGCTGGCAAGCAGCTCAGTTAGCTGGAGCTCTAGGCTCTGTCTTACAGAGAAACAAAGGGACACCTTGTGAAAATCAAGTTGGTATAAAAGATGGTATCTTTGTACGAGGCTGTTTTCAAGAATCTGCTCGGGACCTCTCCTCCAGACTTTGTCTCCCGCCTGTTACTCCAGCTGAGCTGCATTCTGCTAAACGTGAGGCCCACACGCCTCACCAGCGGGGTGGTATCTGGGAGAGCGGAATCTGAGTTGGAAGGAAGACACTCCCACTGGAGATGAGGACGCCAGGCACACTACGGGTAAAGACACTGTCCAAACTGCCTTGGAGAACCCCAAACTTCCAAAGCCTCATTAAAGAGCCCATTAAGGACTGAATAAATATTCACAAATGTGCCCCCCCAAAATTCAGAAGCCCCAACCCCCAACCTGCTGGTATTAGGAGGTGGGGCCTTTGGGAACGATTGGTCATGAGGGTGGAGCCGCCATGAATGGGTTTAGTGCCCTAATAACAGAGACGGGGGGAGCGTGCTCTGTCTGCCGGCCACCGTGGGAGGACACAGCAAAAAGACGGCCATCTGCCAGCCAGGAAGTGGGTCCTCACTGGACACTGGGCCTGCCACACCTTGATCTTGGACTTCCCAGACCCCAGAGCTGTGAGAAGTAAATGCTTCAGTTTAAGCCCCCCAGTCTCTGGCAATCTGATGTAGCCGAGACCAGGGGCTAAGACAGAGCCCCGTCCCCAGCCCCGTGAGATGTGAGACTGGCCGGGCAGCAGACATACCAAGGCCTCACCTTCACTCATTCTCCAGTTAATGGGTTTTCAGCACTGGTGCCTCCCGTAAGCAATTGGAAAATCCAGTACATAGCCCCCCTGTAGACGCAGGGCAGAAGGCAGAGCTGTGCTGGACAGAAATAAATGACTTTCCGAGGTTAACCAGTCAGTGATGACGCCGGACGGTCCTGGGCCCCCGAATTCCACTCCAATGCTCCTTCGTCACCGGGCTATTCTCCTTGTCAAGTGTGTGGCTGGGTTTCATCTCTGTGCTCATGACAATGAAGGCCATGGCGTCTATTAATCTTCACTACAGTCCTCATGAACTAGTTAAGCATGAAGGGTGACAGCCCCAGGCCCTGGGGCCTTGACAGATGAAGGTCCTGGGGCATTGTGACTCTGGGATCTCAGGAGTAAGAAATAACTTTCCCTCTTTTGCTGGCCCCTGGCCATGGAAGGCAGGGCGGGCGGTAAGGACTGGTCGTTAACTGTCAAGCACTGGGGGTGCAGCCTGTGTCGACAGTGCTGGGCAGGCGGGGGCAGGGGGCACGACCTGGAAGCCAGAGGGGCTTGGCCGCTGGGACACAACCTCGTCGCCCTGAGGCCCCGGGGTGCGCTTCTCGGGACGGGGCTCTTCTCACCCGCTTACTGACGGGCCCTTCTTCGTTCCATCTGTTGAATGGAAGCCGCGGTTATTTTCTGAAGTCACACAGAATGACACATTTTAGTCACCCTGCCACTCCGGTGACACGCATAAATCAGGCTCCAATCGGCACGCCCTCCGGTGCCCACATGCCAAGGGGCGCACTTCAGGCCCTGGCACCTTCCTAGAACCTTCCCACGATGTCCCCGGCATTTCCACCCAGTGCGCAGTTGATGAATATCAAGTGGGGCTTCTTGCCTTTGAAAGTGAAATGTACAAGTCCAGCCTGGGGATCTATTCCCACATCCCCATCCGCTCCCCTACATAAGTGATAAGAAACAACCGGAACAAGACCCTGGGGTGTCACGCTGTCAAAAAAATTCTTAATGAAATTAAAACCCTCACACTCTAAGTAATGCTATTTCTGGCTGTGAAGCTTGATGCTGCAGATGTGCGACTATCTCCGCACGGCTGTCGGCCTGGCGGCTCCACGTCACAGGAGCTGCTACATGTCAGCGATTTGCCCCAGGGGATATGGGTGGAATATTTTAGACCTGAAGTGGCCTTATTTTCAGGCAATGGCACACCGTGAGACGCGCCTCCACCGTGTGCCCGAGCAGAAATGCCGCTTGGAAGCAAGGCAGAGAGATGCCAGACAGAAGCTGGTGGGAAAATGCCCTTGAAATATAAAATCATGACCAGTAATCTACATTTCTAATTCTGCAATTTGGGAGGCGTCTCCCTGCAAACTGAAATCTCTTTCTTTTCCTTAAACAGCCCTTTGTCAATCTGATAGGAGGACCTGCTTCCAAGGCAGTCAATACCGTCATTCTGAAAACCGTATTTTCAGATGGGGGTGGAAGATTACAGAACCACCAGTGTTCGTTAGGGGTTTGCTGTTGACTCTCAAGACCCCACCCGTATTTCAAAAAAGAAAGGAAAAGAAGCACACTTAAAATAGAAATTGATGAAATGATGTTTTCTCTAAATTCTTATATATTTATTTCCAACCTCTTAATTTTTTGTGCTGGAGTTGGCTGGTTCATTTTAGATAAGCGTTTTCTTTACAGCAAAGGGAAACATTTTTTCCAAAGAAAGTAAATTCCATCTCAAAACATAACCCTTCTTCCTATGCAAGGTTCACCAAATTCCTAACCCCATCCCAGCAACAGAAATGTCAAGTTTGGTTCATTGAAGATGAAAACTCTTAGAGTGGAACTTAGTGCTGGGTTTATCTGTTCCCTCTTCCTTCTCGTGTCCCCCAAATAGTGTTAAAAGGCTTCTGCCGAGAGGCACAGGTGGCTTCTAGAACCATTCCTTTTTCTTTTCTGCTTAAACGTTTTTGTTAAATGTCACAGTAGTGAGAGTGTTCGGTGCTGGAGTTCAAGAACACTCTGAAGTGTCTTATTAATTCTTCATAACACGGTGACAGGCAATGCTTAACAAACAAAGCCCGGACAAGCAAGCCCTGGTGAGTCACCAGGGGCTACACGTGGCACATCCCTGCCACGGCCTGGGGAAGCTCACTTCTAAACAGGAAAGTCGTTTTTAACCCTGTTTTCTTTATTTGGTGTGCACTATCTGAGTCCCATTCCTGGCACTTTACACTTTGTTTTAATTGAACACATACTATTAAACCCAAACTAAGATTCCCAGTCTCTCAATTACCCGATATTTTTGTCTTTAAAAGGGAAAAAAAAAAGGCCAGGGAGTCGCCACTGCCTATATTTATTGGGAACCATCTGTTACGCCTCTAATTAAAACCTACTTGTAATGAGCTTGTTAGCGCGCAAACTGTGTCAGGTATAGGATATTATTCATGAAGCAGTTGTTTTGGTGGCTGAATGATGCCTTAAAATCCTATTAGTTTAACAAAGTAATGTATTAGTATTTTGACCCAGTGTACAAGAGACTTCAGAATGACCTGGCATTCTGCTTTAATATTCTTTTTCCTCAAATATGTTGCTATTTCTACCTAATATATAGTCAGATGGCGTCTTATAATTGCAGTATCAAATCTTTGCCTCAATTTCCAAGTGCAGGTGATTTCAAATGATTAAAGATGCACAACAGGGAATAAACAAAAATGCTTACATGCAATTATTTTTAATTAGTATTTGGCTATAAAGTGTATGCCTTCATAAAAAAGTCTGTTATTCACATAAACATCTGTTACCATACACACAAGGAAACACTGTAAGTCTGTCATCACATCACCAAAACAGAAACACAGAGGGAGGCTGGGCAGGAAAGCCAGCACTCTGAGTTTTTAAACAAAAGATGTGAGTCTAACGGCCAAAACAGACGTGGAGCCACACCCTTCAATTAACATCACTCACAATCAAAGGAAGAGCCCTTACCAATGGAATTGCACTTGAAAATGTTAAAATAGATGGAATTATTCTTTGCAAACAATAGAATCTCTGCTCACAAGACAATTTCAAATTCTTTTACTAATTTTGCCCCCATGCACATAATCAGACAGTTTCCTGTTGGCTTGCTCTCAACCGCCTGCCAATTTTCCAGTTTCTCTGCACTCTTATTGTTGTTCATTAATACATCCAAACTTTGCGAGATGCCATGACTTGAATCCCAAGTGCCGAATATTAGCCTTGTTTCGTGAAAGCCTCCAGCAAGGGGGAAAATACGTATATTTTAAGTGAGCATGCCCCCAACAAGCGTGGGGAGAGAGGTCCGGGGAAATAAATTAATACAGCTGTAATCGATAGCTGGAGATGAGGCTGCTCTGTGGAATACTGAGAGCACAACAAAGTGGAGGTGTGAGGATACCTGGCCCGTGAATTACGGAATCAGTGGGAATTGTGGGGCTCCGGTCGGAAGCACTTGGCAACACACAGTTCCAGGACCACCCACCCCAGTAACCCAAGCGAACACATTCTGCTCACAGCCCAGAAGCTGCAGCTTTCATGAAAGGCACATTTCACGTGCCAAGAGAACTTATCTTCATTTGCATGAAAATGAAAACAATAATTTAATTGGATCACACAAATCTGCGTCTACGCTGCTGCTGCACTCTGTCCTGCGCAAATTAGGCTGCAGTTGTGACCCCTGGCTGTGGCCCCCCTGGGACTCACGAGCAGTTGTTACGGTAACGCCCCCTGCTCACGGCTCCAGCTTGGCCCTTGCAAGGTGATGTCTCCCCGGGCCTGACTTGGGCACGGCACCCTGGAGGGACGTTGGGTTGGAGATTCTTCCGGGTCAGCAGACGAGCAGAAGGACCCCGGCATCTTGCCCTCAGTAATTCTAACTGTCCAAACGAGGACCGGGTTGGAGGACCCAAGAGTGAGGACAGATCGGGCGTCACCACACGGCTCCTTGCTGCCCACCCCTCCAGCCGCCTGCCCTCCTTCACCTCCCAGGCAGAAGCCGAGCTCAGGAACGGAATCATCTGGGAGGCCGGCATTAATCTGCTGCCACGAGGCCTTTAAAACCTGGCCGCCCGGCAGCCAAAGACCCCACTCACTCAAGGGCAAGGTGCGCAATCATTAGCAGCCCCGTGTAATTTAAAAATAGAAGCAAGAACAACTGAAAGGAAGAAATATACTGTGGGACTCAATCTATTGACCAAGAGCCCCCCAAAGACAGGCTGTAAATAAAACGGCACAACGACCAGAAAAGGCAGGTTTTACATTAAGAAGCAGCAAATTCATTGCCGGGGGCTGGCGGGCCGGGGAGCCAGGCCACAGCACTCGCAGCAGCTTTGCAGGCAGGCAGGTGAAAGATGGCCCCATTCCTCACAGGAGACGGGCTGGGCGAGGGCCAGGCTGCCCTTTGCTAAGCACCCGTTTCTCATCAGGGGATCCTCATTTTTCAATCGTGCCCACACTCGGACTCCGTCTGGCTTCCCCTCCACATCTCTCCTTCAGCATCGGCTCTCCAGGTGAGAGACAACTTGACCACGTCCCACCCTGACCACAGGCCTCCCTCCTGGTCTGCGGCTGAGAGTTCAAGGGCGGCTGTCTTCCAATTCGTAGGGACACCCAAGTATTCATAGGGAGACTCAGAGGCCAGGAGCACCTGGCCACACCCCGTTCTGATGGAGGGCAGGTGGCCCAGTGAGTGGAGGGACAGCAAGCCAGCTAGCCACGCCCTGGTCAGCTGTGTGACCCGGGACCTCTCTGCTTGTCTCAGAGGTGGAATCGTGAAACGTTGATTCGTTGAGGGGCTCCAACGAGTCCCACGGTTTGAAAAGCAAGGGTTTCTATTCCTGTGGAGCATGTGTTGAAAATGAAATAACAAAGAAGATAAATACTCGAGGTTAATCTGAGATAACCCTGTGATACCATGGGCCAAACTGCAGAGCATCCGTTACCGGTCTAGACGGCTCCCAGTAACATTCCCGGCCGAGCTGGAAGTGGGAGGAGGAAAGTGCGACACTCACTTTGGGCACAGATTTTGAGGTGGTGCCCAAAACGCCATAATCCATAGATAATATTTTAAAAAATAAAGATTCATGCAGATTAATTAATAATAGTGTTGCGTCAAACAATAGTAGAGACTGGGACCAGAGGACACGTCAGTAATAATGACCCCGTCTCCATGCAAAATGGTGATACTTGATTCACAGTAGATTCCTTTTGGTTTTTTAAACGTTGCATTGAAGGTTTATACATTTTGGGTGCTGGGTTCTCAGGCACCCGTTAAATTCTGAGTCCAAAGCGAGCACCTCGCTCGCCTCCCCCTGTCTGGCCTCCGCCTCCTGCTGTGGGGGATGCTAAGAGCAACCTGACTGATGTGAAAGCCTCCCCCCAATTCCTCCAATCAGGCGCTTGGCTCCCGTCTCAGTAGCTGGTTCTGGGCTTTCTTTTGCAGGCACCTTATGCTTTTGAAGATTGTATAAAGTTTCCCAAGGACAAAGCCCTACCAACAAATTCTGCAGCTCTACAAAGTTTATGGAAAGCAGAGTGTCTTCTCTCTGCTGAGGACGTTGGGGTCTTTGGGTACAGCAGAATATCTTCTGCGCTGGTTATTTTCTAACGTTTGTACTTAACCATGATAATTTCTTATTTGTACATATCACTCAGGAGAATACAGCCAGTATAAAATTAATCAGCATTAAGATGTCTGTTGGCATGCACTGCATCCAAACGGGCAGATCCTCTGATTTTATTGCCATTTATTCTCTTGTCAGCAGAAATTGGCCACATGGTGTAGAGGCGAGGCCCCTGGCCAGTCCAGGGACAGGTTTCTGGCCCCCATCCAGCCTCCTATGGGTGGGCCTTGGGCCATATGTTGGACCTGCCAGCGTCCACCTCCCCTCCGTGCACCTCTGCAGCTTCTCTCAGCCCCGCCGTCTCCAGTCACTGCATCACCTGTTGTGCACAGGCTCTGACCACCTTTGGTCACTTTGGTGACAGCATCTCTCATCAGACGTCACTGAGCATCTCTTGCTTCCTGACCCAGGCTGCCCAAGAGGACTTTCTTGTTACCTACATAAGCACTGCCTGGGAGAACAGGGGCGTGTACACCCTCGGGCCACACACCTTGGACCAGTGGGGGGCAGAAGCGATATTGCCAGGATTTTGTAGGGGCCTTCTGAGAAGTGTCTTGGAACAGCCCCTTGGAGGACAAAGGGAGAAGGCGTTCCTCCATCAGCTTCTGTCGTTCATTCAAGTTGTTTTTCTCCGAACTTGAATTTTCTGCTGGGCCTTTGGTGCATGAAGTTTCTGGTGTGTTCTCTCTTCCCTCATAATAATAACATCACACTGGCTGTCTTTTACTCATCACCACCCTTTCAGAGGTTTGTCCATCCTCTGGTTAAATTACAAATTTGTCTCTCTGTACGTTCCTCTGAATTCCTTCACAGCACCTACAGTAATACAGTAACACCTGAAAACACTTACTGCTCAATAAATACTGATTGACTGGTTGGATACATGAATGAAAAGCTCTGGAAAGCAAACTGAGAGTCAAAGAAAGGACTAGAGTCATAAACCCAGGAATTAATAAATTAATATGGATGATACAGACTCTTGAGTAACTAAAACAGGGCTGTGAATTGGAACATGACATATACTAGATATTGTCTAGAGCAAATAAATCAAATCACTGAGATGTTTTCAATAGTTCCGTTTAGAGAACAGAATAACTTTACAGCCAAGTCATTTGGGTAACATTTGACATTTGCAACAAGATGGTACCAGCTATTTAAAAACTTGGGCATGTTAAGGGACACCTTTCTTTCACCTACTTTGCATCTTGAAACAGTGTCTGAGTGCTTTCTATCCAACAGGCTGTGCGCCTCTTCCTCGTTCCTTTCTCCACCCCTGACCTGGGTGGACGGGCGACTTTAATCTGCTCGCTCTTCATCCGCGTGTCTTCCCTCCATGACAGCTTCCCTTTCGTTTCTGCACTGGCCCCATCTGTAAGGATGCCTCCCTTTTCCACCGGAATGGGTACAGGACCCAAGTCAGCCCCGGCCGCTGGCCCCAATTAGCAGTTCAGGAAAAGACACAGCTCACGAAGATGTCAGTGAAAGGCTTCTCAAAGATCTGAGATAAGGATGCCGAGACTACCTCTTTCTTTTCTCTCCCTCTTCCTCGGGCATGAAAGCTCTGAGAGCCATCCAAGGGTGTCTGGAGCTGGTTCCTGCGCAAGCCCCGTGGAAGGAGCTGTATGCAGAACGGGGTCAAGCCCAGACAGCAGTGTGTGTGCGAGAGAGGGACAGAGACAGAGACAGAGAAAGAACAAAGACCGACAATAGTCTCTGACCTCTGGATCCATCTGTGCCAGAGCTCGGACCCTCAATGTCAAGAACCAACTAATTTCCTCGGACTTCAGTTGCTTTTCTGTCCCTTGCCATGAATAAATCCGACTAACACATTTATTTCTAGGAAGAAGGGTCTGTCCAAGGTTTGTGTCACAAGCGTCCCTGTCCATGTAATACGGGGCTTGACCTCATAACTGCTGTCATAAACATATCAGTGCCTCAAAGCCTCCGGATGCTAAAAAGTTTACTTCTTTTTGTGACTTTCTTCTTATGTCTCACCAAAGAGCACCTTTCTTCCGCTTCAAGTTTATACAACTATGTTCTATTAGGAACTCTTGGCGGCGAGAAAAATTTAACACTTAACTGATAGTGAGTAAAGATATGTTTTCATTTCAAAGTTCATCAAAATAAAAAGTACACCCTGCAACTAACTCTAAGGGGAGCCCTGTCCATAAAAGCGAACACTTAGTAAAAACTCCTTAGGAATAATCTAACGAACTAGGTATTAATTTTTTTTTTAATTCTCAAATTTAGTAACTGTGGGAACTTTTTACTTTAAATGATTTGGAGAAACAAGACCAGAAGCATCCTTGGCTGGCTAATCCTGCTAAGCATCTATCAGTTTCAGTAGAAGCGAGCAGTCATCTGAGCCTAAGTACTGTTAAAACAAACTTTTAGGGCTATGACACTGCATCTTTCTTCCCGGCCAACTTATTAAAAGATGAAGAGGAATACATGCATTATTATCTCTGTGTCTTTAAAATTCATCCACTTATTCATTCAACCACAATCTCACTGTGTCCTTTAGGTCCGACACCACCTAGAAGCTGCAGATACAGCGGAGGACACAGAAAAAAATAAACAAGCAAATAATTACTACTTATTAATTGAGATAAGCGCCAGCCGGGGGAGAAGCCAGAGTGTTTGAAGAGAATGATGAGGACATCTACCTTCCATGGGGTGGGCTTAGGTTTTCTGCCCTATGATTGCTTTCCCAGGAGCAACATTCTCTCTCTTAATATCTGTCCTTCTGCAGATGAGCATAGATAAAACCGAACTATAAACGTAGCCAGGTTTGAATACACACAGTGGGATGTTATGAGCCCTCGTGGCCCGTCATGAATGTGTTATTAGGGGTTGCAAACAAGGCATTCTCCCAACTGGAGGAGGGCTCTGAAACCAGTAAGGCACGTATCCGGAGCTTTCTTCGGATCCCAGCACTGCCGTTTACTATGTACGTGGCCTTGGGCGAGCGATCCGTCCCGTGAACACAGGGGTTCTAATAACGGTGCGTATCTGACGGGGCTACTGCAAGCAGTAACTCACGAGCAGGCGTGGCTCGGGCGTTGGCGGGCTCCACGTCTGCGGGGGGTGAGCTTCCCGAGAAGCACAGGACAGGCTGTGGCCACGTGGCCAGCTGTGGGGACGTCCTCTGGACAGGAAGGACGGTTTTGCACAAACTGAAGATTTAGGCCCTTCCGCCAGTCCCACGGCTCCCAGAAAACTTCGTCTTCCCACGACTGGTGCTTTCCCTGCCTCGCAGCACGGCGGCCGCTTAGCACGTGCTTTAAGGTCACCTCCGAACACCAGCTGCCGGGCGGCCAAATTGGTAGAAGGAACATCACACTCTTTCCTTAAAAAGGACAAAGCAAAGCTGCTTCAGTTACAGCCTCATCTGCATGTGGCCTCTCGGAGAGTCCACAGCGGCGACTCCAATGCAGGTGCACTAAATTGTCAGGGCCGGGGCAGGGGCGAAATGGGCTTTGGACTCAACACGTCACGGAATGGGTTGTAATGTGTTCTGCAGAAGGAAAGGCCATCCCTGAAGAGCCCATGTGCACTGGTAGGTGCTATTACTGACAATTCCAGAAACATTTCTCTCCGTATATTAAATGGATGGGGTGAGAAGAAAATACAGCTTCTGTTTAAAAGCAAATACTGCATGCCCAGCTCCTGATTTCTCAGGTATGGAAAAATTCATTTGGGGGATAGATGGCCATCTGAGGGTTAGAAGAAGACCTTGTTAGGCCTTTTGGTTGAGAGAGATGAGGTCAGGAAAGAGTAACACAGAAATTGCTTATCTGTCCTGTCACCCAAGAGACAGCAGCTGGAGAGGGGCCGACACCCAAGACCTTGGGAGGCAAGTGGCCTGGGGGGTGGGCGGAGAGGAGTCCCTGGTGAGGGCTGTTCAAGCCAAAAGTATGGTGGCACTCAGGGCCTCCACAGGAGACCCAGACAGGGAGACGTTCCCCATGGGCGGATGTCAGACGGATTTGGGGGGCAATGATAGCCATGAGCTCAGACTCAACTGCACTTTGTACTGTGATGGCTTATAACCTCTTTCCATTTTCTCCAAACCTTCCATAAAGTCAACTCCGCACGACAGTCTGGGGCTGGAGAACGCTGGGGAAGTGAAGGACAAGGGAGACTGCCAGCAGGGGGTGAAAAGCAGAGGGAACAGCTGAGCTCAAGAATTCAGGGGAAGTAGGAGTCAGAGCAAGAGGTGACCTGGAGTACCTGAAACACCACCAAATCCTTAGGAGAGAGGAAGGGTACTGAATTTCCCAGAGTATGTGAGACGGGACATCCAGCCATTTTTATGGCAAAAATGAAAGGATAGAATAACCCAAGGAGTTTGGAGATGCCCACGTGACAGCTATGCAGGTTATGTGAGCTACATGCATATATCCAGACTGCTGTTTCCTGACATTTCTATGATAAAAGGAAGTCAGTCATGTCCTACGTTAATTGTGTTGCATGTGAAAGTTTTGTGGGAAGTCCATTTTGTGTGGGGATTGGGAAGTTATTTATAATACTTTGAAAATATGAAAAACATGAAGAATGTCTAGTTTCCCTATCTTTTCTCTGCTTTGCAGCTGTTTTCGTGCTTCGGTGCATGAAGCCTCTTCTCTGATATAGAGAGCTGGCCCTCCACCTACTGTGGGACTCGGATGTCACAGGAACAGCAAAGGATACTGAAGGGAGGATGATCTCCTGGTCAGCCCAGTGATTAAGCCGTGCCGTTTATAGAGAAACACTGCTTCCCCTGGTGAGAAGGAGTCCGAGTGGGGCTTGACCCACTTTCTCAAAGATAGTTTCACTTGCTTCCAGTTTACTGAAACAAAGAATTCAATTTCTGAAGCACCTAATGTTTAAGTCCTACAAGGAGGGACCCTAGTTCACATCTCTGTGGTCGTATCTTTGTGGAATACGGAAGCTCATTCCCAGCATTAAAAAAAAAAAAAGATGTTGGAAAAAAGTGAACCTGAGATGCACATCTGAAAAAAATGGAGTCATCCAAGAAAAGTTTCATGTTGCTTAAGTGAGGTGTATTTTCCAGTGTCGTTTGAAGGACAGGCTGCTGAGGGCCACCCACGCCTCCAGGGGCAGAATGACCGACCTGCTGTGAAACCCTTTCTACGCTCAAACGTGAGAAATGTGACGATCCTGTCTGTCTCCTCTTGATCACCTGAGCAAAAGGAACCATTCAAAATGTTGCAGGAAAATCATTGCACGGCCTTCAAGTGCTCCAAGACTCCAAAATAAAGAATTGCCTAAACCCACGAGGGGTTTTGGCCAAGACCACACTACTAGTCCTAAAAAGAAAATGTGACATCAAACAGCTTAGTCAGAGTTGCGAGCAAATGAATCTCTTCTTTTGAGATTCAGTATTGATGATCAAGCGCCCTCTGGACACAATAACAGAAAATAAAACCAAATGAGGACAGGTGGAAACACCGCTTTCTCAAAGGAGACACCGATGAATAAATAGAAATCTCTCTCCATGGTTAGCTGTTCTGCATTGTGAATGTCTCTTGGTCATCAGCACCTCATTTCTATTAACTACAGTAAAAAGGAAGAAGGGCAAAATCAGAATTGAATCTCATGATATCCTCTCTTTGCCTAACAAAAATAATCTTATTTCTAAAATAATTTTGTTTGTCTTCATCATTTTTCACCCCTGAAAATAATCATTTTTCAATAAAAATAGAGTAAAAACTGTACTTCCAGTTAACTATGGCAGACGGAACACACTTGTTTATGTCCATCCCTTCCTGAAATACCACTAAAATGACAGTAATGGAATTATAAAAAGTCATGAACTCATAAGGACAAAGAAAACAGGATAGGGGATGACAGGCAACAAGAAAAGATATCAAGTTTTGGGTGACAGAAAGCAGACAGATGAGTGTAAACATTTAGAATAGTACAAATAGCTGAAGCATACCTACTCAATCAGAACGAAGTCAATTTATGCCGCAGAACTCCAGAAAGGCCCAGATTTGAAGGTACCTGGTACCTCTGAAGGCGTCAGTACACATAATGATTCAAAATACAGAAGCAATGAGAAGGCTTCCTGAAGAGCCGCTTAGACCCCAAGTTCCCTTCCCCCAGCCCAGACTGCCCGGAAGCGGCCCCTCCTCCACCTTGGCAGAAGAGAGGCAGAAGGTTGCCTTCTGGATGGGCTGGTCCCAAGACTGTGGACTTGGGGACGCCGGGCCACGTGAAGGTAAAGGCAAGGCGCCATATTGAAAGCAGGAAAGTGAGAGTCTGTGTGCTGAGTACTGCGATGCCCCATTTGCTTCTCCTCTCAGCTCCTGAAACTTACAGCCTCCAGATAAGAGCTGGGGCGATTGTTCTCTAAAGAAACTGGCCCATTCAAAAGAAGAGACCCTCTGATGCTGAACTCTGCCCCACCCCTACGGCATGGCCAGTCTTTATTTGAGTACCAGACGGCAAAGCCACCAGTCCAGAAGCCCCACTCACTGACAGCGTTTCCAGAAACCTCTGCAGGGCCTCGTGCCAGACAGCCAACAGGGCCCACATGTTAGAAGAAAGCCACTAATTTGAGTCAAAATAAGTAAACAGTGAGACAACTCATAGAAAACAATGTGAAGTGAGCAGAATGAAATGGCCAATAAATTTGCAATTAATATTATCAGAGATGAGAGGTTTGTACATTCATAAAACCAGAATGTAGGACTAATTTTTTTTAAAGGAACATTCAGAAAACAATAAAAAGTCCTTGGAAACTAAAAATATATTTTTAAAATGCAGTAGAAGATTTGGGAGATGAAATTGAGGAAAGCTCCAAGAAAGAAGGACAAACTGTTAAAGAGAGAAAATAGGAGAGAAAAGATAAGAAACTCAGGAGGGTTGATCAAGGGGGTCAGATATTTAAACAGGAGCGCCACAAAGAGAAAACGAAACAAATGAAGGGAGATGATTGAAAGCATTGTTTTTTTACAGATGTCCTTAGACCTAAAGGCCATTGGTCACTCGATTGAAGTCCACCAAATGCATAGTCCCATGAATACAAATAATCCTACACTAAGGCATATCATCGTGAAATTTTAGGACACCAGGAGTGAAGAGAAGATTTTAAAATGTTCCTGCAAAGACGAGGAGGAAGGAGAAAAAGAAGAATTAAAATTAGGGTTAAGAGCAATGTTGGAAGCTCGGTAACAAGGGAGCGATGCCTTCAAAAGTATGAGATGAGATCACTTACAACCTAGAATTCTATACACAGCCAAGTGATTAGTTAAGTGTGAGGGTAGACTGAACATTTTCATTTATGCAAGGTCCCAGGAACTTACCTCACATACAGCTTTTCATAGAGTGTTACTGGGAAACTGAAACAGGAGAAGACAGGACTCTGGGAAGGATGTCTGCAACTAAAAAAATGGAACTGATGAATTACCTGATGTGTGACTGCATTAATAAAAGTTTTATACCCCAGGCAAAGATTTGGGATAAGAAGCAAAGAAATTTAGCAAATTAAATTACACAAGTTTTTTAAAATGAGGCAATCACTAACTTCAGGAAAAACAAAAAGGTCTACAACAAAATTAATGTAACCAAAGTAAATGGCTCTGAACATTTGCAAAGTCAAAATAATGTAAAAACTCAATATTACCTTAATCTACCCCCCTTCCCTCCCAAACAATTTTTTCCCTCCCAAACAATTTTTTCCCTCCCAAATAATTTTTTCCCTCCCAAATAATTTTTTTCCCTCCCAAATAATTTTTACCAGGAGAGGGCCTATTCTTCTATTAAGTTAAAGGGAAAAGATAAATTCTAGAAAACCAACCATTTGACGTGCAACTTTTTCTCAAGGGCAGCACAGTTTTCCTCTGAATGAGACCCTGGATTTTGAGGGTTGGACTGAGACCCCGTAAATACATCCTCTTGGATATCAGAGCTCTCGGAGTTGAGGTTCAGATTTCAGTTGTGGCTTGACTTGTTTTTAGTTGTGCGTTTCTTGCCTCATTTCAAATGGACATTTAGACCAGCTTTACTTACCTTCCTCAATAGTCATGTCCTTTGTCCTTTCATTCATTAAGATATGGGCTTGGCTGCCTTTCAGAAAGAAAACAACAGTCCCAGCTGTAGGTGGTACAGGGTTAATGTGATGCCTTCATGGTGTGGGGACCCAGGGTCCTCTCTAGAAGCTCTGCCATCGCTAGACGTGGTACTGAGTGGCAGTTAAGTGTGTAGACTCTGAAACCAGGCTATCTGGGAAAAAAATCCCAAATCTGCCATTTACTGGTTGTGTCATTTCTCTGTCCCTCAGTTTGCTGATCTGTAACATGGGAATACTGGTTGTGTCTACTCCATCAGGTTGTTGTGAGATAATAGGTGTAAAGTACTTAGAACAGTGCCTGACATAGTAAGTGCTTAATCAGTGGCAATGATCGTCGCCGATCCTGAGGTTTTCCCTCTTCCACTGGTAAAGATGCCTGCTTAACCTAAACACTCTGCAGCCAGCATGGAGGACTGTCCATACATCCGCAGCCAGGAATGTGCCTTCATCCCACTGACAAACTGAATACTGTGGCCTCAACCAGCTGCAAGGACACAGGAAGATGTGGTCTTCATTCTGGGCACTCAAGAGCCCCCTAAAAAAGTCACCGCCAGCAAAGGTGACAATATGAACCGGAGGACAGCTAGCAGTCTTTGCCACCATTCCTAGGTTAGATGCGTGACGTGACGTTCTACGTTTATACTGTAAGTTCAAAGATTAAAATATCAAACCATTGATCTGCCAACACATGTATAATGTGTTTTACATTTTGTATGTTTTGCCTTGATTTTTCCTCAGTTCAGAGATTAGTTCTCTTCAACCGTATTCAAAACAAGATACGTGACAGCCCCTGCCATGGAAACACGTAGGAGACATCACTTACGTGTTTCTTTAGTTTTATCACAGTGAGTACATTTTTGTTATATTTAAAAGGGAGACATGAGACTCCAGGAGACAAGCAATCCTAGTTTTATCGGTGCAATTATGGGATATTACAACTACCGAAGCAGAAATCTCAAATAGAAACCTTGTACGTTCATTCGCCATAAAAAACTCTTTTGTCTTGGAGAATTGAAAGTTGTAAGAATGGTTTTCTTTAGAGCAATATAGAAACCTTCTTTTTTTGCAAACAGCTAAATAAAGGCTGGCAAAAACAATAAGTTCATTTTTTACTGCAGATCTTCAAATTATAGGAAACTTGTCTCCTGGCCAGTATGGGCTGGCTTGGAGCCAAAATAGATGTCTCCAATCTCATCCTCACCCTTATACTTATTGTGGGCAAGATAAAAACCCTTAATTTTAAAATCTCAAGCCAAGCATTGGGTAAGAGGCAGTGTGGCTCCCTAAACTATTCTGGTCATGGGAAAAAAATCATATTACTTTACACTAGTTCATTTTTTTCAGTCTCTAGAAATCAAATACTGAGAACATGAAACTTTAAAAGAAAAGAAGTCTCAAATAGTTTGATAGTCTATTATAAATCAAGTTTTAATAACTAGAGGTACATACAAGAACAATCAATAGATGTGAAAAGACTCACTGGTTAACTATTTCTGAGCACTTGCTTTCCTTAGGTGGGTTGGCCTAAGAAAATCGGCAGGCATCTTTCCACTTCAAAGCACAAAAGACATCTCTGCTGTTTTTAGCCATGTTACCCTCCCCCCACTTTTTAATTAACAAGATTTGAGATCATTTGGCAAATTGTAACCACAAAAGTGAATACTGTGATTGGATGATGTTTTTTCACTTGAAAAATAAATCTCAGCACTTCTCTCCCCACGTGTATTTCATAAACGTCGCTTCTGCCCCATATTTGTCTTGCTTTCAAAATCTATTATGCCGTTGTCATTTCATTGAAATCAAAAGCTATCTCTTAATTACACAGGTATGGATTATAAGTCTAGTTACCCCTCTATCTACATGTTCCTTTTTTCTCATGATTACAGCTGCGGGCCTAGCTTTGGACACAGAAGACCAAAGTGGATTTTACTGGGTGAAAATTAAGACTTGCAAAGTTGTACAGCCTGGAAGACAAAACAGAGCAACATACATGTGTCTAGTTTACAATAATAATGTGATCTTGGGCTGATGGCATAATGCAGAACTTGTGAAGTCAATGGCTTTGCAGAAGGCAATGAAAGCTGCATCTCCTCCCGATAAACTTAGCAGGTATAGTTTAAGTCCTATTTCTAGTAGGAATTAGAAAACGTTGCAGTTGCTGATGTTACAGGGAGCGTTACTCTTGTAGCCTAACTTGCAATACGTGGCCTTTCGTAAGACTCGAGTCTGCCGCGTAGCCTGGTAATTAATCACAAAGAGGTACCACCTCTTAAGCGTTAAACACCCTTTAAATGGTAAAAAAAAAAAAATGGCTGTATTGCTAAGCACTGAGATCTGATCCATTTAGTATTAACTTTCAGCCTTCGTTAAAGTGGTTTTAATTTTATTTGTGTGATGTTAGTGCATTTCTGGAGAAATAAACACCAAGTTTTTTTTTTAAGCTGAGGGTACACGATATGCTACTTACTCAAATTGCAAGCTGCATGGGGCTTTTGCACATGAAATGAAGATTCCCATTTTTAAAGAAAAGAAAAAAAGACCATGATGGTAAGTTGTATTTGAACACACGGTGAAGACAAACGTGTATTGAGGACAGCATTGCAGCAGGTGCTGGGCTGGGATGATTGGATGAGCAGGGATGCTCTAGGTGTGGGCGCTCGACCCAGGTTGCCCACAGCCCAGGTAGGAGGCAGGTGAGGACTCAGGTAAGTGTGACCTGATGAGGTTGAGGGCTGTGGAACTGAGGGAGGGAGCTTGGGGAGACCCGGACCCCCTGGGAAGCCTGGAGACTGGGCCCCTTCTGATAGTGGGTAACTTCCCAGCCACCCACTGAGAGTCTGGCTCAGGGCCTAGAGCCCTCCCCTGCTACCTGGTGGATCTGGTCAGGGGCAGGGGCAGTGCTTCTGGGTAGTGGCTCCAGAAGGGCCCTTTTCCCAAGGTGGAGGATGAGCCAATCCAGAGTGAGCCCGCTCTGTGGCCCTCGGGCCTGGGTCCCTAGCATGTGTCTGCAGAACATTCCAGGCACTGGCAAACGGAGAGGAGGAGCTGGGCCCTGGGGTCCCGCGTTCTGAATCCCTCCCTGCTGGACTTGCACTCCCATCGCCTCCCACCAGGGGCGCCAGGAGCTTCAGGTAAGATCTCTGCCCAGCAAGGGCCCAACGGGGCTGCCGAAGCCCAGGGAGCCTGCCTTCCTCCTCCAGAGATGTCAATGGACCCTACCTGGTGCCAGGCTCAGGGCAGACGGCAGGGACACTGAGATGAGGTGGCCAGTCTGCTGGGGAACCGTGTAACAAATGACCTTTGGGTGGGTTCTAAATGGCCCCCAGCCCTGCTTCCCCCTGCCCTGCCCTTCCTCCCTGGGTGACCATAAATGTTAAAGCGTTATCTGTTGACGATTATAATCATACAAAGTCAGGACAGATGGGCTCCACTCTTCAGCGCGCAGCCATAAAGTTTACAAACTCTCTGTGGCCGGGGGATAAATTACCCCTGCTGATACCTCGCTCGTTTACACTGAGCATTTTTCTTCAAGATTTTTCCTTTCAGTCATCTGGCCAAAGAATTTTGCTGTTAAACCAGCTTGATTTTCTAGAACATGCAGAATATTTTGGGATCTGCAGAGCAGGTTAGAAACCATTGTTAATGATTAGGCAGAAAGGATATTTTCAAGCACTAAAGGGAATCCCAGTTTCTTCTTTGTAATCCCATGGGGCGACCGAGTAACTGTGTATTCCCATTAGGTTACACTGGATGAGAAACGGGCCCCCGATGGTTTATTTAAAAGTGTATTGTTGAAGATAATGGTTTCAGATTAAGTTTTTAGGCTCCATGGTCACCGCTGTTGTTCCGTGGACTAATTATGTCTACCTTAGATTCACTAATGTGGACCAATCAGGTTCATCATATGAGATAATATTTCTCGTGGTTGTTTTCCTAGATTTTCGCCCCACAATGGTACCAGTGGATATTGTGTAACAGTATAGAAAAGGAATGATTAACTCAAAGTTCAGGTGTAAGACAGGGTCAGAAAAGAAATGTTCCTGGATAGAGTGAGCATTTCAAGATTAATCTGTGGCTTGAAACATCAACTTATGATGCATTTTCTATTTTGTTATCAAGGGAAGTCTGAAGGCTGACACACAAGTGATCACAGTGTTTTGGTGCCATGTTCCGTGATGGGCTTTTCATAAAAATTAGCTGACATTGTCATGAGCACACAAGGAAATTTATAGCTTTCATACTGGACTGCCATTCCCAGAGCAATTTCCAATCACTTGGGCTTTTTATTAAGTTTATTGTTCTTTTATTGTTCAGTGAGATTACAAATAAATGTAAGTTCCACTGGCTAGGAAGGCAAGCTTGTAGAACTAGGAGAGAAGCGAGTGAAGGAAGGCAAGCGTTAATCTGAATCACCGGTGATATGAAACACCACGAACGGACGTTTCTCGTTACCTGCTTATAGACAGAAGTTGGAAAATTGACATTCCATTCACATTAAAGTTTTCCCAGAAAACCCTCCGAGAAGTCTTTGTGCTGAGACTTGGTATGTTGCACTCTGCTTTGCAGTGTGAAGAAAGTGCATCGTTTTTGTCCCTCTTCCAAGTTCCTTTTCAGTTTGCTGTTGTTGTCTTCTTGCCTCCTGACCTGCCAAGTGTGTCATGCTGGCAGCTTGGAAAACTTGAGCGACCAGCATGCCTGTGGGTCCTGCTTCTAGAATCGATGCGACCAGCGGGAGAAGAACCAACTTTCTTCTGACGCTTGAATTTAGTACCATAAGCACACTGGGCCACTTAATTTTCCATCCCAGCTTTATTTTTCCCCAAAGAGATGGTCCTCTTAATCACTAAAGTTTTAATGTTTTTTTTTTTTTCTGGAGTTGATTGAAAGTTGTTATTTAAGGCTTGTTAAGATGAGAGCAGAGGTGATTTGAAGGGAGGGGCAACTGTGTGCCTCTAAGGCCCTTCTTATGTCTTGGCCATGCAGGAATCATCCAAGTTAAGAAGGTGACTTTTTTAATTCTAGTGGGCACCAGTGTGTCGACACTGTGGGCTGCCAATCCCCCCTTGTACTTGTTAACAGATTCCAGCTTTTGTGTCCAGCTCCAAGTGATGGATCATGATTAGCCTAAAGCAATTGTTTCAATGCTTTACCGCATTTTCCCATCCTCCCCTGTGGTGAAAAGTGGTTATGAAACCTAATTCTGGCCAATAAAATTTAAGCAAAATTGTGCTGTGGGATGGCGAAGGGGGTTGTTTCTGGGACTGCTTTAACTTTCCTGATAAGACGGGGCAAATGTTGCTAGCACACTTCTTTTCTCCCTTCTTCGTCTTTTCTGTTTTAGACCTGGGCTCTGTCTGGAGCTGTGGCAGCCATCTTGCAACCACAAGGCAAAGAACTTCAGGACAAAAGCCAACGCACCAACTCGGGGTTGAAAAGACAGAAAGGACTTGGCCATGATGGCATTGTTGGGCAGCAGGAATAACACTTGCCCTTGCCTCCCTATGGATTTCCATGTGAAAACCAAACCTCTATTTGTTCAGGGCAAACAATCATTAGTGTGCATTCTGTTTCTTGAAGCAAACATGTCCCTATGATACAGCACCAGACTCAACTGGGAAGCTAGTTAAAAATGCAGATATCCAGCCCTCAGCCCCAGAAATTCCCACTCAGTATGTTTGCAACTGGGCCCAGGAGTCAGCACTTTTAACAAACATCCCAGGTAATTTTTATGCACAATACCCTGACTTAGCTCACAGCAAAGGAAAGGATTGAGGGAAGCCAGTCTTCTGGGGCAACACAAATCAACAGTGTGTGTCCCACCTGTCTGCCTGCTCTTAAGCCTGTTGTACTTGAGCCCCAGGTTCAGAGTATGAGGGAAATAAAACAGCTTCCATCCAAGATAAGGGGCGAGTCGAAGAGGCTCTCGTGTCTGGGGTTGACCTCACATGGTCGTCTCAGGTGGCTGGTGAATGTGAGTCTCCAGAGGACATTTACCCTTCACCCCAACCACCACTGTCTGCAGTCAGAACCTCTGGGCCTCGGGGAGGGCTGGCAGAGGGGAAGGGAGAAGGCCTGGGGAGGCTGCAAGGCCAGAGCAGACTTGGTCTCCGCTAGTCACAGCTTGAGGCAAGAGGAAAAGGACTAGACAAGCCCCAACTACAGAAGGCCAAGCTCGGGACCCCAGCAGAGCTGCCTGAAAATGCAGATTCCTGGCTCCAGGCCACCACACCTACAGTATCAGGCTCCCTGGAAGTGGGGCCCAGGAATCTGCATTCTTGGCAAGCTGCCTAGGTGATTCTGACACCCACCAACGTTGGAGCACCACGCCTAGAGATGGCTGGGATTTATTCGGGGCCCCTTGCACTTTCACTCCCTGGGACTTTGGGGTCAGTCAGAGCTGCCTTTGAATCCCAGCTCTGACACTTACGAAGCCTGTGGTCACGGGGCATTCCTTAACTCTGATCCAGATGTCTGGACCAGGGGAATATTCATAGTACAGGCCCTGCAGGGGGGAGTTGGCAGGATCAGATGAGATCATAAATACAGGGCACTCAGCGTGATGCTTGAGAGATACACGATGAGCACTCACAACTGTGAATCACTTGTATGTTATTATCGATGTTATTATCCCTGTCTTGGTGCCTCCTCTCCCAGGTGGGCCCCACAGGTGCCCCAGGTCATCTAGGCTACAGGTGGATCAAATATACAAGTTCTCTTTTCTCCACTTGCTAGTTCAGGAAAGGGGCGTCTGAGAAAATGACTCCGTTTAGTTTGTTAATGCCTGGATGCTGTGGTCATGTTTTAGACCAAGGAAGGAGTGTCTTGAGTTGGCACAGGGAAGGCTCACCCCAGGGATGGAGGGGCTGCTGGGATGGACCATGGAGCCCATGCAACTCGGCACCTTCTGCACCGGGCGGTGACCCCGGACCGCAGCTCAGGGCAGCAGAGGAAGGGAAAGGTGAGGCCCAGGGAAGGCATCGCAAGGCTACCTCTCCCAAGATGATGGAGCAGAGAGGGCTTGGGGCGGGCCCTGGGTGCCCAGAGCTGAGAAACCAGCCTGGGTTCCCCTACGTCTCACCCAGGGCACTGGAAACGGTTTACAGTGAGGAATGAGTAGAATAGTCAAAAGAAAACAGGGCCCCCTATACCATTTGCCAAAAGTCCATAGACTTTGATGCTTACCTACCTGAATATGGCTTTCTTTAAACCCATACATTGGACTTGGAGTAAAAACTGATATTCAGTTTATTAAAGAGTAAGTATATTCTTGAGATATATACTAGCAAAAACCAATGAGAGCTTGATTAGGAAGAGCTAAATAGATACCCTGCTGGGGTGCACAGCAACCCTATCAAAGGGGCCTTATATAAGCGAGAGGATCTGCCCTATAGCTGACCTTGACAGTGGGCAGCCCTTTCTCCAGCTGCTGGGTCTGAAGCAGGGACTGAGACCTGGACACGGGCTGGGTGGCCTGTCCTCCCAGGCCCCCGCCCTGCTCTCTCCTGTAGCCTCTCTAGCATTGGTCCAGACTGTAAGGAAGTGAACGCCCCATGGGAGGTGCGAATTTGCCTCCTCCACCCTGGACCCTCAGCAGATGGAGCGGGCCAGGCAGGCTCATGCCAGTTGAGTGAGAGCCAGCACCGCGTCACCTTTCTACACCGGCCGTGTGTTAGCAAAGATGTCTCTCCACTCGGACCAGTCCGGAAGGGACTGGTTTGGTCTGAAGCACTGCAGTGAAATGCTGAATCATTTTGAAATAGCTGCTTGCAGAAAACAAACCACAGAGGCTATTCAAATGCTCAAAGAATTTTTGAGCACTTGGTTATAAGACCGGAGCAGCATTGAAATCACTTCTTACCAATCCGGACCTGAAGGAACAGCGCTGAGCACACTTGGTGTTTCTTTCATTTGTCCTGAGATAGCGTGGCCTTTCCTAACTTTAAACTGTAGAGATGCTTATGCTACCTGAAGTACTGAGATGTCTCCTAATGATGAGAATGGAATGTCCCTCTGTAGCGTCTGCAAACTGTCCGGGGCACCCAGTGTGTCCCGGTGAGTGGGAGTGGTCAGGGTCCTGGGGGATCAGTGGGCTGGGGGCTTCTGCAGGAGGGGCCTGACCCCCACTTCTTCCCCTGACCACCAGGGCCCGACACAGTGAAGCGCACAGTAGGTACTTAATGACTACTCATGACTGACCTATGGCGAGTAATCATTAGATTAATATTATCATAGATGGACAGTGTCTCATTCATTTCCAAGGAGACACTTAGTAACCACAAGTCTGAAGAGAGATGAATTCTGTGCCTCATTGAGTTTTTTAACTGTCTCCATAAAACAACTCTTTCTCCATCTCCACCCCTTGTGAAGATGGTGACCAGATCTACCTGTCCCTGGAGGTTTCCCCACCAACCTCTTAGAGTCCACACCTGGGCGTGAGCTGGGTGCTCCCCTCAGCCATCCGGTGATTTGCTCTGTGCCCCCGTCCCCCTCCTACGCCTCGCCCCCGCCCACCATCCACGTCTCTCCAGCCTTCTAAGGCCCTCTAAAATCTTCCTTCCCTTCCTCTTTCCTGATCCTTCCAACCAGAGGGAACGTCCTCCCTCCTCTGAATCCCCACGTGCCCCTGGGAATCTATACACCATCCTCACTCTCCCTCATTCATTCATTCATCCATCTCCCACTCACCCCGCCAGCAGCTGCTCCACGCTGAGCACTGTGGGTCATGAGCCCCTGGAGGAGAGAAACTGTGACTTATCCATCATTAAACTTTCCAGGCCTGGCTCAGTGCCTGGTTTACAGTAGGTTTTCCAAAATCGCTTTCTGGATTAAAATTGAATGGAATACAGGAGCGGTTGTGTTTACCAAGACAACACTTTAAAACAATGTTCATCAAAATAACTAATCATTACTTCCATGTTTCAGGGGTAAAATCAAAGGGGGGAGCCCTGGCCGTTTAGGATGCATTATTCCCTTTCCAGAAACCCTGCTTGTGAGGTCCTCTTGCCTCCCGCCCTGGGCGGCCCCGGTCTCCAGCCCCCGGGGCTAACTTCTCTGTCACCCACAGGCAGTCTTTAGCCTCTGGGCCTGGGAAGCTGGGCCGAGGCCAGCCCTGCAGGCAGCGAGGGAAGCCCACCCATTTTGCATCTGTGCAAACCAAAGTGCTAGCAGCAATATTCATCTTAATTTTCTCTTTAAACCCTTGAGTTGCATTATAGCTTCCATTGTGCTGGTGACAGACAAATGCCTTGCAATAAATCAAAGTTAGGGTGACTGATACACTAAACACCTTTGCTTAATGATGTGATTGTTTCTTATCTGCAAAGTAATGTCACTTATGGCTTTGCCATTTATAGTCAATGTAGTGTTAGACCATTTTATGTCCCTGATGCCTCTGTGGCCAGCCCATTAGCTGTGATTATGGACCAGAGGGGATACAGCCACGGAAAGCTTGGAGGGAGAAGGCTTCGGAGTGTTACAGCATCGCCACCCTTGAAAACCCGCTCCTGGTACACACTCTGCCTCCACTTTCTCCCAGGCTCGGGTGCGTAATAAGGCAGCAGCTGACATTGCCCATTTGTGTTCCACCTGTGTCAGTACTGAGCATCTTCGGGACAGCATGGTAGACATTAAATGTTAAAAACACAACGAAAAGCAAGGGGTCGCCTCCCTCTCTGGTGCAGTCCCCAGCCCAGCAGGGCTCAGGCAGGTGCAAAGAACAGGGAAGGACCAGCCGTGCGGGCAGGTCTCCCGTCGGGCTGGCCTGACTCTGCCATTATTCATTATTTGCTCGGCGTTGCCCAAGCTACTCTCTTTGATCAGGGTATCAGTGGGGAGAGCAGAGTCCACCTGGGTCTCCCTCCTCCACTCTGTCCTTGCAGTGAGAGATTTCTCCTCTAACTTCAAAGGCGGACCCCAGGGTGGGACCAGGGCCCGGGCTCCTGGGCAGCCGCCCACTCCCTCCACGCCAAGCTCCCAGCCTGGAGCCTCTGCACAGGCCCTGCAGCCTTCCTACCTCCTTAGGCTCCAGGTCCAGACAGCACTGATCCCGGAATCCCTGGCTACTCTAGGGAGAAGGGCAGGAGAAGCTAGCAGCCTGTTGGAAGCATTGGAGAAATCCTAAGATGTTGGATACCTGGGGGACAGCTGTGGGTGTTCAAAGCCATGCCAGGCCCTTCCCCACGGCCCATGGATGCCACTGACCTAGGAGCAGTGCATTCATTTGACAAGTAGTGACAATAGCGGGTAGAACTGTGTCTCCAAAAAGATACATCCAAATCCTAACCCCCGGTACCCGTGAATGTGGCTTTGTTTGGAAATGGGATCTTTGCAGATGTGGTGGAGTTCAGATGAGGTCACACTGCGTTAGGGTGGACCCTAATGCAATGGCTTGTCTCCTACACAAAGAGGGAGATGTGAGAGACGGAGACGCACAGACACACCACACAGTGGCCGGAAAGACGGCCACACGATGCTGGATGCAGAGATTGGAGGGCTGTGTCTACGAGTCTGGGATGACGAGGATTGCCGGAAGCCGCCGGAAGCCACCAGAAGCTGGGAGAAGGGCTGGGAACAGATGCTCCCTTGGAGCCTCCAGAAGGAACCCACGCTGCTGACACCTTGATTTTGAACTTCTGGCCTCCAGAACTCTAAGAGAATAAATTTTCTGTTGTTTGTAGCCTCCCAGTTGGTAATACATTGTTATGGCAGCCACAGGAAACTAACACAGGGACCAAGGGTCTGCACTGGGCAGTTCAATGAAATGGTGGAGCCTCATGCACTGGCCACGCCTGCCCTCAGGGGCTTCCACTCAGAGGTGGAAGGGCTTCTGAGAATTTGGGTGTCAGACACAGGGGGTTAAAATATAGTCCTTGTAGCTAAAAAAAAAAAACCAACGTTGTCTGCTGTGAATGTGTATTTATGGTGTTGTGTTTTATGTGTTTGTCTTGGACTCCTGTGTGCACCATACCATTAATTTTCCTTCGATGTTTTGAAAAGAATGATTTCTGTGTTTCTCTCGGCTAAACATGACCAACAATGGTGCGTTCAACCCATCCAGCCAAGCACATTTCCTGAGCGCGTGGAATTTGGCTCACTCACTGCCGTCCTGTCCTCAGTGCCCACCACCGGGGATGTGAACCACTCCTCAGAGTTTAACCACTCATTCTGCTGTTTAACGCATGTCAGGATGCGTTTGGACACAAGGCAGAGGAACCTGCTAGAAGCGGCTCCATGATGAAGCCCCTGACTGTTCCCCACAGGAGGAAGCAGGTGAAGCTGGTCTAGGGGTAGGGATCAGAGCTCAGCCCCATCCACAGGGACGCTGGGTCCCTACCCTTCCTTTTAGCATGCTCAGATGGCAGGTCCCTGGCTGGGCTCCCTGCACCCCAAGGTGGCTGCTATAAAGAGAGGGAGGGAAGGAGCTGGTGACGTGACTGTCACAGACATACTTCATTTCAGATTAGAGATCATCATTTCACAATAAATACAAAATTATAACATATTAAGGAAAATTCAGGGAAATAATGCAGAGAATTATTGTGGAGAGTATCATCTATATTATCCATAATGATAATAAAACAGAATTTTATAAATGACAGATGCAGAAATCACTCATCATCATCAAAATTACCTTGAGGAAAGCCAACATGGCTTCTGGTCCAGGGTCCAGGGTGTCTTTTGTTAAGCAAGGCCCCACCCCCAAGACTCAGAGGTAGCTGCGCGTCCAGGTGCAGCAGGTGGAAGGGCACGTGGGCAACGTGGAAAACCAGCAGGGATGAGCCGGATTCACACTGTGCCAACACCGCTTGAAAAAGGAAATCTATAGGACCTCCGTATCCCCCTTACAAAAATCGCAAATGCTACGAACTGTTAAACCTTTAAACCAAATGTGATGTTTCAGAGGTCTGACACTAACAGGAACATTTTAATTAAAAAGTAGGAAGTAAAAAGTAGGTAGGAAGGCTTGTAAAATTCTCTGAAGTCAAAAAGATGTTTTAAACATGCAGGGACACTTTGGGGGCAGAAAAAAAGGGAGTTTTGCAATAGTAACAGCTCTGTTCCGTTTTAATATTTTTGAATGTAGAGGCGTTTTTTAATCCCGTTCCAGAGAAAGCAAGATTTATCGCTGATTATGTAGTGGTAACAAATGGTGAGGGAAGCGCTGTAAACACTGCTCCAGCCCGCATTTTATTTTTTGGTGCTATCTTTCCACCTCTGGTTGAAAATAGGAAAAAATTAAATATGATTGCAAGGGACTGCTTTATGTTTACTCAAGAGGGCTTGAGGTGGAGCAGTCCCGTAACAGACCCATTTTTCAAAGGGGGACGCCAGGGCACGTTCATTCTTCTAAGTATCCTCAGTGCTAAGCTCACCATTAGGGTGGTTTTTTTCAGTTCGGACCCAAATTAGCCAGCGTTATTAAAGAGTTTCAGTTATTTGGCTAAGAAACGGCTCCCTTTAGAATGAATGCTCTTTCTTCAACCTTTCAGCGTCAGTTATCTTTTGAAAGCAACTTGACCTGGAAGCAGGCAACTAAAGTTGTGGGGACTGTTAATGACAGTTTTATTGGGCATTACGGTTCACATTTTGAGGTCTGTATATAATTGATCTTTCTCCCCTACATGAGAAACACAGCAATAAGCTGGTTGCGGTGCCACATTATAGATATAGAGAAATAATAATGATGTCACCTTGAGATTCAAAGATCGTGGAATAGTAATAGTCTCCTAGCTCATTTCTCCCAACTGTGATGACCTCTCCAATACTAAATCTTAACAGTCTCAGCATTATTTTTGAATTATTCATGCTAGCCCTTTCCCTCACTACAAAATCAAGGAAAATGAATGCATCATGCTCTGTCAGCTCCACAGGTATTTTGGTTGAAAATATAACATGTTATTTGGTATCACAAAAAAAAGGGAACCAGCGTACAAGCAGCCATGCTTACCTTGAACAGAAGCACACACACAAACAAAACACACAGAAGAAATCATTTGTGAAGAAAAAGAGTGAGTCATACTCCCATCAATTTGGAATCAATTATTGGCTAGTCATGTCTGGGTTATCTGGAGGGTGAGATGTCTATGACTTTTACTTAAAAGCGCATAATAAGAGTAGCTTCTAGGGAGGCATGGATTGGGAGTTTGGGGTTTGCAGATGCAAACTATTATATATAGAATGGATAGACAACAAGGTCCTCCTGTAGAGCACAGGGAACTATATTTAATATCCTGTGATAAACCATCATGGAAAAGAATATAAAAAAGAATATCTATATCTGAGTCACTTTGCTGTACAGCAGAAATTAACACAACACTGTAAATCAACTATACTTCAATTTTTAAAAAAAGTAGATTCTATCTGCCATCCACCCCCTTATTACACTAATAACTAAGTAACATTAAGAAATTTGTCGCTCTTTATGCTGGCCAGTTTCAGCCAATGCTAAACTTAAAGCTTTTGCTTTTAAAATATCAAATCAGCATATATTTCTTATTTTAATTCAAATTATGTAGAGACAGCAGCTTGGCAACTCTCCTAGTCTAGCCAGCCTAGAGAATACGGGAACGCTACCGTTTTATTCCAGTGATGGATCTCATAAAAAGCGCATGTGGGAATAAAATAAAATGCATGTAAATGTAAACCCAGGCAGGTACCCTGATCCATCTGTAGCTCTTGACCTTTAAGTTCATGATGAAAAACAAATGTCAAGCTTTCAGAAGACAGGAGGATCCCCGGCTTTGCTGGGTGGTGTTCACTGTCGCACAGACTGTATTAATTTAGTACGGCATCAATAACCTTGAAATCAGGACCTCGCACGAAAAACCCAGGTTTATGTTTATTCAGAAACCAAAGGAAAAAGGCAACTTTATTTAAAGGAGCCTCGGTGGCGAGTGGGCGGGTGCCGTTCACACTCCCGATTTTTGGAGCTGCTTTGCTGGCTTCCATGGCAACAGATACTTAAGAGGATGAGGACCCAGAGATGTTCCTTAAAGGGTCTTAACGTTTTCCGTATAATTCTAATTATAGGTGTGATTTGCTCGTTGGGCTAAGTAGAAACACCTGGAGAAAAATCATGGTCCGTGACTCCCCTGCCTCAGCCTGCACTGCAGAGCCCGGGATGAGACAAAGCCCTCTTTTGCGGGGCAACAGAAGCTTAGTTCTCATTAGCAAAATACATTTTTTTTTCCTGATAAAGAAAGAAATAGAAATCATCCGTTCTCCTCACTGTACTCTAAACAGAAGGCATTCCGTATGATGAAACAGTGGCGATTCTTCCACACAGCAGGCTGTGCATGGTTCCTGCTGGTGAGAGAGCCTCTGTCACCTCCTCCTACCTGCCCTGTGGTCAGGTGAGTCGCAGGCCTGGTGGAATTACACAGTGTGTTCACAGCCGTCATGGACCGAAATACCTTCAGTGTAGATTTCATTTAAGTATGTTCCATGGTATTCCAATTCTTGAAGACTTCTTCTTGGCAAAAGAACTGGTATTTTGTCTTTTCCATTGCTATCAATTTCTCAGTCAAAAAAAGAAAAGCAAGATTACAAGTTTCCCTTCTCTCTCCTGGGAAGAACAGCCAGCCCATCCTGAGTTAGGGCTTCCCTGCCCGGGGAAAAGTTAAATGCTTCTCTCCATGTTTCAGATGTTGTCTGAATTCAAGCCCCACTCAGCCTTTGGCTGGAAAAGCCCAGTAGTTGGGGTTCGGGGGTGGCGTGGTGGGCAGAGTCCTGCCCCAAGGAGAGATGAAAGGGTTCTGCTTACCTGGGGCTGGATAAGGGGGAGTGGCTGGACCTCTGGCTCGTTTTGCACCCTCGGGCCTGGGGAAGGAGATGATCTCAGAGATGGGTGGTGGAGATCTGCCCCTGCCCCTTGCAATGGCCTGGAGGTAAACTCAGGTTGTCCCAGTACCTTTGCATTTCAGATAAATGATACAGATAACATTGGGAGTATATTTATACTAAAAATCTTGTTGTTTATCTGAAATGCAAATTTACCTGGGCATCCGTGATTTTTATTTGCTAAATCTGGAAATGCTAGGAGGCCACAGTAGGAGCTGAGATGGGGTGGCTGCCTGGGGCCTGAGCCTGAGCACCTTGGCTCTGCCCTGGCTGGGAAAGTCCTCAGGCGAGCTTTCTCCCAAATTCTAGCCTTTCTCTACCCCAAGTGATCTGGCAAGCAAGGTCTAAGGGTCTTCTTCCCCCGGCTGTTCCACTTCTCAAGACCAGGGGCTCTCTGCTCCTTCGAAGGCTAAATCTCCATTCCGGGGTCTGGCAGAACAGAAAGGGCAGTGGCCTGATGCTCAGACCAGGCACCCACCTGGGCTCTTTCCTGGAAACCTACAAGATCCAAGGCAACATGTTCATGTTCTCTGGGTCTTCCAGTCTTTCCTTGCCCCAGAGGGGTCTGGACTAGCCCAGGGCTTTGAAAACAACACTCCACAGAGCCCCAGAAGCCCTCAAACCACTCTCTTCAAAAATAACCAGCCCAGCGATGCCTGTGTCTGTTTATATGTGGGACTTCAGATTCTGTCTGAATACAGGGCTCTTCTGCTCCCAGGATTGTTGGATCCCAGTGGACTAAGGGATGCCAAATACCCACCTGGTTCCTTCTACTTGCATTGACCTCAGTTCCTCACTGAAGAACACGTGGTTGCTCCCTCTTACTCCTTCAATAAACATGTATTAAGCATCAGCGTATGCTAGCACACCCCAATGAATAAAGCAAACAAAAATCTTTGCCCCTGTGGAGATTATCTTCAAGTGGGAATCAATTGTCAGAAAACACAGGTGATGACTAGGTCACTGGTGGAGTCCTTTAGGAGGTGAAACTGGCCACGAGGAAGAATCAGAGCAGGTTTAGGTGGATGGGTAGTTCAGGAAGAAGTGGATACAGAGGGGACTATGCAACTGAAAGCAGGGTGCCCAGGCAGAGCCTCCTTAGGAAGGTGGTATTTGAGCTGAGATTTGAAGGAGGTGAGAGCTAGCCAAGGTGCTGGAGGGAACAGCATTCAGACAGAGGGAACAGCCAGTGTTGGAGCAGGAGGGTAGAGGCAGGGCGTGGAAGGGGAAGGAGAGGAGTGGGGCAGGAGAGGGAGCACAGAGAGGGTTCTGAGCTCAAGAGCAACTGGCTGCCTTAAAGGTCCATCTGGCTGCCGGGCTGGGAACAGGCTGCAGGGAAAGAGGGAGGAGAGGAGGCCATAAGGCCGGTTCCCAGCGACCAGCAGCAGATGATGGCAGAGATGGCAGGAGACTTGGGCTGACCCTGGATGTACCTGAAGCTCCCACCAACAGGTGTCCTTGCCACAATAAATGAGAGGACTGGGGGAGGACGCCCAGACACCTTCCCTGCAACCAGAGGGTAGTGCTGCCCTCGCCTAGTCCTGGAGCCAGAGCGCAGCCGGAGGGCCCCAGGCCCCACGTCTAAATATTAGGAAGTCTAAATCGAGCTAGCAAAGTATTTTCTATCCTCCTGCTTTTGTGATGATGGAATAGAAAAATATGTGAAAAGTTAGGGTTCTTATGTGACTGAAAGTTGGCAACATGTCACTGACGGCACTTAAGGCTTACTGCACAGTCTGGAGGTCCTATTCATGGGCCAGCAAATGTTTGAATAAGTGAAAAAATAAAGACATCTATAGTTCATAAATTAGCATGAACTTTTTCCATAAAACTTACTTTTCTTGCCTCACTTCAGTATAATCATGAATTAAGTTGTATGACCAAGATTTTCACATAATTTGTCTTCTAGTACCATTAATGAAATGAAGAACCAAGAACTAAGTTGTATTCAAGTGTATGAAATTCAAATGTATTTTTGTCAAAAATATAAACTGAATGTAAAAAATAAATTACTTTTCATGATTTCAAAATTTATTTTGCTTCTAAAAATTCAAAATTAGCTATTAAAATTAAGAGGCAAAACACATTTGAATTAAATTTAAAGTTAAAATTTTAATTTTCATTTCTGAAAGTTTAGTTAGACATATGAAATATTTTGATAAAAATAAAACTATCTGTGGCTCTCCTGGTCATCGTCCATCCAGTTGTCAAAGTAGAGGCACGTTCTTTCACGTCACCGTAGGTTATACCTAGACTTACATATATGCAAATTTGAGACTGTGAATTGTCTAATATTGCCATCCATGCTCCTTAGCAACCAGATACCACTGTGACGAGTGCCATGCTCATCTGTAAGTAAGTCTGGAATCACAAATCAAATGTGAACACAAGTAAGAAAATGGACACTGGGTAGTACTGGGGAGTGATACTTCGTTATGCTAGAATCTATTGCATTCCTGCTTAAAGAAGGATTTAGCAAGTTAATGCATCGTTTTTGGTCTTATTGAAGCTCTTTGATGCTCGAATCCTGCCAACACTCAGCAGCAGTGTCTGTCTCCAACATCGGCTGGGGCTCCACCACATACCTCCCTGGCACTCAGACTACGACTAGGACAGATAGTGTGGGGATCTTGGGGTCTAAATGGTATCAGACTTGAGCGAATGTTTGTGGAGGTGGGGGTCCTACCCAACCAGATCGAAGCCCTGGATCACACATGTTCTTGAGAAAGTGATGTGTATGTGTGTGTGCATGCTCACTTCTGCACATGCACGCTTAGTATGGGGACCCTCTAAGTAAGGAGCCCCCTGAAGTGTCCCTTTGGTCCAGGTCTGTAGGCAGCACAACTTGAAGGATAGACTTGCCATCACCTAAGATGGGGAAGCTGTGGATGAAGTAGCTTGTTGGGGGGGGGGGTGGCGGGTAGGAGGGTGCCAAGATCAGGAATTTGGGTTTGAAAATGTTGAGTTGGAGATGCCTTTTAATTACCCAGAGGAGAGTGTGTAAGCAGCTGTATGAATGAGTCTGGATTTTGTTAGAGAGACAGAGACTGGGAGAGAGCTGGGCTGGACCAGTGAGCCACTGCATGTGGATACTCTGTGATGCCCCATGACTGGACAGGACCAACCAGGGAGAGAGTATAGACACAGAAGAAGAAGGCCTGAATCCTGGGGCACGTGACATCTAGAGCTGGGGACAACACACAATAGGATGTTCATCATTAAAAATAAAAGAGAAATAACAAGCGTTGGTGAGGGTGTGGATAAGTTGGAACACATATGAACTGTTGGTATGAATGTAAAATGGTGCAGCCGCTATGGAAAATAGTATGGCGGTTGCTCAAAAAATTAAAAATAGAATTACCATAAGATGAAGCAATTCCACTTCTGAGTATGCACCCAGTAGGACTAAAAGCAGTGACTCAAAGAGAGATTTCTACACCCAAGTTCACAGCAGTACTATTCACAATAGCCAAAAAGTGGAAACAACCCAATGTCTGTCAGGAGACGAATGAAAAAACAAACTGTGGCAAATGCATCCAATGGAATATTATTCAGCCTTAAACAGGAAGGAACTTCTGACACAGTCTACAACATGGATGAACCTCGAGGACATTACTCTAAGTGAAATGTCAATTACAAGAGGACAAACATCGTATGTTTCTACTCAAACGAGATACTGGCTTTTCGAAAGTTCACATTATGCCAGTTTGCCCTTATGAAAGACCTGCACCAGTACCTACTTTTGCTTACCTAAAGAATTCCAAAGAAAATTTTCACTGTTACGAAAAAAGGTGAAAAGTGGAAAGAGAATTCACCATTTATTTTTGCAGCAGCTGTTGTAAAGGCAGTTCACCTCAGGCAGGGAGAGGGGGGCCCCACCAAGCTCCTTCCTGGGGACCACACTCAGCATCTCAACATCAAGGCGCCAGAGCTTTGGACTGTGTCTGTGAGCATCTGTGCTTTACCTCCATTTATTCTGTGCATCCCTTAGCAAAATGTGTCCTAAGGTCATTGCTTCTTCGCTTAACATCATTTTGGTTTCTGACAGGTTTTATAGGAAGGCTCTGCTTTCAGATAGCGGGGGAAACCTGTACTTAAGTTAGTGAAATTCATAGAGACAGAAAGCAGAATGGTGGTTGAGGGGCTGGGGGAGGGTGGATGGGGAGTTTTTGTTAAATTGGAACAGAGTTTTTGTTTTGCAAGATGGAAAGAGTTCTGAAGATGGAAGGCAGAGGCAGGTGCACAATAATGTACACTAACACCACCGAACTGGACACTTCAACATGGTTAAAATGGTAAATTTATGTTATGTATATTTTACCAAAATTTTTAAAATTAAAAACAGAAAGAAAGAGAGTTTGTTTAAGAAGAATTGGGGACAAGATGAGAGACCATTAACAGAGACAGAGGAGGGACCAGTGATGCCCCTTTGGCCCAGTTCCCAGGTCTGTGGTACAGTGGTGGTCTGTCCGGCTCAGAGCATCCCATGGTGTAGCAGGCCGTGGGGTCTCACGTATTTGTGGGACGCAGTGATGTTTCCATCCTACTGTTCTAAGCTGGTCTCACTTACTGCTGGTCACTGTCTTTTCTTAGGTTGCTTCCACACTGGGACCTAGGTAACTGTCCCTTGCACCCCCAACTTCCTCCTCAGCCAATGGACTTTGCACATCTCACCTGTCTTCCTTCCTTTACCCCACTCCCTTGTTATTCCAACTCTTGTGTCCAAATAATCCTAAACATCACTTTCTCGTGCCACCTTCACGTTTCAGATCTGCCATCAGCTTTTTGCCAGACAGATGGCAGATGACTTTTCCAAAACGAATGGCGAAGGAACGGACGATGGATCCAGAAAATGAACCAGGGAGGGTCTTCTTGTTCCTTGCTCCTCTCAGGTCTGCTTTCAACATCACCTGCCCACAGTGGGTGCTCCGTTTGTAGAAGAAAGAGAAGAAGGAAGAACAGAAGGACGTGGGAGAAGAGGACAAGAGTGCTGGTCAAGAGATGCAGGCTCTCGCTCCGAAATAATAAGAAGCACAGCAAGCATTTCTTAAGAGGTTAAAACTCCACACATTGCAATACTGAACAGTGGCTTTTAACGTAAGACCATGAGGCTGCAAGAAAACGCGTGCCTTCCTACACTGTTCGGGGAGTGTCAGTGACTACACTTGTGGCATCTGTATTACCCACGGGGACCTCTCTAAGAAATAGCCCAAGAACTGAGATTCCATACAGGGGCTCAGGTTATGTGGTCTGAGTGATTGGTGATGGAGGAGTGAGTTAACAAACCAACACATTTGGTTAAATACCAGCGTGTGATGGTTAATATTATATTTCCACTTGACTGGGCCGCAGGGCTCCCAGATGTTTGGTTAAATATTATTCTGGGGGTGTGTGTGAAGGTGTTACTGGATGAGATTAGCATTTGAGTCACTAGATTGAGTAAAGCAGATGGTCCTCCCCATCGAGGGTGGGACTCATCCAAACTGTGGAAGGTCTGAATAGGACAAAAGGCTGAGGAAGAGAGAATTCCTGTCTCTGCCTGACCGTCTTCCAGCTGGGCTATTGGTCTTCTGCCTTCGGACTCAGACTCAGGCCAGAACTACACACCACGGGCTCTCTGGGGTCTCCAGGCTGCTGACTGCACGTCCCGGGATTTCTCAGCCTCTAAAGTCTCATGAGCCAATTTTACACACACACACAGCGTCATTGTAACTGGTGGGGGTCTTGTGTTGTTGTGGTGGTTGGCATTAATTTCCCCGTTATCATAATGTTCGAATTTTGATTGAGAAAAAGAGGCACGTCCTCAGTGACCACATTCTGACATGTTTTAAACTGAAGAGTTGCTTGTGCCACTGTCACTGTCCGAGCTCTACATGCTCACTGCCCAGGGACTTTCATCGTCATGGTCAAGGTGGTGTCAGGCTGGCAGAGCAAAATCATTGCTATTTGACTTTCAACTGTGAAATTTTGCAGTAATATTATGAGTTGTTCCCCTTAACAATTGTCTGGCTTACAGACTCCTGGGAAGGTGAGAATGATTTAGAGTTTATGGGGAGCAGTGTAGTTTCATCATAAAAACAGTGCTGCTGTGAAGGCCAGGGGGGCGCTGACAGCTTGTGTTCTCTTCTCCCATTCTGATTTTCCTTATTTTCAGCCTGACATCTTTTTTTTTTAAATAGATTTGCTTTGAGTTTTTGCACATCTACAAGATCCATGTGAAAACTTGATGGTTGGAGAGTGGAAATGATTTTATGGTTGGGAAAGATTGCCCACAGATTTTTGTGAAAGCAGTGGTTTCTGATTCTGCATTCAGAAAGAGCTGCAGTCTTCATATTAATAAGCTTGAAAAGAAATAGATGAAGTCAAAACATAGGATGCAGAGGTGGAGAGCCTGTTTCTGTGACACTGTCAGCGGCTTAGAGAGGTCTTCCTAAGGATTCCTCTCTCAAATGGCAGCTTTAATCTGTATTGGCGTTATGGGCAGTGGAGTGATAGCAGAGACCAGTTCCAATAAAAAAATCCCCCCATTGCATGATTGAGCTGTCATTTTCAGATGGAGGGTTGATTTCATAATAAAATTTTTTGACATGAGAATAAATTAGGGCCAATAATCACTGTATTACTACAGCTATTGTATACATATTTTCCCCACAGATTTGATAAGAAAAACATCTTTTTAAAACACTAGCTGTGGGACTTCCCTGGTGGCTCAGTGGTTAAGAATCCGCCTGCCAATTCAGGGGACACGGGTTCAAGCCCTGGTCTGGGAAGATCCCACATGCCGCGGAGCAGCTAAGCCTGTGCGCCACAACTACTGAGCCTGCGCTCTAGAGCCCGCGAGCCACAACTACTGAGCCTGTGTGCTGCAACTACTGAAGCCCATGTGCTTAGAGCCCGTGCTCTGCAACAAGAGAAGCCACCGCAATGAGAAGCACATGCACCGCAACGAAGAGTAGCCCCTGCTCGCCACAACTAGAGAAAGCCCGCACGCAGCAGTGAAGACCCAACGCGGCCAAAAATAAAAAGGTAAAAATAAATAAATAGATAAGTAAAACACTAGCTATTCTTTGAGGTCTTTCCCCGGAAGGCTGCCCTTGCTCATTGGAATGAACTGGCTGCTGTCCCTGCCCCCTGGGTTTCGGAGAGCCAGTCCCGTCCTACGTGGGATATAAGCAAGAAACCCTAGACTTACCTCCCACCTCCTCCTCCATCTCAAGAGCCTCCGCTGGCTCCCCAGCCCACCCCCACCCCGACCACTGCATTGCGCCCAGCGCTTGCTTGACCCCCTGATCCCTGCCTACACCCCTCGCCCCCGTCTCCACTTCCATTCGGGATGGATTTTCCCCTCTCCATGCCTCCCCGATCCCAGCCCATTTTGCTCCATTTTGAGTCCTGTCTCCATCAGGAAACTTCTGAGACCCTCTCAACCCATGAAGTCTAGTTCTCTGTTCTTCAGTAGAATTATGGGCTCATGGGGTTCATTTGTTCATTTGTTTGTTTGCCCATCAGATGTTTATTAAGCCCCTTAGGAATCAGGCACTATTCTAGGTGCCGAGCACACGTGGGTGAACAAGTCACAGCCTTGCACTTTCAGAGGACACAGCCTGGGTGGGAGTGGGGAGGGAGACACACCGTCATGACAATGAGTTGTCTTGCTTTGGGGTTTGGCTGGAGCCCTGAGTCCTCTGTGGATGCTTGGCAGGTAAACTTGCCGAGGAAGCCTAAGGCAAGGCTGGGCAGGGCCTGGAATCTTGGTGGCACTGAGGTTCCATCAGATTGACCTTGTGCACATGTACCAGGGCTGTGAAAGGAAAACTGGTGGCAGAGACCAGGTAGAGCCTCCTGTAGTCATCCAGGTATGAGATGGTCCAGATTTAGATGAAGGCCCTGGTGGTAGGGCTGGAGAAAAGGACAGCCTTAGTACTTCTTCTTATATTTATTCAGAAAGAAACCACAGCTGGTATCAGAACAGAAGTGGATTTCTATTAGAGTTTGTATTTTCAATTTTGTCTAAAAATAAAAATGACTATTATCCATCTATTTGTTCGTTTATGTAATCAATTAATTAATTCTTACTATTTATTGCCACCTGGTATGTGCCTAGGCTAGCGAGACCCAAATATCAAAAAGACAAGTCCTGATCCCAACAAATTTATGTCTAGTTGCAGAAATAATCACATTGCAATTCGATGTCTGCAAAGAGAAGCTTGCATCACATGCCAAGGCCCGTGCAGCATGGGGTGGGGAGGCTTCTGGTGACACTTCACAGAGACCTGGCACTCCAGAGGAAGGGCAGTTTTGGTGAGATGCAAAAGAGACCACTGGATAACCAGGCCTGGAGTCAGGACAGGGGAGAAAACTGGCTCTTGAAGTTCTTATGAGAAAAATCGATGATTGATATGAAAGCATTTTTTTAATTTATTAATTTTATTTATTAATTTTTTGGCTGCATCGGATCTTCGTTGTTGTGCATGGGCTTTCTCTAGTTGCGGAGAGCGGGGGCCATGCTTCCTTGGGGTGTGCGTGTTTCTCATTGCGGTGGCTTCTCTTGTTGCGGAGTATGGGTTCTAGGTACACGGGCTTCAGTAGTTGTGGCGCACGGGCTCAGTTGTTCCGCGGCATGTGGGATCTTCCCAGACCAGGGCTTGAACCTGTGTCCCCTGCATTGGCAGGTGGATTCTTAACCTCTGCGCCACCAGGGAAGCCCCATGAAAGCATTTTGAACAGTTATAACTGTGTCATCCTTCCCCAGGGAAGCCAGTAACTGAAGGCCCTGGCGCGGTGAGGGGGATATTGTGGTAGCACTTCCACTCACACTATCACATTCAGTGGCAAACCTTCAGTGAGTGAGGTATTATTATCTCCATTTTACAGACAGTAAGACTGAGGCTTTGTGCAGGTAAGGAACTTGGAGAAGGCAGCAGAGCCAGGAAACACAGGAACTAGGATGAATGCCCGGGTCTCCAGATTCCTCGCTGGAGCACATCCCGGGAAATGATGCTGCCACTTTCGTCTTCTCATGCCACCAAAACAAACTAAGGAATTTAATTATTTAAAGGTTATTTTTGGCTCCTTAACAAACACCAGTGGAAGCCTCTGTTGGCAGAACTGGGCTCAAAGGAAACTGCAGTTCATCAGTTAGAATCACTGGACAAAGAATTCAGGGACAGCGTGAAAACATGGGTGTAACCATTGACCCTGGGTGGGGAGGGAGGGAACTCCCTCCAAGTGCCCACTTTTTCTTCTGTGCACCATGATGTCATCTGTGAAAATCCTTTACAGTTTCTCACTCGGTCTTCTAATGCTGAGCATCTGTGCTTTGCTTTTCACAGCAGTATCAGAGAACAATTCATGATGTCCACTTACTGGTACCATTTTTGAAGTATTTTCTGTTACTGATCATCTTTGAGGTGGAACGACATAAGCGCACACGTGGACCTTTTAGTGATAAGCTTCAGAACCAGAATTGGCCTTTTGATAAATGCTTTCTGGTAGTCGTCTTTAAGGAGGTAATTTTTCAAACTTGAGAGAGAGAGAGAAATAGGTTTCTAATTTTTCAGGTAGCTAATGAGGAAAATAGATAATTTAATAAATCTATTTTGGTCCATATTAAACATATCTACTTGGTTCTGGTATTAAATCAACCTTCCTTTGATTGGTAGTGGAGGTGTTTTCGTTTGGAGGATTGGATTATTTCTGAATTCTACGTATTATACTAAGTTGAATACCATACTATAAAATCCATTCCAACTTTTATGGATGTCCCTGCCCCCTCCAGGGGCTTCTTTAGGCCTTTGGTTTCTTGGGGAAGAGTCATTTATTCCCTGCCACGATGCCCACGGTGCTGGCACACTACAGCAAAGAAAATAAGCCACAAAAGTCAAGTTCCTATTGCGGAATAGTATCAACTTACATGATTTTCTTAAAACAATGAAAAATGTTAGCCTATGACATCCTAGGGAAGGCTAGAAGATTTTTGCGTATCTAATCAAAATGTTACCATCCCAGCAACATATTTGTAGTATGACCTTTGTCAGCTGCCTCATAGGGAAGAAATCCTTTCAAAAAGGCAGAAGTTTCCAGCAAAGCATCACAGGCGGGAAGAAATCCTCCAAAAGAAACTGCATTTTCAACAAAAGAGCCTCAAACAGCCGAGGCTGCACTCGGGAGTCACCAGGACCCTCCTGCCATTGTCTTAAACTGTCAAAGTTTGACTCCTTTTGGATTTTCAAACAATGCAAAAGAGATACTTTCATAAACAGTGTTGTAAATGACAGCATATCTAATTCCTTGGCTTTTGAACACTGAGTTGAGTATAACACAGGGGCCGGCGGAGAATTTCTCCCAAAGCCATAAAGCAATCTAGAAGGTAAGTTGCCAAGCTGTTGACACAGGGAATGGAAATGGAAATTCTCCAGGAGTCTCCTAGACGCTCCTCCTCCGCTCTGCTGGCCTGATGCTTGCTGATTGGTGCCGTATAGCTCGATGTTAGTATCCCATTTCAGAAATGTTCTGACATTATCTATTTGGAAGTTTGAAAAATAGGATAAACCCCCAATGCATTTGAGCACACATTTCAACACAGCAATCACAGTACCCATCTCCGCTGATGCAAGATGCAGGCTTGAACCCAATGCTGATAGCGGCATTTCTAAGTCGATGCGAAGCTGAAAATCCTTTTGTGGCTAACAAGGCTAGAAGAGCCTGGCTCCCGCCTTCCTGAGCACCACGCCACCCCGTCCTCAGCCCTCCCCGGTGCTCAGCACGCAGGGGGCTTGGGCTGTAGAATATGTATGAAGGAACAGATAATCAGGAGAGATGAGCTGGGAGAAAAGTTTTAGATAGCAGAACCGAAAGAAAATGAAACACTGAGGATCTGAAAAATGCAATGTAGTAGAGGTTTAGCCATTAAAAATGATTGCACGTCTCTGAAAGAGAGCAGAAATAAAATGGCTGGAATTTGTTTACTTCTTGAAAGATTCAGGCTCCATTCACAAATGGCAAAGCTCATTGAATCCAAAGTGGCCTTTCACATTCCTATCATCTGGAGATTCCATTAATCTAGGAGCCCATTATACTTCGGAATTAGCCCATGGACTCCCTAGGACGGGGCGACAAAACAACTGCAAGACTCATGATTCCCAAATCTCATATTTAGACTTCTTCCAAATTTATTTTTATCATACAAGCATGGGTAGATGCCAAAGTGAACACTCAGTTACTATTTCTGGCTCGTTAATAATCAAGTTGCATGTTTCCAATCATCGACATTCTCAAGTGCTACAAATAAAAATCAAATCTGTAAGATGGAGCCTATTCAGGGAAGTCATATCTGCTATTCCTTTCTCAGACCAAGAAAGACAAGTTTTTAATCAGCAGTCAACTCTGCAGTCTTTGGAGTTGGTTTAAACTAAGTCAGCAACTCTGATTCTTTTATTTGAAGAACAAATAGCAGGATAAAATTCCAAAGCCCTAGAAATACACCATCATGACTTGCCACAAAAAGATTTTAAATTCCTCAATTCAAAAATGCTAACAGAGTCTTTCCTCTGTCTCTCTCTTTCACTCTCCCCCTTCCTCCCTCCCTCCCTCCTCTCTCTCTCCTCTTTCCTTTTTTCTCCTCGCCCCGCCCCCATCCTGTATTCCTAGGAATTGGGAATATCCTTAGGAATATTGATCCTTGGGGATCAATTAGTCGGGGCAAGCCCTGGCTCTGCCATTTCATAGCTGAGTGGTTTTGGACAAGTAACTTGACCTCTTTAAGCCTCACTTTCCTCACTATAAAATGGATGTAATGATACTCGTCTCACAAATTGATGAATTCTTAAAAGGATAACACATGTAAGAAAAGGTAGCACGGTATCTGCGGGACCCTTGTAATGCTCAAGCCTCTTGGTTACAAATGACAGAAATGCAACGCAAACTTGTTTATTCAAACAAAAGAATTCATTGCCACACAGAAATGAGAAGTCCAAGGGTGTCTACCTTCAGATCTGGCTGGATCCAGGGGTTCAACGGTGTGGTCTGGGCCATTTCTCTTTATCTCAATAGGACCCCTTCCTCGCAAAGATGGCCACAATGGCGCCAGAGCCCCAGGATCCGTGCTTGGTGCCCCAGCAGGAAATAACTGAACATCTACCCAGGCAAGAACCTGAGTGGTCCAGCAGGATGCCTGATGGGAGATTTGCCACATACAATGGAGACAGTAGAGCTTGAAGGAGAAAGCCAGAAATGCCCCCCCCAATGAAGCTCGGTGAATGCAATTCTCATTCTTGTACTGCTTCTGCAAGTCAAAGACACAGTAAACCAGGGTGTAAACAATTCTAACACTCATTGCTGTGTGACCTTGGCAAACTACTCAACCACTCTGTTTCCTCATTTACAAGACTGTGATAATGATATTATCCACCTTATATGGTTATTGTGAGAATTCAAAAAGGTGATGAACATCAAGTACCCAGCCCGGGGAGTGCTACTTAAGCCATCAATAATATTCAGCTGTTATTATTGTTCTATTCATTTCTATGAGTCCTATCTTGCTAGGGCTTGAGTAATTTAATGAATCCAATAAAGTGCTAATGAAGATTAATCCCTAAGACAAATAACTGAGGCCCAATTTGCAGTGCTTTGCTTGGCCTTGTGGGGTGGGGGGCGTCCAACTCTAGGAGAGCATCCTGGGCTGGTACCAAGTGGTCTCCCCTGTACAGCCTCGTGAAACAGGTCCCCTTGTCCACAGACTTTGTAGAAGGCACCACTGCACACAGTCCCATCCCTCTGGGCACTTACTTAGTGGCTGAGGCCACCTCTACTGCCAAGGAGGCGATGGGGCTGCAGGAAGCCCTGCCCCTCCCCCACTCCTCCCCCTCCGACCCACAGGCATAGCTAGTGATGAACAGCTGTGAAGACTGAAGAGACAGCATGTAAGCGTGACGTGCAGGGCCCCGGGGCCCGGCACACAGTGGGTGGCCCATCCCTGTGAACAGGCAGGGTACAAGCTTGGTGGCTCCCTACCTCATGGCAATCCTGCCCTTATCACATCTGTTCTCCTGACCACACAGGTGCATGTACCCCCTGGGATGTTACCACATTCCCCCAGCCACCGTGAGTGGTCCAGAGTTTGTCATAATTACCTGTGTTGGGCCAATCAGAGCTCTTCCCTGGGATATTTTTTCCCAGGGGAAGCTGGGAGAGAGAATTTGTTTCATCTCTGGGGAAGCAGAGCTGAAAGGATGTAATGCTGAGTCATGGGTAGAGACGTGGGTCATGCCTGGAGCTGAAGAAGAGAGGAGAGCTGGCCTCGTCTCTGCTGTCCTGGAGCCCTCCTTCCTCCAATTCTCTGAGCTGGACTGGCTGACCTCCTAATAAAAGCCTTTTGGACTTGGCTTCCCCATTTGCATCAGAAAGAGCCCGGACAACTGGCAAAGGCCTCTCCCTGGGGAGTGACCCGCTCCAGCTTCACAACTTTCCTCCCTCCAGCACCAGGAATGAGAACCCTGTCTATTCCTGTCCAGCACCCTCTTGGACCAAGGAGGGCTTCATGTCCAGTGGCTGTTGGTGAGACAGATGGAGGGACCACTGTCAGGACCTCACTCTCTGTCATTCCCGACTCTGCAGATTAAGCTCGGTCATCTCATGCTAAAGAAAAAGGGACAATGGGACAGACAGCCTCCTGCACCATCCTTACCACACGAATTTTGCCACTCACGTGGTTAAGACACTTCCCATTTTTGCCTCGTGTTACTTTAAATCAATAGCTCAGCGCACGGGGGCTAAGTTGAAGAAGTTCCCCTCAGAGGGAATACACCAGCCTTCCTTCTTCAGATTAGTATTTTGGAGGCTGAGACAGAACACTTGGTATGGCTGTTTTTCCTATCTGAATTCTCATTTGTAGTTTCCCAGGCAGACGTGAATGAGGACAAATCACAATCTCAGTCTCAAAATCCCCACGTCTCTTGCTTTAATTTCCAAGTCACAAAAACCCAGGCACGTCTGGCTCATCCCAGAAGGACAGAGGTGGGGGGAGACCCGCTTCCTCCTGGTGGCCCAGGTGCACACTCGCCAGCACTTCACACCACTTAAAAGATTCTGCCCAAACTGCCAACAATGTGTTACAAACAAAGCCCTTCCCGAAAATGGATCAAAAACACTTTGTAATGAGTGAAGGAGCCAGTTTCAAAAGGGCCGACATCTAACAGAATCCCGGGCCCTGAGTGACCCACGCTCAGATGGCCCAACGTGGGGTGGGAAAACTCCCCCCCAAAGTGTTTCCATTTGCAGAAGTAGTTCTCTAAGCAACCTTTCCAAACACATATACATCGGCAGGGCTGACTTGTATTCACTCATTTGTATATACTACGTCCACTTCCTGGATATTTAATCATCCAAAGGTGCCACATTTGGGAAGGAAGAGGGTATATAAGACTCGGGATGGTCTTTGTGCAACAATTACTGGACAACTGGATCCAAATTCCACAAAAATCAGTGGTCCTTTCCCTGCGGGGCGCGGGGCGCGGGGCGCGGGGCGGGTGGGCAATGAACACCCTGCCATTCACTCCCTTTCAGACCTTTCCTTACAGCAGCAGCAGGTACCCTGGCTGTTCAACAAGGCTGCTCCGCGTGGGGACACCCACAGCCCAGGGCCAGGCACACAGGCGACCCTGCTGCAGGGAGGGGCCTTGCTGTGCACCCCCTGACTGCCCCAGCCACCGTTCCAGACTGCAAACCCCGTTTCCTTGTCTGTGTACACCACTCAACTGTGAGTGCCCTGGGGGCTGCAACAAGTCCCATTAGACGCAGCGTCTCCAGCCCTGTAGCAAGCACCCCAGCTGAACTAGGTCTCAGGAAGGGTCTTGAATGAAGGTCTTCAGACTGCCTCTGGGAGAGCCCTCCCCGACCCAAGGTGAGCCTGAAGGGTGCCAGGTGTCAACAGAAGCACCCGGGGTTCCTGGGCAGAAGGGCTTCCCGCCTCTTTGTAGGAATGCAAGAGCTAAGCATGCACAACCTTCCAGGTGAGGCTGCAGCACCCTGCCTTCCCCACCCCCACACACCCGACGCCCCACACGAGGGTGGAGCCCAAAGGTCCCACCCCGCCGCCCTCAGCTTCTCTCACCCACTCTTAGAAGACCTTCCTGCACTGCAGCCACATCACAATGGCTCCAGCTAGACTGGGCACTAGTGCAGAGCAGAGTGTAATCAGAGACAACCAGAGCCCACCCCGGGTCCTGAGGGTCCCCTCTTCCCTCCACCAGGATGCTCTGCGCCCCTGTCCTCGCATGCAGGCTGCGCCACCCAGGTCCAGGGCGCTGACTCTGGCCAGCTCTTGGCTCCAACCTTTACAGGAACGCTGGGGCTGAGAAAATCAATTGTGTTAACAGGCGAAGCTCTCCACTGGAGATGCTACCCTAAAAGAAAACCCTATGTAAAACCCTTAAAGTGGCAAGCTCTGTAGTCTTTCTTTTGTTACAAGACTCACACTTTTGTCCGGAGTTTGGGGCTTTCAAACCACACAAGGTTTTATGTGATCGTTATACAATCCCTTCTTTTCCCAAAGGCAGGATAGTAAGGATTAAGTTTGACTACTGAAGACAGCTTTGTTGTAAACGGTCTCTAATATCACAAAAGTAGCTTGGAAAGAGAGGCTTATTAAACAACTTTCTTGGGTTGCAAATCATTGGAAGCAATCACATGTCGTGTTCATTTGTTTAACCTGAAAGGTATCCATTTGTATGTTTAAAGAAATGATGCAAATGAACACAGTTCCCAGTACCCACAAGAAATCTGGCTTATCTTAAAGGACATTCGGGGAGGCCCGTGAAGAAATCAGAGAGACGTTGAGCATAGGCTCCTGGGGGGTTTTCCACCTCTTTTGTAAAAAGTCATTCATGGGAACCTGTGTCGGGAGGAGAGTGGGTATGATTTATTAATCTGAGGATGGAAAACCCCAAAGGAACTTCATCCATCTAGTGCAATGCTGTCATCCTACAAAGAGAGGTCAGGTGGACTGCACAGTGAGACCGCATCCCATGTCTCCTGACCCCGTGTTCTTTACACACCAGGATAGCCCCCTGATTGGGAGCCATCCTTGTGTTGCTTAACCAACAGGAAGTGCATGCAGCTGAGGATCAGGTGCGATGGGACGAGGGAATGAGGCATAGGGCACAGCTTTTGAGAAAATGTTTTGATTTTTGAAAATTATCATCAAGAAGGAAAGAACTTCCCAGCAAGTGCAGGGAATGCAGACCTTAGCTCTGCTCACGGGGGAGTTCGAGATAAAACACGCTGGAGTCTTAGTCTTTGGCTGGGCAGGGGCGGTGGCCTTTCCTCTGTCCCCCTTGTGGCCCCAAGTTCCCCACTTGGCTCCTCTCCCTGGAGCCCCTGTGAAGGCAGCTGCAGCATCTCTCAGCCTCCCCAGCAGGGAGTCCTGTTCAGCAGAGCCAGGTGCGTGCATCTCCCCAGGGAGTCCTGTTCAGCAGAGTCAGGTGCGTGCGTCTCCCCTGGGTGCTGCACTCTCCCCTCTCTCTCACCCATCTTTCCCAACGCCACATAATCCACCTAACCAGTCACCAAGATGGTCTTTCTTTCCTAGGGTGGGAATCAGAGATGCTAACAATAACTTAGGAATTCACATTAAAATACTAGTCAGATAAAAGGAAAAGTAGGATTTAGGTATTAATTGTAAAACTACATCACAGTACACTTGTCAGGGTATCAGTAAGCATCTCGATTCAATGTTTGCGTTATTTTCTCTTTTCAGTTCTGTTGGGATCCCAGTTCTGATTGGGTCCTGGTAGTAACAGGTTATAAGAGGACAGGTGTGTTCTTGTCATTTAATGTTTACTACCTACATGTACATGCTCTACATAGAGTAGATTACTATAAAGATCCTTCATAGATGATGATTTTTGAGGATTAGAGAAGTTGAATAAACTTCCTAAAGTTTCACAGTGAGCTAATAGAAAAGACCAGAACAAACAGCAAAGGTGCTTCACTTCGCCTGCCATGCATCTTAACTTAAATGCTTATGGCTGTCTGGAGCAGTGCTGAGGAGGATTCTGAGGCTGTGTCCAGGCTCACTGGAGAAAAAGTTCATTAATTTGATCACCACGCTGTACCCAGGGCCGAGTTCTTTTCCATGAGCAGCCGTTCAAACACGTCTCAGCCGAGGTGTGGCCTGGGGGCTGGGGGCCTTGGGAGGATCCACGATGTGGCCCACGTAAAGTGACCAGGGCTCTTCACAAAGCAAACACTGCTGAGGTCCTCTGAGTGAACTTTCATTGACGACGTTGATGTGTTGGGAAAGGCAAGTCCCAAGTGCCGATGTATGAATTTTGGCCAGATCCCAATAGAGGAGTCGTACATCCTGGTAAGGCAAAGATTCTGCTCCCATTAAGGCAATGGAACCTAGGAGGCCCATAGCATGGTGGCTCAGAACACGTGGGCCTGGGAGTGCCAATGGGTGTGTGACTGCCCTGAAAGTTCAAGGGATGATTCCACCCGCCGGGGTCCTTAGTCAATCAGGTTGGATAGAATGCGTATAGTTTCCTAGAGCTGCTGTGGGAAGTACCACAACTGGTGGCTTGAAACAACAGACGTGTATTGGAGTTCACAGTTCTGGAGGCCAGAAGTCTGACATCAGCGTGCCCACAGGGCTATATGCTCCATGTGGAGGCTCTGGGGAAGAATGTGTCCCACGCCTCTTTTCCAGCTTCTGGTGGCCCCAGGTGTTCCTTCGCTTGCAGAAGGATCACTTCCATTCTCCATCGGCACATGGAGTTCTCCCCGTGGTCTCTGTCTTCTCGTGGCCTTCTGCTTGTAAGGAGATGAGTCATACTGGATTAGGAGCCCACCCTAATGACCTTATTTTAACCCGTTGCCTCTGTAAAAAGACCCTATCTCCAAATAAGGTCACATTCAGAGTACTGGGGGGCTAGGATATCAGCGTATCTCTTTTGTGGGACATAATTCAACCCATAATAATGTCCACACAACACCAAGCAGTGCCAGGCACACGTGTGCTCACTGAACAGCCACTGAGACTGGGCGAGTCTAGGTCTTGGTGATCAGGCAGCATCTGAGAGGCCATGGATGGCGAAAGACCCGTCACAAACACTAGAGGCTAACCCCAAGACCCTCTACTGTGTATAGAGTCCAGATGTTGTCCTGCTGAGCTCTGCGTGGTCTCTGCCCTCCGGAAGCGGCCGCAGGGAGAGTAGCAGGCGGGAACCAGCAACTAGGCTACTGGGTGCACCAGACGCCGAGCCTCCAGACCCGCCCTCGCCTCCACACCTGCCCTGCTACAAGGCAGAGGGCGCTCGCCAAGTGCTACGGTGCTGACAGTTGGTAAACAGAGGGGGCGGGAAGGGCGCGGCCCAGCTCGTGCGGGTAGGAAGGGCTTGCAAAGGAACGCAGGGCCCTGGCGCCGAGGCCGGAGAGGGCCGGGCCGGGTCGGGCCAGAGTCCTGCAAAAGACGCGCCAGGCAGCGCCACACGTCCAGCGAACCTGCGCAGACCGGGGTGGACCTCGGCGCCGCCGCACTGGGCATGCTCCGACCTGGGCGAGCGTGCGCCGGCGGGGAGGCGGTGCCCATCCTCGGCCCCGCCCCACTAGCCTAGGCCCCGCCCCCGCGCGTCTGGCCCCGCGGCCCTCACATCCAGGTCCCTTCCCACTCTGGGCCCCGCCCCCGAACCTCGGCTCGGCCCCGCCTCTGCGCCTCCCGGCCGCGCTTCCGCCACGTCCCGGTGCGTGTGGGCCCCGGGAGCCGTACGTCAGGCCCCGCCCACAAACCTCGGCCCCGCCCCCGCGCCACGGACTTGCCCGGGCTTCACGCGCTTACTCAGCTCTGCGCGTCCCTGCGCTTGCAGCTCCACTCGGTCGGCGTTTTGGGCAGCGCGGTGAGTGTCTGGGTTGCCTTTCTCCCGCCAAAGTTCGGGGCTCTCCCTGGGGAGAGCAGGCGTCTGGAGCCCTTGGGGCAGTCCAGCCCCCAGTGGTCTTCTGAGCGCTCCCCACCCCACCTTGCCATCGTGGTGGGGCCCGCTCTGACCATCCCCCCAGCTGACCCTTGTGGGTCTCAAGTGTGACCAGGTATGCCCAGGTGTAGCCAGCCTTCTCCCAGCCTGTGGGTTCCTTGGCCAAGTTGGATGACAGTGGCCTGGCCTGGGAGTTGTGGCCGCTTCCGCCGAACCTCTAGTTGGTCAACACCTTCGACGCCCTCCTGCCCTGCACTGCTGACCAGCGCCAAGGGGGCCGCTCCTCTGCCTTCTGTTTCCAGGAAGCTTCCAGAAGCCCGTAGTCCGGGCCTGCCTAGCAGCAGGCCCTTAGCAGACCCCTTGTGCAGAACCCCCCATGGCTTCATGCTTGAGACAGGGTGAGACGAGGGCCGCGTTCTGGCGTCCTCATCATGTTGGTATACATTACGCCCTAATCGCCTTCGTAAACAGCAACACGTAAACAAGGGGAGTGTGAGAGCCGCTTACCCTGGGCGCCGTAATTCCCAAGTCGGTGATAACGCTGTAGAGCAGTTCTAAGCGGTATTCCTCACTCCCTGGGCTCATCGTTTCCTGAATCTCAGAATGGTGTTTGTTCTCTGTGCCTCAGCTCAGTAGCTGACCTTGTTCTGGAAGCACATTTTGTATCTGTGAGCACAGCTTTTGCTTGGTTGAGTGGATGGTCATCAAGCAGGGGGGGACTGATTTGTCCGGATAGGGGTCACCGCAGCTGTTAGCAGCAGAACACGAAGCTGTAGAACACGAAAAGCTAAGGATTAGACTGGCCAGTTAACCATGAGCCCTTAAAGTAGCTAAGCCAGGCCCTCCTCTACATCTCCCCAGCCCGAGACCTGATGGGGTGCGGGGTGGTGTTGCTTTCATGAGTCCCCGGTGGAGAAAACACTCAGGTGAAAAGGACACAAGGAAGCTTAGCCCGCCATGGGGGTAAACAACTTTAAGAAAATGATGTCAGGGCCGCCCTTTCCATTCCATCCCCCACCCCCAGGTGGTGGTTAATATCGAGTTAACTCGGACCTTGTCCCATGAGACAGTTCACGCCAGGTGCGCCCTTGCTCAGGTCCAGAGCCTGCAAGTTGCAAAGGAGAGCTGGCCTTGCGCTGGCAGGCGTTTCATTTCTGCTTGGGTTCTTGTTTTGAGTTAGGATTTGAGTGGGAGAGTGGTGTCTGTTACAGTCTGGGGCTGGGTGAACCAGGCCTCAAGGGCAGAACTACACTAAGGTACTTTTCTAGGTGAATATTCTTTTCATTAAAATAAATCTGTATTATACAAAGTAGATTTAACTAATGTCATTAGATGCTGCTTTAAAAAGGCCTCACTGTTGGAGAGCAAGGTTTAAAGAAATAAAGCCCCAGGTGTGGACACGGTGGTTAACATCTTGCTCGTGTTCAGCTGCGGCGGTTCTTAAACCTCTTTTCCTCTGTTTTGGTCTTGCTTGGGTTATCAGTCGAGCCTCACCTGGGCCTTATCTTCCACTCAGACCTGCTCTTCCACGGTTTCCCTTACAGATGTCTCACTCAGGGACCATCCATCCTTCCTTCAGGGAAGGAGGCGGAAGGAGGGCCTGAGGAGGAACGCGACTTCCCTGGCGTTCCTGTGGACTTTCTCCTCCAGGCCTCTTCTCTTGCTTTCTCAGGAACCCCAAACAGTTTACTCTTCTTATTATTTTTAATAAAATAAACTTGCTAGATTGCCTTTATTCTTATTTTGCAGAGGACAGACATTTAGAAGCCAGTGATTCAAACCAAGACTCTTGTATTTCAACTCCCCGTTTTTGGGCATCAATGCCCTTTTCAGTTTTGTAGTGTATTCTCCTTGGTAGGAAAAGAAGGAAGCAGAACAGTGCTTTCTGAATTCTCTTTTCCCATAGTCATCTGTTAACATTGTTGCCAGGTTTGTTTTCACACTTGGCTCTGACCCCACCTCTCTCCATGGCCCAAGGGTGAAGTTCCTCTTCTAGACCCACTTTCCTTGAGGTTTTTGACATCCTGTGTCGTCTCTGAGGCTCCTGGTCCCTGAAAGGCCCTGAGCTCCTTTGGCTCCTGTCACAGTCCTCCCAGACCCTCTGTTTCCTGGGTAGTTTCTGGTAGTTTCTGAAAGAGGTTGGGGTCTTATCACAGAATATTATTTAAAGGAAACCTGAAGATTTAAACATCAAAGACGTATAAACTATAATATAATACCATTGGGTGAGAGTGGCCTTTTCATAAATGAACCAATCCATTGCCCATTCTTGGTTTGAAAGTGTGTGTGGTTTATCTGGGAGGGGGAGGGAGGTTTGACTGTGCAGGATGGCTTGTCTCCCCTTGGCTGACCTCAGTTTTCCCATCCCGTTAGCTCTGGAGGCCTTCCTTGGGCATAGGTAGATGAAAGTTGGACATCCACTGTTAGAGGCAAAATACTGCGAGATGTGTGTTTTGTGGCATTTGGGTAACTGCTGCATTATCTGCTGGTCAGTGGGAAGAAATAGTCTAGTTTTCTTTTAAATTTTCTTTAAAAAATTAACAGTAATAAAGAGCTTATCAAGGAGGGCCTCAGGGCTTGGGGAAACCATGTAAAGAATATATGGTGGCTTCCCTGGTGTCGCAGTGGTTAAGAATCTGCCTGCCAATGCAAGGGACACATGTTTGAGCCCTGGCCCGGGAAGATCCCACATGCCGCGGAGCAACTAAGCCTGTGCGCCACAACTACTGAGCCTGCGCTCTAGAGCCCGCGAGCCACAACTACTGAGCTCACGTGCCACAGCTACTGAAGCCTGCGCACCTGGAGCCTGTGCTCCGCAACAAGAGAAGCCGTGACAGTGAGAAAACCCGTGCACCGCAACAAAGACCCGACACAGCCAAAAATAAATAAATAAATTTATTAAAAAAAAAGAGTATATGGGGTACAGTGAATGACCTACTCCTTTATATCACTGTTAAAATGAATTGCCTAAGAAGAGGAATAAGTCATTTTTGTGACCTTTTGTAAACTTCGAAGGAATCAACGTGGTTTTGGCAGACGTGGCTTCCGTGTAAATTGGTCACAGACAGTGTCTTGCCGAAGTGCTCGAAATCCCTGGCAGTTAAGGCCGTCTGTGGCCGCCATCCTCCTGAGGTCTGCTCCAGCCAAACAACTAAATAAACAGGCTGCCCCGGGGCCGCTGACACGGCAGTGACATCCTTGGCCACGTGCTAAATGCTGACACTTGTTTCTGATACCACAGGTGGTTTTCAGTTCGACTGGGGGCTTAGAGGAGTGGGGGTCTCCAGGCCTCGTGTCCCCTGGTCCCCTCCCCCTCCCCCAACCTGGAGTCAACTCATTTGGCCTGTGATGCAGCTGTGATAAAAACCAGTTAAAAATTCGACAGAAACCTTTTCTTGGGGTTGTTCAACTTGTCCTGTGTGTGTGTGTGTAACTGTGAAAGGAATTGTGTGAGCTATAAACGCCTAGTGGGTTCACCCTCTTCCTTGGAAAATTTTCTCGTTAGAATAATTTCCTACCTGTAACACTTGTGAAGTCAGCAGAGTATCTAACCCGAGGTCTGTTGCCCATTCCCAGAAGCCTGCGGGTGAGACTGAACGTGCGGTCCACCAATGGCGGGACTCGTAAAAGCCGGCACTTGTCAAATCTGTTTGTTTTTATTATAGACATTGATCTGCCAGCTGCAGTAATGCATTTATGGACACTTTTCTGCAAGCGCAGCGCTGGTGGCAGTTTTTACTGACAAATTGAGTCATGTGGATGATAGTTTAGAAAACTCTCACTTTATTGACAGATTGGGCAATTCCAGCCCTGGATGCTCAGAGGTTTCTGGATGGATGGAGAGAGTGAATTGAATCTCAGGGCAAAATATGGGATGGGACATTTTAATGTTGAACTTTAATAAATAACTGGTAGGTATTTCTCATTTGTTTTTACCCCCCAAAAAAGGACTAAAAGTAGGGGCCGAGGGTGTCCCCTTCGGATCTGGCCCACTTGTCGGTGTTGTAAGAGCCACCACGGAAACGCGGGCCCCGTTGCTCTCCTTGAAGTGGGATACTCGCGAGCTATAGCAGAACAGTTTCTCAGAAGGTGGTCTGAACCCTGCTGGTGTCAGAATTACTGAGTGTGCTGGTTAAAAGGAAGATTATAGCGCCACTTGCCAGACCTACTGGGTCAGAATCTGGGGACTTGTGTCTTTGCAAGCGCTCCAGGGGACCGTAATGTTTGAGCATCTCCAGGGCAGGCTTAGGGTTGCCTGAGGAGAGCTCTCCAATCCACACAAGCTCCGAGTTCCCGTCCCACGTGGGTCCGTCCTCAGCCGGTGTTGTTGTTCTCAGGCGCCTGTGCTTATGGATCTGTGTATGGTTTTGTAACTCCTCAGAGACACGTGAATCTCTTCGAGTTGCAAACCCGACATGTTATCCCCGCGTTATAGTTTTTGGTCTTGTGGTTATGACAGAACGTGCAGATGTTACCAAAACTTTGGCGTTAGTTTTACAAACAAACGTTAAGCATGGACAGCCATGTTATATCTCACGCCCATCTCTCCCTTTGAATGGCTGGTCTTGCTTTTTCTCTCTCTGGGTAGAAGCATTTTCACGGTGTCAGGTAAGGGTTAACTCTCATATATGCAACCAAATACATTTTGGGGAAGCTGAACTGAGTTTCTATTTATGAGGTGCCCGTTGTGGGAGGGATTCTGGTGATGCCGTTTACTAGCTGGGTGCTTTGGGCAGCTGTAAACCCCTAGCTGCCTCCTCAGCTGTGGGATGGCAGTGATCACACTTACTCTATCTGGATAAGCGTAAGCACAGAAGGTAATAGATGACTATTTTGTGAAGTATGAAGCACTGCCTAGATAGAAATTTTAATTTGGAACCATAGTCTCATAGAAGGATGAGACTAACTGGAAAAAGGGTGAGGAACTGACCAGGATCCTTGTTTTCCCTCCAGTACAGTCAGTATCCTTGTTTCTCTTCAGTCCAGTTAGCATCCTTGTTTTCCCCTCATCCAGCCAGCATCCTTGTCCCTGTACCCCACCCCATCCAATCAGCATCCTAGTTTTACAGATTTAACACTATCCACGCCCTCATTTGGGGTGATATACGCAGGGTTAAGGTTCCAGCCTCTGGGAACAAGACGGACTCAGTTTGGACCTGGCTCCTTAATTACTATCTGTGATCTCAAGTGAAGTCACTTAACCTTTACCGAGCCTTCGTTTCTCCAAAAATCAGGAAAACAGCATTGCTGTTCACAGGGCTATTGTGAGCTACTGGGAGAGAATCCCATTTGGGGAATCGACCCGGGCCCCCCCATGGTGAGCCCTGAATAATAATAATAATAGTTGACATTTGTTAACTCAGTCACAAAACTGTTTCTGGTGGAGGCAAGACTAGGGACGGGGTCTCAGTTGGGCTCCCCCTCCCGTGACTGTGATTCCATGTGGCGCAGACCTTCGTTTCGCCTGGAGCATCATGAAGCCTAGGGCTGACTTGCCAGGTCTCTGAAATGCCTTTTGTCTCTAAGGAGGTGCTTTGCCCAGCTGCCTGTTTCTAGTTTTTTACAATGGATGATTTGGGAGCCACTGAAGTGGCTGGTCTCAAGGAGCTTCCCGCTCGGGTGGCAGAGTTCTGTGTCCAGGTGTGCCATGCTGATGGCCAGCTTGTGCTGGGTGGGCCTAGAGCGGGCACGTAGGCTTAGCACGTATGTGTTCCCAGTCCCGAGTAACTTGTCTCTGGGAGGCCTGACCTTAATTATCAGTTAAATTGAAAGAACTTCCTGGAGGACCCGACACTATGGCAGTGGCCAGGAACCAGCAGCGACACCAGCATATGACAGTGTTTTCCTGTGTGAGAGGGAGTCGCAGTAGTGAGGGGTAATGTGGTCCAGTAGGTGAGCTTTGTCAGAATTAGAAGATCTGAAATAATTTTTGTGTGTATGTGGAAATGGGCCTTATTTCGGGGTCTCTTTTACCCTCATATCACTCAGGTTCAGCCTGGTAGAGTTACATTCCAGGAGGTTCTGGTCAGTGCAGTAATGATACTGCTGATACTAACATTTATTGAAGGCCTTGCTGGAGGCTTTACCCAGTCTGTCCTAGGGAATTCTCGAGGTCGCCTGCTGAGGGGGACACTCAGGGTCTTTGTTTGCATGTGAGGAGGCTGCCTGGGAGTGAGCGACCTGCACAAACCACTGGGGTAGGAGTTTTCAGCCCGGGTTTATTTGTCACTAGCGCCGGCTTTCCCCACGCACCATGCGTGCCACCTTTGGTGGGGAAGCAGGGACACTGTCAGAAGTCCTTTGGGGACGAGAAGTGGCGTAAAGAAATGCATTACCTGTATGTTCGGCTATGCTTTCTGGACACCAGTGTGGGCGAGCATGGTCCTCTGCATTGCGGGAAAAGCAGCGCACCCAACCCTGTCCCTGGCTGAAGGGGCCCCGCCCCCTCCTGGTGTGCAGCCTGCCCCAGGGGAGGGCCGAGCGCAAGGGGTACGGTGCCGGCGAGGCTGTCCCGTGTGTGGTGGCCCTTCGTGCAGGCGGCCAGGGACGCCCCGTGCCTCGCCGGGGGCGGCAGGCTGGTGGTGCGGATACCGGAGGAGGGGCGTCCGCGTGCTGGGCTCTGTTTTAGGACCCGAGGCACAGCCCTCGCCGGGTCCCTGCCACCTGCTCCTGTCGCGGTGGGAAGGCTGGGCGGAGCACCTGTGCGGAGGTGGTAAGGCTTCCCCAGGGGACCTGAGCAGCGGGAGTGTGGACGCCAGGATGCGGCTGGGGACCTGTCAGCGGCTCCGGTGGGGCATTGGGATGTGTGAGGGTCCAGACAGGAAGCCTGCAAACCTCGAGTGCTGCGCTGGGGCGCTCGGTGGGTGCAGGACGGCAGGCCGGCAGCGCTTCCGGTGCACGCTGCCTGGGCTGACCTGCACCTGCACGGGGCTGGGCGAGGGGGAGGAAGGAGGAGGGGGAGGAGGGGGAGGTGGCAGCAGGCAGCCTGGCGTGAGCAGTCACACCTGGGGAGGTGCTGTCACGTGGGGCTGCGGGCCGTCCGGGGGCTTTCCGGTGGGGAGCATGGGGGTGAGGGTGGGAGCAGGCAGTTCTGGGAGAGGCCTGAGTTAGGGACTCCTCTGTGAATGAGAAAGGAGCCAGTGTCTGGTCTGCGGGCTTTTTTTTTTTTTTTTTTTTTTTTTTTTGCGCGGGCCTCTGACTGTTGCGGCCTCTCCCATTGCGGAGCACAGGCTCCGGACGCGCAGGCTCAGCGGCCATGGCTCACGGGCCCAGCCGCTCCGCGGCATGTGGGATCCTCCCGGACCAGGGCACGAACCCGTGTCCCCTGCATCGGCAGGCGGACTCTCAACCACTGCGCCACCAGGGAAGCCCTGGTCTGTGGGCTTTTAATTCCCGTAAAAGCATTCCTCCGGGAGGGCTTGTGGGGAGACCCTGGCTTGAGCGGGAGTCACCCCTCTCTGCCGGGCCTGGCATTTGGGTTCCGAAGCGGGGAGACTGGCTTGTTGTGCCGCTTCATTCAGGCAGGAGTGGCAGCGGGAGGCGGGAGGCTCAGGAACAGGCCTCCGCAGCCCCAGACCGCGCCCCGCGGGGTTACCTGCGCCTTCCTGCAGGTAGTCTCAGGATCTTTACGGGAAAACTGTCAAGTTTTGGGTGTACAGGCACATCACAACGAACGTTACCAATAAAGCGTGTGCTGCTTCTCAGATGCACACCTCGAAACGCTGGGCTGGCCGAGCAATGGCGCACCCGCCTTGAGGGACAAGAGGCGGCGGCTGGGGAGGGAGGCCCTGGTGGTCCCTGGTGGTCCCCGATGGTCCCCAGTGGTCCCGGTGGGCGAGGGCGAGGGGGGCGGGGGACAGTGCCCACTGCCCGACTCGCCCCGAAGTGTCCATGTGCCGTGCTTGTTGCCTGGCTTCACCACGACAGCAGGGACGGTGCTGGGGCGCAGGGAACTGGAGGAGAACCTGTGGTCCCGAGCGGGCGTTCCAGGAGTGGGCGGCGACCCTTCCCTGTGAGGCTTTTCACACTCCAGTGGAAGTTCCTAGAATAAAGGGCGAGGCACAGAAATGATGTATATCCAAAAGTTGGTGAATTTAGCCAGCTATTCCACGAAAAGCCCATGTGTGCTCTTCTCTATTGTGCAGAAGAATCTGTTTCAGTCACCACTGTGTTATCATCAGATTCAGCTGTCGAGTCAGATGCATGGCCAGTCGAGGCGGCTGCTTGCTGACTGCCGGGCCCGTACCGACGTGGGACCATCAGTCTGCAGGCCGCCCTGGGCGCAGGTGCTGGTGGGAAGGAGGCCAGCCCGTGGGGCGGGTCACCAGAGGGAGGCCGCGCCAGGCAAGTGGCTTTCGAAATTTGTTGCAGGAGCCGTTACTTAGAACCAAAATGCCGGTTCTAACATTAAGTAAATATTCCTAAAATTCAACACCCTCTTGGCCACGATCGACCACCATTGTGGTCGCCTTCTCCCTCCAGGAGGACAGGCTCCCAGAGAGCAGTGCGTTCTGTCTGTCCTGGGTGACCAGCAGTTTACTGGGACGCAGGACTTTCAGGGCTGACGCTGGGGGGGTGGGTCCCCCCAGACACGCTCAGTCCTGGGTCGGGGATGACATCCTCGCTGTCGCCCCACCACTGGCTGGATGGACTTGGGCCCTGAGTCACAATCACTAGTTTTCTTTTTCTTTTTTTCCCTAATAAAGTATGGGCTTTAAAGACTTTCTCTTAGATTTTTTTTTAATTTGTTTATTTTTGCCGTGAGTGTAATGAGAACATTTCCCAGAGCCTCTGTTATTTCCCTCTGGACTGAGTTCCCCGTTGCTGTCCTCGTAGCATTCTCTGGACTGTTTGTCAGGCCAGAAAAGCCTCCAGAGGTTATGGTTCTGATGTCCTCAGTGATGTTCTCTTCTGTATGTTGAGGTTTCTTGCTCGGAAACCCTCACTGGGCCTGAGGTGCTTTCGCTCTTTGCCGCTATCATGACGATCCAGGCAAGATGGATTCTGGGAAAGGTTAGTTAGATACCCTTTTGTATTGTCCAGAAATAAGTGTTTCCAGTGGTTTCAGACTTGGAAGCAGCTATTTCGTGTGCTTCAGTCATGCCCTGGCGTTCACGTGGCAACTCCCAACTACTTATTGGAAATCCGTGTCGTGACTGCGCGGGTGCCTGCTCTGTTGTGATGGTCGGGTGCTCACTACTGCCCTGCGCTTGGTCAGCAGGACTCAGAACAGCGGGCCACTGCCTCCAGGCCGCCCGGAGCTTCCCTTGTCTGGAGGGTCACCTGCTGGAGACCTCGCGCGTACCGTCTCTGCATGGGGCCAGGCCAGCTCTGTTCAGCTCTCGGATTCGAGGCTGCCTCTTGGGGTGCAGAACAAAGTCCATGTGGGCTCTGGGTTTAGACGGTGAGAACTTTCCCATCGCATATCCCTCCACAGCTGATGGAGGAGCTGCCTGGCCCCAGCCTCAGCGACCTCGGTTGCTTTTGCCTCGTGCGCCCCACATAGTCTCCCTGCTCTGTCCCTGAGGAGTGCCTACCCCACCCGCAAGGGCGCTGTGAGCTCAGCAGTCAGGCAGACACAAACAGGAGCGTGCCCCTTCCTCCTCCTGTTGCAGGCAGGGGTCTAGAGGTGCTCCAAGGTGACCCTTCTTTCCTACGCAGGTCCCGAATGAAATGAGCCTGTGAGGCTCATGTTGACGCCACTTTCAGCCCCACGGCTTCCACATTTGTTCCGGCACCTTCTCTAGATACCTGTGCATCAGCTCTTTGCTCTCAGAGGCCCCAGAGCACCCCCTACTCTCACCTAGGGATCCTTCTCTGATTCAGCCCAAACATAGACACTCTGTGCTCCCAAGCTGTCTCTGAATCCTTCTCCTGTTGCAGCCCTCTTGAGAGCCTCTTCAGCCCCCATAATGTCTCCTCACACTTACACTCGGGTTTCTGCTTTACTTGTATTGTTTTTGTCTCTTCATGCTGGCTTTCTGAATTGGAAACTCTCCATGGCCTGGTGTGGGGCTCACACGTGATGGAAGGCCCAGCAAAGGCTGCAGAACGCAGGTTGCTATGGACTGAACGTGCCCCCTGAAATTCATATGTTGAAGCCTAACCCCCAATGTGACTGTATTTGGAGATGGGGCCTTTAGAAGGTAATTAAGCATAAATGAGGTTTTAAGGTGGGGCCCTAATCCACCTTAGGGTTGGTGGCCTTATAAGAAAAGGAGGGAGAGATCTTTAGTATGTGAAGGCAGAGGAAGCAGGTGGCTGCCTGCAAGCCGGGAAGAAAGGCCTCCCCAGAAACGCAGTCAGCTGGAACCTTGGTCTTGGACTAGCCAGCCTCCAGAGCTGTGAGAAAATTAACTTCTGTCCTTTAAGCCATTTGGTGTGTGATATTCTGTTATAGCAACCCAAGCTGACCAATAGAAGGTGAGGTGCAGACTAAAGTTATTTCAGAAGCACAAAGCTCGTGAGGGGTTTATGTATGAAGTTGGAATTTGGAGATAAAGATAACTGTAATCAGACAGTGCTCAAAAACAGCACTGAGGGCTTCCCTGGTGGCGCAGTGATTGAGAGTCCGCCTGCCGATGCAGGGGGCGCAGGTGCCCCGGTCCAGGAGGATTCCACATGCCGCGGAGCAGCTGGGCCCGTGAGCCATGGCCGCTGAGCCTGCGCGTCCGGAGCCTGTGCTCCGCAACGGGAGAGGCCACAACAGTGAGAGGCACGTGTACCGCAAAAAAAAAAACAGAACAAACAAAAACACCCAGCACTGTTCTCAGGCTTAGCTCTTAGCACCCCAAAAGGTGTATAGGAGTAAACGAAAACAGAATGAACAGAAACCTAAGGCTTATTACCAGGGTCCTCAGAGGTTGCAGAAAGGAGATTTGGCAGGTGGGCCAAGAGACACCCAGAGGGCCAGGGCACCATAGACAGGCCTGGTGTTGTCCTGGCACTGGGTGGACGTGCTGGAAAGCTGTTGAGGCCCCAGGCCCTGAGGGAAATGGGGAGGAGGGGAGGAGATGTGGGCCTGAGTAAACACTGGCGGACGGGGCCTCTTAAGCATGAGGAGGGGTTACGGAGCCAGCCTGTAGCCTCCACTTGTCACCTGGGAGTTTCTGTTGGTTGATTTTTTTTTTTTTCCCCTCTTGATATTGGTCAGTTCATTCTCTACTCCTTTCTGGATCAAGGAACAGCATGGGGTCATTTGTTGGACACTAGTAGGAACTCTTAAGTACTGTGCAGTTTGCTACTTTTCATGCTAAGATGTCTCTGAGGATTTTTGGACGTCTCTCTTGAGTTGGGAACTTAGCAAGACACTTCTCACTGGAAGCTTGCTGGCCCACACGTGCACCAAATTGGCCTACATTACATCTGTGGCCACTGATGGGGAGATATGATAAAGACAGGAGGTTCACATTTACTTCTGCCCAAGTCACCAGTTCTCCATGTGTCGCGCTTCGTATTGTACCTCTGCAGAATGTATCCGATACGTGGGTATTTTGGGGATTGTTGCAAAGAAAACTCAAGTTGTAAACTTTGACCTAATGGATCTTGCCATTTCTGAGCTCTGACCCTCTGTGCCCTTACCGTGTGGCCACCACCATGCCCTAGAATCCTCTTTGGGGGACCCAGCAGTGGCAGGGAGGGGTGTTGTGGTCCAGGCAGGAGAGGCTGGAGTCCTGGGTGAGGTTGTGTTCTGTGCTTTGTATCGTGCTGTTAACATTTGAAATGTGGATTTGTATTCTCAGTTATGTTTTATTTATTTGTTTATCAGCATAGCTATGTTTGTTTAATTCCATACTGAGAGTCTAAGAATACACTTGACCTTGAGGCCCATCTTATGATGTAATTATTAGTGATTGATTCTGTTTATTCTTGAAATCAATAAGAGGGGCGTAATGGTGCGGTGTGCAGTTGGGCTCTATTTCTTATATTTTCGTAAACGTGATTCTGTGACAACAGAAGTATTGGTTTGTTACCAGAACAGATTTGATGAATCTCAAGCATAAGATTAGTTTTATACAGTTATTGTGGTGTGTTGTGTTCCTTACATGACATGTGTTAGCGTGGCAAGTGCCACTAAGGTCTCCCACCACCAGTGGTCAGGGTGGGGATGTGCAGTGATTGATCTCCCTGGGAGTGCTCTAATGTGAAGACAATTCAGGCTGTTTGAAGTATATTTTACAAGTGTGCCCTGGGCCTTTGGGATGTTATATTGAAAAACCCAATTGTACAGTTACCATGGGAACCCAATTAGAATAGATTGCTTGATTTTTTTTGTGGGGGGGGGCGGGGGTGTCTTTCATCTTGACCAAAAATCCAGTGTGTTTTAAATGTTTTCATATTCCCACACTGACTTGCTACACCAAAGGATTGTTTCTTCCTCCCCTCCTCTTGTTTCCAGCTTTAAGCCGAAATAGGGATAAGTTCTCTAGGGTGCTTTATGAGGAAGTCTCCTAGAGGGACTTAATCAGATTTGTGTGGAAACTTTTGTGCAGGTCCTGGTCGAGGTGGTAGTGAGCATTTATTGTAAAAAGATGGGAAAGTGGGTGTTTTCCTGTGACAGCACACGGGGCCCTCATGTCCCTCTGGTCGTGCTCTGGATGCCAGATGGGGATACAGGTGTGCACCTCTTTTCTTCCCCAGCTTTGCAGGTGCGGGATTGAGTCCTGAAAGGCCCTGGGTTTCCGGGACGGAGATAGCAGGTGGGGTAGGGCAGGGCGAGGTCTCAGGACTCTTCCCTCCACGCCTGTGTTCCTTTCACTGTTTGGGCTCAGAGACTTTTTGCACTCTAAAAACTTATTAGAGATTCTAGAGTGATATATCAAAACAACACTGAAAGTTAACATTGAAAATTTTAAAAAATATTTATTCATTTAAGCAACAGTAAACATTTTAATACAAATAACACATTTTAAATGAGAAGTAACTATATTTTACATAAAAAAACAATTAGTGAGGTGAGTGGTCTTGGTCTACCTTTTTTTAAACGTTTTAAATGACTGGATGGGTAGAAGGCAGCTAGATTCTCGTAGCTGCTTTTGAGTTCAATCTATTGCAGTAGGTTGTTTTTTGGCTTCACACCAATAAGTAACTGGAAAAGGGAGAGACACTTAATAGCCTCTTCAACTAACTGTGGATAGTCTTCTTTGACACCACATCAGAACTTGACAGGTGGTAGTTTCTCGAAGGTTCATGCAGTGTGGAGTGTGAGCCCTGAGTGTGAACTTTCTATTCTCCATTACACGAAAATCCACTGTGTAGCTTGTACTTTGATTTTTGTAACAGCATTCATTGGTCCTTTGGAAAATTTTGGTTTGCTGAATGATACAGATCTTCCAAATGTTGACATGTTTCATAATACAGTATTAAAAATCTGTCATGTCACCACCTTTCTCCTTAGAAAAGTCTTAGAACTGGAGGTTGTCAAGCCATGCTGGTGGATACAAGTTTCCCAAAGTTCTGACCATCAGCTTGAAAGCTCTCATTTTATCATTAACAACAAATACTGTCAGTTGTGTTACAGTGACAGCCTCACTTTGCTTATTTGTTTATTTTTTAATGTGGTATGGATTTACTCTCGCTCAGACGAAGTCCAGCGAGAGGCAGCCCGCAGCCGTGCCACTCAGTGACTCAGGGATCCAGTCCGTGCTGGACACGGCCATCACTGTTTGAGCTTGTCCAGAGGCAGCTCATCTCCTCTGTACCAGGTCCCCCTCCCTAACAGCCTAGTCCGGTCAGTGGGTGGCTCTGGACAGGACGTCTGGAAACCGGAAGGTGCCTCCCCTCACCCTCGGGGCTGCCCTGCCGCTGGGCCAGCGCCGCCTTCTGCACCAGGCCTGGGAGGCCGGCACCCGGGGCCCAGGATTCTTCTGGGGGCCCCCGGACGTGTTTCAACTTCTCTTAAAATCAGAAGAAAACATGAACACAGCTGTCCCTTGGTTCCTGGGGTTGGGGGGAGTGGCTCCAGGTGCCCCGGCGGTGCCCAGACCCCCTGTTTATTTTTGAGAAAATATCTGAATAACCGTAGGCTATTAGTCATTCACACGTGTAAAGCTTTTGTCTCATGAAACGGTCGCCAGTTCCTCTCAAATCTGTAATAATCATAAGAGTGCCCCCCTACCCCCAGACAACCATCGTTCTTGTTTTGCAGCAGAAGTGCCCTGTTGTACTTGCCGTTTGGGCACAGAAGGGCCGAGATTGAATAAAGGTCACAAGTTTGATTTTGATAGTTTCATCAGGACATTCTTAAATTTTTTTTTTTTTTTTTTTTTAACGGTGAGTTTATGGTGGGGAAGGATAGGACGAAACCCTGTATAGTTTGGTGCTGCTGTCTCGGTTTTCGGCAGTTTTACTCACCATTGCTTTTGTATCATCGTCTTTCACCAGTTAAGTGTGATGTTTGCTGTATTTTTTTTTTGCAGTGCACGGGCCTCTCACTGTTGTGGCCTCTCACGTTGCGGAGCACAGGCTCCGGACGCGCAGGCTCAGCAGCCATGGCTCACGGGCCCAGCCGCTCTGTGGCATGTGGGATCTTCCCGGACTGGGGCATGAACCCGTGTCCCCCGCATCGGCAGGCGGACTCTCAACCACTGCGCCACTAGGGAAGCCCTGCTGTATGTTTTTGTAGGTGCCTCTTATCAGATTGAGGAAGTTCTTCTCTCTCGTGTTATTGCTGTGGTGAGTTATACACACTGGTTTCCCTATGTTAAACCAACTTTGCATTCCTGGGTAACCCCCACCTGGGCTTGATGTATTCTTATTTTCATGTATTGCTGGGTTCAGTTTAATATTTCTGAGGATTTGTGTGTCTGGGCATATGGGATATTGATCTGTAGGTTTCTTTTCTCCACATGTCTTTCTGGTTTGGTGTTAGGGCGATCCTACTCATAAAACAAGGCCTTTTATTTTCTGGAATAGTTTATGTAATCTTAGTATTGTTTCCTCTTTAAATGTTTAACAGGGTTTACCAGTGAAGCCATTTTGGTGTGGAGTTTTGTATATGGGATGGATATTAACTACAAATTCAGTTTCTTTAGTAGATAGAGGGTTATTAAAGTCATTTATTTCTCCTTTAGTGATTTTTGATAATTTGTGTTTTCCAAGGAATTTGGCCGTTTCATCTAAGTTGTTGAATTTATTGGTCTAAAGTTATTTTAATTTTCTTTTATTGTCCTTTTAATGTTTGTGGGACTTTAAATCATGCCGTTGTATTTATTGCTGATATTGGTAATCGTCTTTTCTCTCTTTTTTTCCCCTAATTGGTCTGACTAGAGGTTTATCAATTTATTTTTCAAAGATCCAGCTTTTGTTACCATTGATTTTTCTCTCTTTTTTTCCCCTTTTACTGACTTCTGCTCTTATCTTTATTTTCCCTTCTTTCTGCTTACTTTGGGTTTAGTTTGCTTTTTTTGTAGTTTAAGGTGGAAGCTGGAGTCCTTTTGTCTTTCTCATATTAATATCCAGTGCTAAAAATTCTCTCTAAGCACTGCTTTGGCTGCATCCCACAGATTGCTGTGTCAGGGTTTCGTTTTCATTCAGTGTGATGTGTTTTCCAGTTTCCCTTGTGATTTCTTCATTAATGCATGGGTTATTTAGAAGTGTGTCATTCCATTGCCAAATATTTGGGGACTTTCCCGATACCACTCTGTTATTGATCTCCAGTTTACTTACCTTGTGGTCAGAGGACATACTTCTTATGACTTCAGTCCTCCTAAGTTTATTGAGAGTTGTTTCATGGCCCAGAATGCGATCTATCTTGGTGAATGATTGCGTGTACTTGGAAAGAGTGTATATTCTGTGGCTTTTGTGTGGAGTGCTCTTGTAAATGGTAATTGGGTCAGGTTTGTTGCTGATGTTCAAGTGCTGTATCTTCTTATTGCTTTTCTGCTTCCCTGTTCTATAAATTACAAGAAAGGAGTGTTGAAATCCCCAGCGATACTGGAGATTTGTCTGTTTCCCCTTATATTCTCTCTTCTTGCCTCTTACATTCTCTGTTCTTGCTTCATCTGTTTCAAACTCTTTTATTAGGTGCATGCATATTTAGAATTTTTATGTCCTCTTGGTGATTGACCCCTTTATTCTTTTTTTAAAAATTTATTTAATTTATTTTTGGCTGTATTGGGTCTTCGTTTTTTGTGCCTGTACCTTCTCTAGGTGCTACTCTTCGTTGCGGGGTGCGGGCTTTGTGGGCTTCTCATTGCAGTGGCTTCTCTTGTTGCGGAGCACAGGCTCCAGGTGCGTGGGCTTCAGTAGTTATGGCACATGGGCTCTAGAGCCCAGGCTTAGTAGTTGTGGTGCATGGGCTTAGTTGCTCCGCAGCATGTGGGATCTTCCCAGACCAGGGCTTGAACCCGTGTCCCCTGCAATAGCTGGCGGATTCTTAATCACTGTGCCACCAGGGAAGCCCCAACCCCTTTATTCTTAATGGCCTTTAGTCTTAGTAATTTCCTTCTTTTGAAATTAGGTGTTTGATATTATGATAGCCACTCCAGCTTTCTTTTCATTACTGTTTCTATGGTAAATGTTCTCCCATTCTTTTACATTTTATCTGTTTTGTCTTTACATTTAACACGTTTCTTGTAGACAGCATACTAATCGTATGTGACAGTGTCTTTTTAACACTGTAGTATTCAGACCATTTACATGTTGTGTAATCACGAGTGTGGTTGGTTTCAAGTGCACCATCATCATATTTGTTTTCTCTTTGTCCCAGTTGTTCTTTCACTCTTCCCCCCCCATTTTCCTGCCTTTATTCAGACTATTTGAATATATTTTTTAAATGATTTCAATTTACCATTTATCTACATTATTGGCTGTCCCTCTCCTCTCTCTCTCTTTTAAGTTGTTGCTCTGGGGTGTGTAATAGTCATATTTAGCTCTTCATAGTCTGCATTCACATCGTATAGCTCATTGTCACATACAGTGTAAGAACTTTATATCAGTGTACTTCAACTTCTCTCATTCCATTTTTTTGTTATATTCATTTAGCATGTTTTTTTCTACATACGTTATAAACTCCAAAATATACTTTCAGTATTTTTGTTTTAGGCAGTTATCTTTTAAAGAGATTAAAAATAGGAAAAAACCCCAGCCTTTATATTTATTTGCCTATTTACCATTTCTTATGCTCTTCATTCCTTTGTGTAAATCTGAATTTCCATCTGGTATCATTTTTTATGACTAAGGAACTTGCAGCAATGTTTCTCAGTTGCAGGTCGGCAAGTATATTAATCGTCTCTTTTTTTTTTGGTAAAAGGCTTTATTTCACTTTCATTCTTGAAAGGTATTGCTACTTACAGAATTCTAGCTTGTTGTTTTCCCCGCTTTCCATGCTTTAAACGTGTTGTTCCGTTGTGTCCTGCCTTGCATGATTTCTGATGATCAGTTTTGCTGTCCTTAATTTTGTTCCTCTGTATGTAATCTTTCCCGCCCCACTCCCTTCTGACCACTTCTCAGGTTTTTTTCTTTATCACTTGTTTTCAGCAATTTGTTTATGATTTACCTTGGTTTACTTTTCTTTATGTTTCTTCTGCTTTGATTTCATTGAGTTTCTTGCAACAGTGCATATAGGCTTTTCATCAGATGTGAAGAAATAGTTCATATTTCTTCAAATGATTTTCTGGCTTTTTCTGAAACTCCAATTGCATGTGTGTTAGACTGTTTAATATTGTCCCACATTTTACTGATGCTCTATTCATTTTCTACAGTCTTTTTTTCTTTCTCCTCCTGGATAGTTTAAAAAATGTTGTATCTTCATTGTCACTCATTTTTTCCCCCTTCTGCTGTATCTAATTTGTTAATCACATCATGTGAGTTTTCACTTTAGATACTGTATTTTACACGTATGTTACATTTGGTCTCTTTTATATCTTCTAGTTCTTTCATTATGTTTATGTTTTCTTCTATTTTTTTGAACATATGGGACATATTTATAATAGCTATTTTAACCAGACAGGCTGGCTTCAGAGCACAGGATATTTAGTGCATGGATTTGCTGACAGCTGTTTTGGCTGACAAAAGGCTTTTCTGTTTGTTTTCTCATTCTTACCTGTATTTAGGTCGTTGTGGTGGCCAGAGGACCATGTGTTAGGAAAGAAAGTTAAATATGGCAGGGAACCTAGGCTAAGGCCAGCTTATGCAGGTCCAAATGAATTCTGAAGTAGAGTCTGCAGGCAGCCATGGTGAAAAGGGAAGTGGGGTGTTACCAGACACTCATTGTGTAATTAGTAAGTGAATATCATCTTTCAGGGGAGAGAAACCTTTTCCTGTGGAGGAATTTGTCCAGGAGTTTTAGATAAGGGATGGTAAGCAATTTAATATTGGCTGTTTTTTAAACAAATGCAGGCATGGTTTTTGCATGACTGTTTTGTTGTGAATCCTCAACAGAAGTCGGGTGTATCACGTTATTCAGGGAACTAAGAATGATGGTCCCAGTGGGTAGTATTCCAGGCCCTCCTTGACTCAGGTGGAGGCTGTAAGGGAGAAGCATGAATACAGGGGGAGCTTCTGAGATGGAGTTTGTGTCACCCAGGAGTTCAGTGGAAGCAGGGGCAGCTGCAGGGTCGCCGTCAGAGCCGTCCCTCGTGGTCCTGCTCTGACTTCTGTCGGTGCAAGAGGTGCTGGGGGAGAGTGGACGCCAGGACTCTGGGTGTGAGCTGCTGGGCTGTTCCTCGTCTGATCTGGAGCGAAGTACTTCGGGTGTCTGTGCCCACCTTCCCCTGTTGAGCCCCTCCTGCCACTGGCCACCCATGGTTCTTGCTCCTCCCAATGGCCCTGCCGTCTGGACTCTGGTGACCCCTCATCTTCCCAGTGTCCCCAAGGCCTAAAGGTGGGAGCAGCCAAGTCTCGAGTGGGCTAACCCTCTCGTGCTGGCTTCGTGGTTCTCCTGTTCCCTGTGTGCCAGCCCGTTTCCTGTGCTTAAAGGGGCTGCAGTGTTTTCTGCTTAAGCTAGATCCAGGTCAAGGCTGGCAGTGACACACAGGTGAGTGACACGTAGGTGTTTGGTGACGTTGGTAGAAACAAGTAGAGTTTCTGTTAAGAAATTTAAAGCACTCTGTTTGTAGTTTTACTCCGAAGGAAGACGATTCCAGCTCCATATAGAGAGAACAGAACTGGGAAGTCGGAAAATCAAGGGCATCTTGAATTCAGCCGATTTTCCTCTCGTGGTTGTTGCAGCTTTAAACGTGTGGCCTCACTGGAAGGTACTCTGCCGAGGGCTGACATTCTGGCAGTTCATGCGGCCTGAGAAGAGACCAGACAGAAGAAGAGTGTATTTCCCCCTGCGAGAATTCACAGCCGCTGCGGTTGCATCTCTGGCCAGCCTGGACCTTCATCACTGAAATTCAATAGTGTTGACGGCATTAACCCCCTGCATTGCCGTCTGCCTGGCCACTTAGAGAGCTCGGCGGCTCTGCATTTGAAAAATGAACCAACTCGGGCTGTCCTTTGTCCCAGGTTTCTGGGTGGCTCATGTGAACCGCTCAACACAATGGTTTAATCTGTGCTTTTCCCACAGCCATGTGCACACCTGGGAAAATAAGAATACGTGCGTTTATCACTTTGCTGTACACCTGAAGCTAACGCAACATTGTTAATCAACTATACGCCAATATAAAAAAAAATACCTGTGTTCACATAAGTGTGCGAGAACATGGGGGTTGCTTAGGGGGTGTGCGTGTGCTCTCACGGGTGTCACGTGAGCATAGGGAACTCGTGGCCGTGACTGCTGTGATGTTGCCAGATGCGTCCCGGAACTGGGCAGGGTGCCTTCTGTGTGAATGCCCACAGTGCCCCTATGACGCCACATGTCTGGAGTTGCTATGGAACCAAAGGGCGGGAAGTGTGTTCACTCACAGGTTTGGAGTTACATATAAATTTCAATCTGTACATACAGACATACATAGTATGCTGGTATCCAGCGGGAGTCTCCAATGGCAGACTAATCTGTTTTTCAGTCTCAGTTGATGGATTTAAGTTTTGAAAGTTTCTGTTAGCATAACGTTCAGCCTCTAGAAGAAGTCTTCGTTGCTATTTTCCAATCACCAGGTAAACACTTCCAGGTTTTGTCAGTTTTCCATATTATGGAATTTTGACTTCAGTTCTTTGCTGTATTAATTTGATCTTCCCTGCTCTTCTGATGCAGATGTTTTTTTCTTTGTTCCTTTTTCCTTTCCCTCCCTCTTTGTTCTTTCCTTTTTTTTCTTTTTAAAATTTTGTGTTGTTTGATACATACTAAAGAGTATATGAGATATGTGTGTAAGCTATGAGGTAGAAATAGCTATGAAGTAAAAATAATGATCAGGACACCTGTCAACCGCTAATTTCAGTGAAATTTATCTGTGTGCTTCCTCTCCTGTCCCGACCCCGGCTTCCCTAGCCTCCCCATCCCAGAGTTATCACTGTTCTGAATGTTGTGTTTCTCATTCTCTTGCTTTTTAAATGTGTACAGTCTTACCGTCTGTCTACTCCTCAACAAAATCTCATTTTGTATGACTTGTTTTGACCTTTATTAAGAAGGATATTCTGTCATCTGAGCATTCTGAGACTTGCTTTCTTCCACTCAGAATCATGTTTCTGAATTTTGTCTGAGTTGCTTGCTGCGTGTCGCTGTGGTCCATCGTCTGTACATGATAGCGCTTCATTGTGTGACGACACCGCTGTTTGTTATACTTTTCTGTTCCTCTGTCACCGGGCATTGGAATTGTCCCGGGTTTTGGCTGTCACCCCCTGCCGCTCTGATGGCTCTGTATGCTGTTCCTGTGCACATTGGTCACAGGTTCTCCTTGGTGTACACTCAAGGGGACAGTTACTGCACTGTCATCCTTCAACGTTTTGAGACAATGATACATGTTTTGTAAAAATGGTTGGAAGAGTTGATGCACGTTCTTTCCAAAACTTGGAATTTACTTAATAGTTGCTAACCTACTGGATAGGAAAGAGCATCTCATTGTGATCTTAATTTACATTTGTCTTATTACCAGTGAGGCCAAGCATCTTGTCATGTTGCATTCATGATTCCGCTTTTACAGAATGCCTCTTCATACCCATTTTGCCTATATTTCTATTGGGTTGTCCTCTTCTTATTGATTATAGGAGTATTTTATATATTGTGGATCCTAATCCTTTGTCAGTTCCATGGCTGCAGTTTTATCCTCCTAGTATGTAGCCTAACTTTTCATTTTCTTTATGGTGCCTTCTGATTTACAAGGGTTCTTAGTTTTCATATAGTTGAACGTAATCGAATTTATGATTCTTTTCACGTAGAGTTCTATTTCGGTATCAATACCACATTGTATTAATTACCATAGCTTTAGGCTGACTCTTAGCATTAAGGGGTAAGTCCTCACAGCTTGCTTGTCCATACAAATTTCGGAATCACCTTGTCAAATTCTTTGAAAAAGCCTTTGGTGTTTCGGTCGGAGGCACTTGGATCTATAGGTAATGTGAGGAGAATAACATCTTCATAAGACAAGTCTTCCTCTTCAGGAATATGCTCTCTATGTATCCATTTATTTAAGTGGTCCTTAGTGTCTCTCAGTTGGTAATAGTCTTTTTTCATGAAGAGCTTATCCATCTTTTGTAATGCTTTCCCCAGGTCCTTATTGTTTCCTTGTTTCTGTTGCTATTATAAATAGTATCTTTTTTTAGGATTAGATTTTCTTTGTCATTGGTATTTGGAAATACTGTTGACTTTTGTGTGCTCATCTTATATTTAGTTTCCTTGCTGAATTCTCTTTTAAATTTTAATATACTCTATGTATATTCTTTGATTTTTTTTTTTTTTTTTTTTCCTGGTACGCGGGCCTCTCACTGTTGTGGCCTCTCCCGTTGCGGAGCACAGGCTCCGGACGCGCAGGCTCAGCGGCCATGGCTCATGGGCCCAGCCGCTCCGCGGCATGTGGGATCCTCCCGGACCGGGGCACGAACCCGCGTCCCCTGCATCGGCAGGCGGGCTCTCAACCACTGCACCACCAGGGAAGCCCATATTCTTTGATTTTCTACGTGGACAGTCATGTCACCTATGAATGAGAATTTTACTTCTTTCTTTTTACTTTGTTAACCATTTATTTCTCTTCTTGTCATGTGCTGGATAGGACCTCCAGTCCTACGTTAAGTAAGGATATGGTGATAATTGATATACTTATATATTGTAGAGAGAAAGCTGCTAATTTTTCACCACCAGAAGTGATGCTCGCTGTAGGCTTTTAGTAGAAAGGAAGTTTCCTTTGAGAAATTTTTTAAAGTCATCAATGGGCATTGCACTATGTAAATATAAGGAGTTAGCGCACGTGATTATGGAGGGGGAGAACTCGTAGGACCTGCTGTCTGCAAGCTGGAGACCCAGGAGGGCGGATGGTGTTAAGTCTCGGTGTGAAGGGAGGAGAGGACCAAGGTCTCAGCTGGGGGAAGGGCAGAAAGGGCAGATTCCCCTTCCCCCACCTTTTCTTTTCCTGGTCAGGCCCTCAGTGGATTGGGTGAGGCCCACCTCACTGAGGAGGGACAGTATCAGTCCACTGATTCAAATGCTAAAATCTCAACCCAGAAACACCCTCACGGACACATCCAGAAACAGTGTTTAACCAATTGTCTGGACACCCTGTGACCCAGTCAAGTTGGCACGTGAAATTAAATATCACATGTGTATTGACCACACTTCGTTTATCATCCATCCATCTGTCCGTGGACACAGGTTGTCCACCTCTTGGCTATTGGGAATAGCGCTGCTATGAATATGGATATGCAAATATCTCTTCATGTCCCTGCTTTCAGTTCTTTCGCATAGCTACCCACAGATGGAATTGCTGGATCTTATGGCAATTCTGATTTCTTGAGAAACCTCCTTCCTGTTTTCCATAGCTGCTGCACCATTTTCCATTCCCACGAACAGTGCACAAGGGTTCCAGTTTTTTTCACAGTGTCACCCATACTTGTCACTGTTTTTCTTTGACAGTAGCCATCCTAATGGGTATGAGGTGTACATTGTCTAGTAGTAATAATTATAAAATAATTGTAGATGTAGTTGAGTTTAATTTTACCATTTGCTTTTTGTCTCCTGTTTGTCCCATATCTTTTTTGTTTTTTTAATTTATTCTTCATTTTGCTCTCTTTCGGATTAAAAAGATTTTTAATCTTCGTTTTTCTTCTCTGTTAACTTTTTAGTTATACATACTTAGACTTTTCTTCTAGTGATCAACCTAGAGATCACACTATGAATTCTTGACTTACTGTAGTTTACCTGAAATTGATACTTTACCACTTCCGGAACAGTTACTTTACAAAACTTTATTCTGTTTACCTTGGACCCAGCTTTTATGCTGTTGTATTTTGATTCTATGTATACTTTAAAAGCAATAATCAGTATTATTATTGTTACTGGTGTTTTAAATATTCATGTAGATTTATCACACGCTTATCTTTTTTGGTACCTTTGTGGCTTTCTTCATTTCCGTGCTTCCATCTGGGATGACGTACTTCTTGAAGACCTCTTAAATTTTTTTTTATTTTAATGCTAGTTGACTGGCAATGGATTGAATTTATTTTATTCTACTTTTTAATTTCTTTTAGATTTTTATTGGAGTTTAGTTGATTTACAGTGTTGTGTTAGTTTCAGGTGTGCAGCAAAGTGAATCAATTATGCATATATCCACTCTTTTTCAGATTCTTTTCCCATATAGGGCATTACAGAGTATTGAGTAGAGTTCACTGTGCTATATAGAAGGTTCTTATTAGTTATCTGTTTTATATATAGTATTGTGTATATCTCAGTCCCAGTCTTCCAATTTATCCCTCCCCACTCCTTACCCCCTGGGAACCATAAGTTTGTTTTCTACATCTGTAACTCTGTTTACGTTTTGAAGATAAATTCATTTGTACCCTTTTTCTAGATTCCACATATATGCGATATCATATGATACTTGTTTTTCTCTGTCTGATTTAACTTCACGCAGTATAACAATCTCTAGGTCCATCCATGTTGCTGCAGATAGCGTTATTTCATTCTTTTCCATTATATGTATGTACCACATCTTCTTTATCCATTCCTCTGTTGATGGACATTTAGGTTGCCTCCGTGTCTTGGCTATTGTAAACAGTGCTGCAATGAACATTGGGGGTGCATGTATCTTTTTGAATTATGGTTTTCTTCAGATACATGCCCAGGAGTGAGATTGCAGGATCATACGGTAGCTCTATTTTCAGTTTTTTAAGGAACCTCCATACTGTTCTCCATAGTGGCTGTACCAGTTGACGTTCCCAGCAACAGTGTAGGAGGGTTCCTTTCTTTCCACACCCTCTCCAGCATTTATTGTTTGTAGATTTTTTGATGATGGCCATTCTGACTGGTGTGAGCTGGTACCTCATGGTGGTTTTGATTTGCATTCTCTCTAATGATTAGTGATGTTGAGCATCCTTTCATGTGCTTTTTAACCGTCTGTATGTCTCCTTTGGAGAAAAGTCTATTTAGATCCCCTGCCCATTTTTTTGATTGGGTTGTCTCCATTTTAAAATCATAACTTAGCAGTTATTGATTGTTGAGTTGGTATTTTGTTTCATCAGTTTAAACAAGTCATTTCATTTTCTCCTGGTCTCTAAAGTCTCTGTGGAAAGTCAGCTGTCAGCCTTGTCCTTGCCCCTTCGGAGGAGTGGGAGTTTATCCCTCTGGCTGCTTTTAAGACTTTCTCTCTGGTTTTTCATTTCTCTGTGGTTTGAAACTAATTAACTGTGTGTGGTTAGTTGTGAGTTTTCTTCATATTTATTCTGTTTGAAATTTGCTGAGCTTCTTGAATCTCTGGGTTGGTATCTGTTATTTGTTTTGGAAAATTCTCGACTCATGTCTTCATCTATTTCTCTTCTTCATCTGCTCTCCTTTCCTTCTGGGATTGAATTATAGGCGTTGGTCTTGTTTACCGTGTTCTCAAGCTCTAATGCTCTTGTTTCTTTCCATACCTTTTTTCTCTTTCTGTACCATGGTTTGTATACTCTCTGTTGACCTTCCTGTAGATCAGAAATCCTGTTTCCTGCTCTGTTCCGTCTACTATTAATCCTATCGAGTGAGTTCTGAATTTCAAATTTTGTGTTTTCAGTTCTGGAATGTCCATTTCACATTTTAATAATGTATTTCAGTTCAGTATTTAAAATTCTCCACTGCCCCATTTATTTTGTCTGTCTTTTCCTCTTATTTTTAAACAAAGCAATCATAATTAAAGTTGTTGTCTGCTAACACCAATATCTTGGACATCCATTCTTCTGCTCGTGTTTTCTGTTTTCCCTTCCCTTGACTGTGTAGTACGCACATGCACACACGTATGCACGTATGTGCACGCACACATCACGTGCACGCACACATCACATGCACACTCACACGAGATAATTTCTCTACGTGGAATAATCCCAGTTTTGTGTTTGGCTCGTTCACCTGACCTTTTATCATAAGTGCTTATCCGTGTTATTGCTAGAGAAGACACGGTATTCCATTATAAAGATGTAACATTCTTTCGTTGTTAGGTATTTAGGGCAATTCCATGTCTGAGGCCCCGTTCTAAAGAATTAATTAAAATTTTGTGCACAAAGATGTTTAATGCGGTCTTTTTGAGAACTCAGCCAAATAGGGAAGTCTTCCTAAGTCTTAGTTGGAGAAATTCTTAACCCTCTTAGCCTCTTGAGTTTAGGGACGACATCTTATCATTTTGGATCCAGTAGCATTACGGTCAGTTATTCATGTCTTCATTCAAAGCATCGCCCACCTGCTGTGGGTCAGAGCCTCACGGGTGGGGATGTGCTGGGTGTGTTTCTGACTCTGAACTGAACAGACAGGACCCCGACCCTGTGGAGCTTGGGCTCACATTGGGCGTAGTGACGGAGGTGCTCAGGGGCCAACCACGTGCTCGGCGGTCGGCCTCCTGGTTTATCAGCGAGTCGACTCATTACCTCCTGGGTCTCAGTTGCTCTAATGTGACAGCGACAGGGTTGGTCAGCACTGCCGACAGAGCATTTGGCAGTGATAGAATACACCTGTGCTGTCCAGTGTGGAGGCCACCGGTCACATGTGGCTGCTGGGCACTTAGAATGTGACCAGTGCAACTTAGGAACTGAATTTTAAATGTTATTATATTCTAATTAATTTAAATTTAAACCAGTGGCCCCATGTGGCTAATAGCTACTGTGTTGGACAGTCCTGCTCTAGATGGATTAACTGTTTGTTTAATGGTATTTAGTGGTCTTCAGAATCTATTCTGATTCTGACATTTGGTTTCCTTGTTTTTATTTTTTTGTAATTTATCACTAGCGCTTTGAGCATTAAAATCTCCTTTTTTGTGAACAGATTACATATTTTTCCCTCTCTGTGCTGTTTTAATAGGGACATCACCTCCACGGGGAGAGGAATTTGCCTGAAAAGGACACTAAAAAATATAAAGTAGGCCGAATCAGAGAAGGAAAAAGGGTTTCACTGGAAATTAGCTTGTGTTGCAAAACCATTTAATTAAACTAAGACATTGCTGACACCACACATAGGCTGTTCTGTTGGCTCTATGGTGTTCCTCTAACCAGGTTTTGGATTTTTGTCAAAACTAAGAATTTAAATTTACAACTCAGTTTTCTGTTATAAGTAATTGCTATTTGTCAATGAGACTAATTTCTCTTTGAATTTATGGTACAGATAACGTAATTTAGAGTTACAGATCTCTTGATCCTCTGGGTGTAGGCAAAATAAATGTAGTACCTAATGCTGGAATTGGGCAGGATTTTTCTGTGAATCTTAAAATATCTGCTTTGTAAAACTGGGTTAAGTTATTTTAGAAACTATAAAGAGTCACTTGGTAATTGGGTGTTTGGGTTTATTTGTTATAATTGAGCGCTTATTAAAGTCCAGTGTGTTTTTACCCCGTGGAGCAGAAGCTTTTATAGGCCAAGTGATAAGATACATCCTCTTACACTTCGCCTGCTGATTATGACTCACAGATGATGGATGACCTCCTGAACTTTGAAATTCCTGTTTGCTTGTGGAGAACGAAAATTCTCATCTCTTGATCTGGCCTACTCCAAAATTCTGGAACCATTTTATATAATTAAACCTTACACTCTATCACGTTGTCGGGGGGGAGAAACGATAACATGGAAGTGCTCTCTGCCAGACGTGGATGGAATTTGGTCTGTCCTGGCTTATCTCTCTCCACCAGGATTCCTCCCCATTTTCTAGGCGAAGCTTCTGCACGTCGTTAAAATCACATCAGGGCTTCATCGGGATGTTAAGTTCCTGCAGAAACAGCCCTGTGTCTGGTCACAGAGAATGTAATGACGTTCCCAGAGCCTTCACGGGTCAGTTTGGTGTCTCCCTGTGTCCAGCGCTGACAGGGGTGATGCGGTGTGTCGATTCCCGGTGCCCTGGCACGGTGCCCCCTCGTGTGGCCCGATTCAGAGAACATAGGGTGACAGGGGTGGTTTGGTTGTTGGGTTTGCCTTTTGATTTTATCCTTATCCTTTTGGAGAAGAGAAAAATGATCATTTATTTCTTTGGGGTCACACCATATTGCAAACAGAAAGCTCTGTTTCATATTTAAGGAAGCACAAATGTCTGGAATTTGCATAGTCACTCTAAATCTTCCTCCAGCCCAGCCCGCCCCAAGCTGGTTTGATCCTCCTTAGTTCTGCACACTTGCTAGTTGCTTTTTTCATACGATCCAAAAACAAGGATGCTTTAAAATTTATGAAAGTTTAATGAATGGCCAGTGAGAAGAGAAAAACCTCTTTCATAACAAGATTAATACCTTGGCTCAAGGGACATAACATTTTAGTAAAGTCAAAATTTGTATAGTTATCCTAGCTGTGCTTTCAACCCCTGGCTTCCTTATAAAAATGTCTAAATAAAATACTGGTAGGCATCTCTGGCCATTATTTCCATCTGTGTTATGTGGCCTGACCCGGAACCCACTCAGGGTTGTGATGTCTGGGCCAGGGTCTCCCGGCTTCTGTCACGTTAACTTGTGCAACTGTTGTAGATGATGTGCTGATGCTAGCTGTCTCTGTGGCCTAGATATTTCTGGGAGAAAATACAGGGAGAAATATCCCTGCAAATAGTGTTTTGTATTGTTTTAAATATACTCATATATATAATTGGTACCTTTTCCCCTTTTAATTACTACCCTTTAATGTAGTGGTCTTGATGTACTCCTTTCTTTCTTTTCTTTGGCTGCAGAGACCTATTGGGGTAGAGGCTATGGAGGAAATACTCTGAATGGTTTCTGATTTTAGATACGAGTTGTCTCATTTCTTAGTCTGATTTATAATGTGATAGAAAGCTGCTGGCCAGCTGACACTAATCTTAATTTATGATCTATTTAACCTTCTTATTTCCCAGCAACAACTCACATCCCCCGCCCCAGACTTGGATCTTTGTACCAACCTGTTTCAGAGGCAAACATGCAGCGTCATGGTTGTGAATCCCAGAGGTCGTGGGAGCGGTTTTCATTGAGAATGTTAGTGCATGTCTGCGGCCTTCCCCAGCCTGCAGGCAGTCAGGGGGTGATAAAGGCCCTGCAGATGCCTCTCACCCTCTCTGGTTCCGTCACCCCGTTTCTCAACTGCCAGGTCTTCGGGGTCAGGATACACCCTGCGTGTACACAGTTGTCAGTGGAATAGGGGGTCTTTTTTGGCTTTTTATTTTGAATAATTTCAGCCTTGTTTCTGTACACCATCCATCTAGTTTTGCCTAGTGTTAATATCTTACACGGTCCTTGTACATAACCTTGTTCAGTTACCACAACCAGGGAATTAATGTACAAGGTATTAGCATATTAATCAGCATTAATTGGTATTGTGTAATACTATAAGCCTTGTTGGAATTCCAGCAGTTTCCCCACTCGTGTCCGTTTTCTGTTGTGCCATCCAGTTCAGGGCCCCACGTGGCATCCTTGTCTCTCTCACGTCTAGTTTGTGGCAGTCCCTCTTGCCTTGCTTTTTGTCACCTGGACACTTTTGAAGAGTACCGGTTAGTTATATAGTAGAATGTCTCTCATTTGGGTTTGTGATGTTGTCTCACGATTAGATTGAGGTTCACGCTTCTGGTAAGAAAAGCACAGAGGTGAGGGCCCTCTCAAGGCATCGCAGCATGGTGCCCACACGTCAGTTACTGGTGATGCTAACTGAGCTTGGTCACTTGGCTAAGGTGGAATTGATTGTTTCTCCGACTGTAAAGTTACTGTTCTCTCCTTTGTAATTAATAAGTATCTTGAGACATCTTGCTTCTCCTCAGGCTTCAACCAGCAGTTTTAGCATTCACTGATGTACCTTGTCTACAGCAATTACGACTGTGTTGTTTGCCTGATGGTGTGTATCTCCTTCATTTTTTCCTTCTTTCACTGCTTGGAATTCTTCTGAATGGACGAGCTGTCCCTTCTTTCCCGCTTACTTGTTTATTCAGCGAATTGTTGATGTTAGTGTGGACTCGTGGATGTTTATTTTGTACTGTGGGTTGTCGTCCAGTCCTGTCATTGCTTATTTTGTTCGTCAGCTTCAGCTTTGGCTCTTGGGACCCCCCGAGGTTGGCTCCTGTCTTTCCGACATGTCCAGCCTTTGTGTAGCTCTTTCTTACTTCCTGGCCCCACAGTGTAACCCAAGCTTGTCTTGTATCTTCCCTGCCCCAGTCCTGGATTTACTCATTTCTCCAGGGAGCCCACATTCCTTTTCCTGGAATATGATATTTAGAGACCACGATCTGGGCACTGGTGTGCATATTGCTGCTGAGGTGCTGATGCTTCTAGCCTCTCTCAGTGGGCAGAGCCAGGGCATCTGTGCAGGTACGCTGACCGCACACGCACATCATGACGCACCTGCATTTATTTCTGCATCTGTCATCTGTGTGCATATTAAAAACTGTGAGTTTGTCCTGGTACCTCCAGTTTGAATCCAACACAGCAAGTTTCAGTCTAGCCACCACCTGTCTCCGGCAGTGAGAGACCTGGCTCTTGTGATGGGCACATACTTACATATGGGTTCTTTTAAACAAACTCTGGTGAACCCGTGCCATTGTATCGGCTGTTACTAGTGCAGGTGCCACCTGGTAGGCGAAATCCTGTTTGTGAAGGAGAGTGTTTCCTGTGCTTGCTTGGTCAAAAGGTAGTCTGCAGAATTCTTTTAACTGCTCGTGTCAGCGTGGTTAGGAATTCAGTCTTGACATTTGGACTTGAGTAGACAGAAAATGGAATCATTTTGTTTTCAAAATAGATGGCATGCTTTCAAGTAAATGGACCAGCTAATTAGCTTATTTTCAAATATTCAAATGTACGTTGAGAAGAAAGAAAACAGTGAAGGTCCTCTAATATTTTCTGTGAAGAATAATTGTTACCTTTCATAGGATTCTCTATTAATTTAGGTTATTTTTCTCTTTTGTTAACTTATTTTCTTTTAATTCCCATTTTTGAGAAATTGGTACATTTTATCTGTAAGCAACTCATGATTCTTACTTTTCTTTGTCAAAGAGAAATATTGAAAATTAATTAGATAAACATGAAACCCTCTTAAAGTTCTGGTTGTACATTACCGTGTCAGGAGTCACACAGTATTCATACTTCGAGGTGTGGACAGTCAAGGGTTTTATTAAAATACTGTATATCTTTACGAATACTGTGTTAGGTAGGATCTTACACCTGACTCATATTTCATGAATTTTTTTTTTTTTTTTTTTTTTACTAGAATTGAGTTTGCTGGGGGGAAAGGACCATAAAGCTTAGCTGATAGAAATCAAACTTACCATTGTGCGTTTTCATCAGATGAAGATTGAAAATTGTTGGGCATCTTTAGGAGATGCCTGGATCTTCTAGGAAGGCGGAAGCGTGTCAGTGCCCGTGCGTGGTTCTCCACGCTCCTTCTCTGCCGTCCCGTCAAGTTCGTGCGTGATCTCCTGGAGACTGTACACCCGGAGTGGAGGCTCCTGCTCTGGTGACTCACCCAGGCCCGCAGGGGATGTTCGGTGGTATTTGTTACTGCAGAGTAGCCAAGCCTGTCCTGACTAACACAGTGTGGGATGTGTGTGTGGGTCTGGGAGGTAGTTGCCAGTCTGCAGAAGTCTAGGCTTTGGCGTGTGTTGGATTTGACCTTGAATACCAGCTGCTACTTACGTGCTGTGCCCTTGGGCTAGTTACTTACCCTCTCAATCTGTTTTCTCATCTGCAAGTAATTTGCTCTACCTTAGGTTTGCTGGGAGGAGTAAATGAGATAATATATGTAAAGCACCTGGCCCAGTGCCAGGCATATGCAGCTAATAAATTTCATTCCTACCCAGCTAGACCTTTGATAGTCCGTTGGCATGGGGTCACCCATGTAAACGTGCAGAAGTGTTCTTTTTCTGGGGTATTTGCTTTAATAAAAAGGAAATAAATGATCACATGGTTATTTTATTTTGCCCTGTGAAAACGAGTTAAAACAAGGTATGGTTAATGTTTGCCAGAGGTGTGGTGGGATGTGGTAGCTGTCTTTCCCTAAAGACAGCTGCAGCCCAGTCCTAAGGGTGTTTTTCCCCTGTGTGAAGATATGTGACTGGGGACCGGGCCACCTGCCTTCCTAAATGTCCTGAGCTCCCTGTCACCTGTAACTGACTTAGGGAAAACCGATGTGGGGACTCAAGGATTTGACTCTCCCTTTATTCTTGTCTTTAAAATCAAGTTACATTCTTTTTTTTTAAGCAATGAACTTTCAGAGAAAATGAGGCCTAGAGAACAGAGGTAGCGACAGTAATACGCTGACTAGGGAAGCAGTATGACCCACACAGGCAGCCGTACGCAAACGGAACATAAAAATGCATGCAGTCCAGAAATGCACTTTTTCTTTTCATGACTCGACTCCATGTTTCGTTTGTATTTAAAACTGAGTTGACGAATATGAATACAGATGTTCAGAGTTATGGTAACGTCATATTTGTTTATGTGCATGGACTGTATCTCACAGTTTAAAAGGGAGAGCAGTTAATGGTTTTGCCCATACTGCTTGGAATTTTTTCTTTTTCTTTTTTTTTTTTTTAAATTATCCTCTAGCTTCTATTCTTCAGGTGTGTAGCTATTTTAGTGTTATGAAGGATGATGGATGATGCTGGAAAGTTTCTTTGGAAGCACTTCTGATACTGTGCGATGCACTTGGAGGTCAGCTGCACTTGACTGATGCATGATTTATCCCGTGTCCCTGCCACTTCCCGAGATAAAGCTGCTGTTTTATCAAAAATGCCAGCAACTGTGATTTAGAATTTATAAACCTCCATTTTCAAATAATTGTTCTGATTACTCTCTGCCTTGGCAATAAAATGATAAAGGTAATTGCACACCAATGTGAGATAGCACCAAAATACAATAAAATTAACCTGAATTAGCTTGACTTGTCGATGGAGAAGTATTTTTGAAATGTAGCATTGCAGTCAGGGAGGGTGATATTATAGCTGGAAGGTGAGTTATTGCCTTAATGTAATACTCGAAATTTAAAAAAGAGACTGTTTCTGTTGAGGGCGATTGAGCTTTTGAAATTCAGTTGAAGTGAATCTTATAATTGGCAACAATAATGCACTTTGAAGGTAGTATCTTTTATTGTGTTATGCCTAGTTGCATTACTCTTATTTAGCGGTTTCTGGCTTCAGCTTTTCTAATACTCGGGTAGAAGCAGGCTTGGAATTCTGTCAGATCCAGGGGGCTCAAATGTTTTATTCTCTTTTTAGCATTGCCGCTTGTCTGAAAGTTACGGGCTTATATAAAGTATTTGACAAAATCAGTTAGCCATCAAAGGTTAAGTATTACTGTTAATTTTTTAATAAGTTTAAATAAGGTTCCTTATAAGTGTGTTTTGCTCCCCGTCTCTGCGCGTGTGTTGGGAATTTCCCACTGTAGCCTAGCGGTTTTCAGCGGCGCCTGACCCGGTGTGCCATCCCCACCTCCCGCCCCTTTAGATATACATAGTTCATAACTTTCCCTTCACAGTCCTCAAGTGAAATTCATGGGTCACACCTGTCTACATATGCTACTTAGGAAAAACGTAAAGTAAGATGTCAACAACAGGGCAGTAATTTATAAGAAAGTTTTAGGTACTCAGAACAGAAAAGCTCAGGCAGGGCTACACTAGAAGCGTGACGACATCGGCCCCCTCACAGGTGCCCTCCTGGTGGGGGGGTCTGCACCATCACACCCCACCAGGGGCAGTGGGGACCCACATTTCCAGAAGGGGGGAGTGTCCCCGTGGGCAGTGATTGCCCCCTATGGCCCTCCACCACCATTCAGACCTCTTTTGTCCAGTCTAGGCTCGTGTGAGGGGTGGGTTTTCATTTTTTTTTCTGACTTGGTAATTTGTAAGACATCCAGCAAAGACCGCGGAAGATGCTTTGGGAAAAGGCTGATTCAGGAAGTATCATAGACCTAAGCTAGCGGTGCTGCTGATTCTGGGAGGATAACTCTGGTCTGCTGTTTTCCTAAAGAGAATGCAGAATTGGGAGCAGATATGCCTAGGGAAAATACAACTAGTGGAATTTGCCCAAAAGTACAACCGGTGGGAATTTTTCCAGAAAAAATAAGAGGAATTTGGAAAATGTAAGTGAAGTAAGGGGGATTCCTGGTAGATAACGCATCTCTTGCTCTCCCTCTTCTATTTTCTAGTCCATTGATAGGCTGTATACTGTTATCTTAGCCTACTGGGCTCCCCTGGTTTAGATGAAAATGAAAACGATATCATACAAAAGGGGCTTTGTGGCTGGCCTAGCACGCATTTCTGTGTCAGAATGTAGGCCTGTCAAGTATCAAGTATCAAGCAATGTGTTGTTGTTGTTTTTTACTTTTTTCTTTTTGCGTTACGCGGGCCTCTCACTGTTGTGGCCTCTCCCGTTGCGGAGCACAGGCTCCGGACGCGCAGGCTCAGCGGCCATGGCTCACGGGCCCAGCCGCTCCGCGGCATGTGGGATCTTCCCGGACCGGGGCACGAACCCGCGTCCCCTGCATCGGCAGGCGGACTCTCAACCACTGCGCCACCAGGGAAGCCCCAAGCAATGTGTTTTAGTGTTATGTAATAAATATCATATAAAATAAAAATGGAGTATTTTGATTTCTTTAACAACCTCAGGCTGAAGTTTTGGTGCTATAAAATTATCATGGAGCTCAGTTACACGATGGTTCTTGGTCTTAATGTGGGCATATTGAAGCTGATTGTTTGTTCATTTATTTATTGAGGTATAATTGACATACAACATTGTATTCGTTTCAGGTGTACAACATAATGGCTCGGTACTGGTATATATTGCACAATGATCACCACAGTTAAGTCTAGTTAACGCCTGTCACCGTGGTCTTTTATTTCTTTAAACATGGCTGAGTTGCTTGCTGTCTGTGGCTGGTGGATCCATTCTCTCAGCTGCTGCTGTCTGGGTTTTGCTTGCTCTTGCTTGTGGTGTCGCGTTTCCCTGCGTGCCTGGTTCTTTGATTGTACTGGACGTTACGTTGGAAAAATTTCTCCATGATTTGCTCTTAAGAGTGACATGGAGCCTGAGGTGCTTCCCAGGGGCAGCGCTGACTACACCAGGGGCCTGGGATCACTCATGTGGCCGGGACCTGAGCTCTGCCTCACCTCGCCGTGGGCTTGGGCTCGGAATTCCTAGCTGTGGGCGGTGTCCCTTCATTAGACCAGTGGTTCTAACTGGGGGCGATTTTGCACCCCCCAGCCCGGGACGTTTGCCACTGGAGACGTGTCTGGTTGTCACAGCCGAGGAGGTGCTGCTGCATCCAGTGGGTGAGGACAGGGCTGCAGGTAGACGTCCCACTGCACGTGGGCCACCCCACCGCAGGTCTGTCCCCAGTGTCAGTAGTGCCACGCCGGCACCATTCACGGAGCCTCTGAATAACGTTTTTTGTTCTTTTGGCCTGAGGTCTTTTTTTTGTTTAAATTGACACACAGCTGATTTACAATATTATATTAATTTCAGGTGTACAGCATAGCGATTCAGTCCTTTTACAGACTATACTCCACTGCAAGTCGTTACTGGATAAGGGCTGTGAACAGCTTGTATAAAGCCCGGCTGGTTCCCGTCTGCCCCTGCATCTTCCTCACTGCCTACCCTGTTGTCATCAGTGGCTTCCTGTGCCCTCGTGCAGGATTCTTGTGGGGCTACCTCGGTCTCCTTCCTTTCCTGATCCCCCCTCCCCCGCCCAGCAGCGTGTCCCAGCGTGGTGGGTGGGTTTTCTGGGAATCCCCTGCCCCTCCGTGAGGGCGGGTGAATCTCGGAGCACCCGGGTGGCACCGAGTCTCCCCCTCACTGCTTCCTGGACATCCAGCCCCAGTTGTCACGCTGCTCCAAGGGCCTCGGCCAGCCCTGACCTTCCCTCACTCATCTGCTGGACTCGCCATCTCTGTAGTTCTGTGCTCCGTGCTTTCTTTTCCCTGTGTCTTTGCACACCCTTTCGCTTCCACTCACAAATACCTTCTTAATCGACCCCTTCCGAACTCCTGCCCGTCCTTCAAAGCTCTCCTCCCGTAAAGATTCTCTTGGTCCTTGAACTTGTGGTGTTAGTTTGTGCTGTACAGCAAAGTGAATCAGGTGTACGTATACGTGTATCCACTCTTTTAGATTCTCTTCCAGCCTCACGTGCTGTGTCTTCCCCTGGTTGTGTTTGCTGGTGTTTTTATTGTGTTAGTTACCTGGCCGATGGAGAAACCTTTAAGGCCCCGGAAGTAAATACGGATCTGCTTTCAGTACATTTTATCTGTTAAGTTTCAGCAGCCGGGAAACAGCCTCAAGCTTGTCTTTTTCTTCCACCACAGGTTTTAGGGTTTGAATCAGAGGTAAGACGTTTACTAAACGTCCGGGTTCTAGGTGGTATGTTACATCCTTTGTAGGGTGGTGACACCTCCTGTGCAGTTTTTGTTTTGGGGGAGTCTGCTGTTTCCTCTCTCACCGGCTTGGCTTTCTGTCCCAGGAGAGGCCCTCTGCTTCTCGGGGGCCGTGGGGAGCCCGGTAGCACTGAGCCTGTGTCTCTTCCCGGCGCCTGGTCACAGCCGTTTCCTTAGGACTGATTACCTCAGGGGTGGGGTTAGACCTTGTAGGCGAAAACCCTCTTCCAGGTGACTCACCCCCGTTCAGTGGAGACCATCGATTTCAGGTGAGGAGGTGGGGGAAGCGTCTGCATGGCCTTTAGAGGGTCTGGAGGGGATGGTCAAGCTGAGAGGTTCCCGGAGGGAGGGGGTGGGGGAGAGGTGTTGTGAGGTCTGGAAAGGTAGAAGGGAGGTGAGAGGATGCCAGGTGATCTCTGCGTAAATCATGGTGCTTACCGGGAGGTGAGCAGTACAGGTCTTATGCTCTAGAAGGAGAAGGTCCAATGGGTGCCGACCTCTCACTTGGAAAACCAGATTAAATAGACGTCTCCGGCCAGACGGCTCATCTGATTGAAGAAAGCAAAGGTAACATTTTCTGCCACAAGGAGTGTGTGTGGATATTTCTAGTTACGTATTTCAAGGAACTAATCAGTACAGTGAAATTCTGTGACATCAGGTTGTTTGTCCGGTTATTTCGGGAGAGTCGCTCGGGCAGGCTTTGGTTTGCAGAGGGAGGTGTGCGATTCCCACGTGGAGCCAGAACTCCTGTCCGCCACTCGGCTTTACGAGGGTTCTGTTTGCTTTTTCCTTTTGGGTTGAAGCTTTTGCCTTTCCTGTATGAGATGTTTATCATCGCTCCCCCAGAGTGTCTGGAATAGATACTGCCTTAAGCTGTGGGATGAAGTTTATTCTCACGATGGTTTAATTTTTCGTGTGTCCGCATAGCGTGTATGCTCTTGTTCATGGGATACACATGGCAGATCCTGCCCCGTGAGACCAACATGCAAACTCGCATCTTCCGTGCACGTCGTGTACTAGGCACTGCGCACACCTAGGACTCCCACCCTCATTTTTGTTGCCTCTTTCGCTTTTTGTTTTCCTGGCACATTTATATTTCTTTGTACTCTTGTGTTATTATTTCTGTACAAAAAGTTGTGTTTCACCAAGTAGAAAAAATTTTTACAGTAATAGCAGTTAATTATTTTAGTTCTGGGCTTCCCTGGTGGTGCAGTGGTTGAGAGTCCGCCTGCTGATGCAGGGGACATGGGTTCGTGCCCCGGTCCGGGAAGATCCCACATGCCACGGAGCGGCTGGGCCCATGAGCCATGGCCACTGAGCCTGTGCGTCCGGAGCCTGTGCTCCGCAACGGGAGAGGCCACAGCAGTGAGAGGCCCGCATACTGCAAAAAAATAAAAAAATATTTTAGTTCCAAGTTGTTTAAAATTGACAGAATTACTAACTCTTCAGCTCAGTTCCACTGTAGAATGATTTAGAGACACTGTAATTGCTGTTACTTTTTCTAGTTGATCCAGAGGTGACGTTAGACATGTAACTCTGCTCTGAAAGACAGTCTGTTTCTCTAATTCTTATCTGTTTGGCTTTTCCTCGGTTATGTATGATTCTGGGATGTAAAGTCTGCTTGGTTCATTGAAATCTATACGTGTATACTTAAAATTTTTTTAAATAGAAAAAGAGCTTTTTCTGTCTACCAGCTTTTGATGAAAGTGTGACACTAAAAAGTGATTGCAGAGCAGCAGTTGAGAGGAAGAGGAGCAGAGGGTCTGTGCGCCCCAGACTGGGTGCCGTTCCCGGCGGGGGGTGTGGACAGCACCCTTGGGTGCAGGGCTGGAAGGGAGCTAGAGCCCGTGCAGGCCCCCCGGTGCACGCAGAGGGCTCCCCCACACGCACGCCCCGGTGTGGCCGGGAGGCAGCCCAGGCAGCTGCCCTCAGTGGTTCTGCCCAGGGAGACCCCTTTTCCATCTCCTTGGAAGACCACAGGTGACCAAACCAGGGCTGCCAAGTGGGGTCAGCCCAGAAGAGGAAGTCTGGGTGTCACGTGCCACGGAAGTGATTCGTGGGGTCAGCCCAGAAAAGGAAATCTGGGTGTCACGTGCCACCGAAGTGATTCCTTGGTGAATATTTTTTGGATATTTCGTAGACACTAAAATATAATACAGTTGTCAAAAATGTGGCCTCGTGGGAAACTACACATCTTAGGGAAAACGCTAAAACTGAAGTGTGAGGATGGGTGATACATTGGAAGAGGTGGTACAAATTCTGTGTCATTCTCCGCGGTGCCCGTCTCAGTAGCGTGAGTTGGTGGGTGCTGGCTCCCAGGGCAGGGGCACCTCCCCGGTGCCTCTTGCATCCGGAACCCTCTGCCGGGCACGGGGTGGCTGTGGAAACTGGGGGGTGTGGGGTGCTGGAGCCTACTGCATCTCTGTGGGGCAGCCAGGGCAGCCCTGAGGGCGCTGCAGGACGCTGGTGCTGGTGGCCACGTGAGGGCCTGGAGGTGCCCTGTGGAGAATCATCTCAGCTGATGAAAATATGGCGGGCACCATGTATGCTGGGGAGGACCCTGGAGTTGATGTGTGAGAATGGGTGAAACAGTGGGTATATTGGAAACATGGCCAACAGATCTCAAGCTCTGTCATGAATCATAGACTTGCTGGTTATTTCAGTTAGTTTAGTCATTTTATTGATCTGTATCTCATGTGAGCCAGGGAATAATTTGAGGAGGTTTACAGACATATACATAATTTTAAAAGTGAAAAACATGTAAGATATAGATGAAGGCATTAGGCACAGGAAATAAGGGCAGGGAAATAAATAAAGCTGGTATTCCGAACAAGTGGCACAGCTTTTCTATAAAATGGCTCAAAACGGGCCAGATTTTAAGCAGTGAGCTTCTTAGTGGCCAGAGCAACGATGGGATCCAAATTAATTGCTGGTAAGCATCACTTAGGTTCTGACTTGACTATTCTAAGAAAACACGTGCACCTGGCTGTTTTTGAAAGCGAGATGGAGACCTTCTCCAGAGATATTTGGAGCTCAGTGTGAACAAAGAGCAGCAGACGTGGTTAGCGGGAGGCTCGGTGCCCCCAGAGATGGGACTAGACACCGTTTGCACGGTTCTAGAGCTGCCTGCAGCATTGGCGCCACGCGGGAGCTGGTTCAAGCAGCACCCGGGCCTGCCCCCTCCTGCCGGGTCAGCGTCCGCATCCCCCAGGCCCTGCGAATGGCTGCCCCAGAGTGATCGGGTTCGTGGGGTGAAGTCCTCCCCAGGGCTGCCTCTCTTTGTGGCATTTGGGTTTGGCTGTGGTCAGGTCAAGGATTTAAAGCGGGCTCTGTCCTGGGCGTGTGGCTGGTGAGAGAGGGCAGCAAATTTGATTTACTTGAGTGTCTGCTCTGCAGAGACAGTGTGCCAGGGCCTCGGGGGCGGCAGGAAGGAACAAGGCCTCCATTCTGCCTGACAGACCTCCAGAATGAGGGCAGCCAGGTGTCGGCAGCCACCCCCAAACTCCATTCACCGGAGCTGTCATTTGCTCAGTTGTCACAGGTTCACAGGTTTATGGGTTGCCTGTAGCGATGCTTATTAATGTTTTCTTTGTATCAACTTAGTTCTAGTGTAAACACCTGCGTCCGCCTTGTCCTAAGGAATTCCAGTGAAGACAAGTGTTTGATACATATTCATTTTATTTTTTCTGTTACATGTTAATTGAATCCATAATTCATAAACTCGTATCTAAACGAATCTCACCCAGTTCAGCACTCTAGTCAGACAGCCCCATCCGTTACCTGTTCCACAGGGCTCGGGAAAAGTCCCTTTCATGTCTTTAGCCTCGTGTTTTTCATCAGAGAAATGCATGCGCCTAATTCACAGGGCTCTTGTAAAGATGAGAGAAGCAGCATACGGAGAGCCTGGCACACAGGAAATGCAGGAGTGGCCAGGAAACGACTCGTCCTGTTATTAGATTGCGTTGTGGGTCAGTAACGCGAAAAGAAAAGAAGTTGAATTATAGTCTGTACACTTCTCAGTGTCCTACATGGAAGAAGTATGTTTGATAACTTTTATAACAAGCATTGGCGAGAATGTGGAGAAATCGGAACCCTGTGCGTTCATTGTTGGTGGGATTGTACTGGGGCAGCCGCTCTGGAAAACAGTATGGCGGCTCCTCACAAAGTTAAACATAGAATTACCGTGTGATCCAGCAGTTCCACTCCTAGGCATAGACCCAAAAGAACTGGAAGCAAAGACTCGAACTGTTATTTGTACACCGGTGTTCAGAGCAGCATCATTCAGCAGAGTCACACATTGGAAACGACCCAGATGTCCATCGAGGAATGAACAGATAAACCTCAGAATATGGTCCATCTATGCAGTGGAATGTTACTCAGCCTGAAAAAGGAAGGAAAGTCTGGCACAGGGTACAGCGTGGATGCATGTTTTAGACATTACGCTCAGTGAAACAAGCCAGATACAAGAGGACACGTACTGTGTGATTGCGCCTGTATGAGGTGCCTACTGTAGTCAGATTCACAGAGATGAAAGTGTGGTGGTTTCCAGGGGCTGGGGGAGAGGAGAGGGGACGTGGTGTTGAGTGGGTGCAGAGTTTCTGTTGCAAGTGATAAGAAGGTTTCGCGTCTGTAGTGGTGATGGTCACACAGATACTGTGAATGTGTTTGATGGAGCTGAATTGTACACTTACACACATAAAATGCTAAATATGTGTACTTTACCACAATAAAGAGAAGTACATTTGATAACTTTTAAACAGAAGGAACATTTGGGATACTGTGTCTATCACACCTGGTCACAGGCTCAGCGTGCCACCCAGGTCTCCTGGACCCACACCTTGGACACCATCCCTGGGCAGGAGGGAGGGCGGGCACCACCCAGAGCATTGCTGTCCCTGTGGGTGAGGGAGGTGGGTCTTCAGGTGGGCTCTTCGTCGGACCTTCAGGGACCACAAAAGCAATTCCAGAAACTCTCCCAGCCTTGGTGTTCCGTATAGGAAAAAAAATGAGAAGTAAAATGACCTTGTAAAGGACATCATAAAACAAGGGAAGGTGGCAATCAGTGTTTCCACCAGGATGCTTGTCATCACCCCAACAAATAAGTTTGTGTGTCGTCTTCTTCTGGACGGGGAACTTCCCAGCTCCACCGGCTCTTACCTTGTGTCCTCTTTGCAGTCAGTGTGTTCCAAATCTTGTGAATAGTCTTCTAAAAAGGGAGAAAATGGCAGTATCTTTAAAAAATCTTCGTTAAATGTTAGTTTGCGTGCTAATAGATAACGTACTTAGCATTTAAAGGAGTCGTTAATTATCAGAGCGTTTTTTATTGTTACAGCCTGGATTTTTCTTCTAATTCAAGTTACCCTTGAAATTAATGTGGCAGATCGATAAGCTTTTCATCTGTGAATACTATCTGAAGAATTCAATCTGTTGTAATTTAGATAAAATGTATCAGCTAAGTTCTGTAGCACGAAGTTTTACATTTCTGCTAGTTTTTGAAATACACTGTAGAGATTTTCCTCATGGTAGTGGGAACATATGAGAGAGAGATGATTACATCAATCAATTATTTGAACAAAGATTGGGTATAGCTTACATATGATTTTGTAATAATCCCTATTTCCAAGGAAAAATATTTGCACAATACTTAGTCACTGTGTCATTTGTAGATAAATTGGTTATGCGGGCTTCCCTGGTGGCGCAGTGGTTGAGAGTCCGCCTGCCGATGCAGGGGACACGGGTTCGTGCCCCGGTCCGGGAAGATCCCACATGCCGCGGAGCGGCTGGGCCCGTGAGCCGTGGCCGCTGAGCCTGCGCGTCCGGAGCCTGTGCTCCACAACAGGAGAGGCCACAGCAGTGAGAGGCCCAAATTGGTTATGAGTTGGTCTTTGTTTTTATTGAAACATAGATTCTGTGTGTAAATGTGGATTTTATGTGTATCTTCTCCATGTGTATGACAAGTGTCTGAAATCAGTCAACTTGAGCACAAATGATTTTTCTATATTAAACATTGAATTTCATTTGAACCTAGTTTGATCCCACGCCTTCATCCTCTTTTGCCTACAGTGAGCAGAGCCCAGTAGCCAGAGACAGCCTCGTCCTGCCCCTGTCCTGTGCGGCCCGGAATTTCCTGAGCCGGGTCAGTTACTGGGGTGCCATCTGACCCTAACCTGTCCCCAGCCCACTGACACTGCCCGGCCCAGGGACAGACGGGGTTGGATCTTTGCTGGGAGTTGGGGAGGGGGGATAACTCAGGGCCAGAGGGATAAAGGGGGTTCAGAGACTTGGCTGTGCTATGGCCCGTCATCCTTTCTGGGAAGATACGTGTGCAGGGCAAACGCGAAGCCCACGCTGCTGCCTCAACCACGCGTTGGAGCCCAGGATGGAGGGGTCATGGGGGTCCCGATGTCCCCCGTGGGCGCTGAGAGCTCACAGTACAGCCGGGAGATGGTTCCACGTGGGTGAGATGTGTGTTGCAGAGGGGAAAGGATGGGAGCTTGAATGCCTGTTGGTGACCGCACTGCTGTTGTTGGCCCCGGAGCTGGGGCTGAGGAGGCGTCTCCAGGAGGACCACATATGCCTCTTTGGATGAGCCGTGCAGACGGCCTGCGGCGCAGGTGGGAGCGCACTCTTGTTACCGTACAGCTGTGGGAACGCGAGTCATTAAGCTGGCTGGTAAAAGGGAAGTTGGTGCCTTAGTAACAAGTACAGCTCCCCAGACAGGGCTTCATTTGTGGGTGAGAGAGCAGGACAGACTGTGTGTGCAGGTTCTGGATCTGGCTCGGCGGCGTGTACCCTCCAGCCTGGCCAGCATTTAAGCCAAAAGTTCGAGACCTTGACATCTCCAATCATTGTGTGAGCAGTTCGACATCAAAGGGTAAAAAGTTCAGTGTGAGAGTGGGTGAAAGCGGGTGTATCCTGCAGGACCTTTCTCTGTGAAGCAGAGTCACCTGTGCTGACCGGAGGGGCCGCTAAACGACAGATACGTTTGTCTTCCAAATAGAAGCTTGAACGTCCCGCTACCGAGAGATCCGTCGTAAGTGAGCAGAGCAAAGCAGGTGTTCCTTGATGGGTTTGTCTTCTTGCCTTTCCTTTTCTTTTCGTTCATGAGTGACGGTGGTCAGGGACAGCCTCTATTCCTGTGGCCCCGGCCGTGCTCCTGGATTGTAATGAGGGTGAAGCAGTGACTTCCTTGGCACTTACTCACTTCCGTCCCTTTTGGAAACTCAACCAGATTTTCACTCTTATTTTGATGGGTCCCTAAAATGATATACACCCCTAGCAAAGACGGAAGTAGGCCATCCGCGACAATGGGGACCTTTGAGGATTTACAAAGCATCAAGTATAGACAGCAGCTATTGGAGCGTATGGGGTTGGAACCTTTGACAGTTGAACCCCGAGTGGGGTTAGCAGCAGGACTGCAGCTGGTGCTCGTTCGCTGGTCGCCTTTCTGGTATGACCCCCACACCTCCTCCCACTTAAGGTTCACGAGGGGAGAGGATCGCTCCCGCGCCACCCTTGTGCCTGCTTCGCCTTAACGGGCAGTGCCGCCCCAGGACGCTTCCCTGTCTCTGCCTCTCCTGGCTCCTGGGCCACAGAGGCCTCCTGAGCATGTCTTTGGGTGTCCTCGGCGCTGCTTTGGTAGGTGTGTGTGGGCTCCTTCCGTTATTTCTCTGCTGCGGGCGGGCGTTGTTAGGTATGTGGGACCCTGCAAAGCCAGACGCCTAGCCTCAGAAAGGGTTCTCAGGCTCTTGTCGTGACCTTGCCCAGCTGTCTGTCCAGCGGCCGCCCGCCGCCCAGTGACACTGCTGCCTTGCCTTGTGACGACCCCCGGCTGCTCCCACACCTTTCTCCACCTCATTGTATCTTTTGGCTGCTAAGTGCCTGGCCACCACGTTGCTCTTCAGTTCACACGAGAGAGACAGGGACGGCAGGCACCGGCATGCGCACACGGACGGAGGTGGTCTGGCCGCCCCGCAGGCTGGCAGCCTGGGGTTGACTTCCCAAGGGGCCGTGAGTAGCGCTGCCTGACCCTCGGGTAGCCCCGACTGTCTCGTCAGTCCGCACGGTGTCCCCATCACAGAGGAGGAGACGGGGCCGGAGAGGTTGCCGGCTCTGCTTTGCTCTCTGCAGGCCCAGCTCTGTCCCCGGTCCCCTGGGGAAGGCGTGTTCCCCAATCTAACTTAAGCGCCGCAGCCGGGGACTGACGCTGAGTGGGATCTCCCTTCAGGTTTCCCACAAAGGTTTTCTCCAGCTTCCTAACAGGATGCATTGTTTCTGTCACCTGCAGTGAGGATGGGACCCTGTTAGGAGGATGCTGTAGCAGATGGAGCGTGATTCTGGCACGTTCCCACCTTTCCCGCCTGCCTTATGACTTCAGCCCCGAGCACCCCATTGGAGGGAGGGCCCACTCCACCCGTGGCTGCAGCAGGTTTCCTGTGCCAAGTCATCAGGCTGGAGACCACCGCGGCCACATGGTGTGACCTGGGGCAGCCCCTGGGCGCCACCCCTGGGCGTGGCTTACGCACCAGACACACTGGTGTCAGTGCCCTGGCTCCATACTTCGTTTATAACACTAGAAAACAAAGAAACCCCCTACTCTGGGAAATCTACCATCTTCCTTTTGAAAGCGTTCCACTCTGTTTACTTCTTAACGGATGAAATATGTAAAGATATCTTCTAAATTTTAAAGTACCAAACACACATGGAAAAAAGGCCAAGCGTGTATCATATCAGCTTGCGTGCTTTGTTGAGGATCATGGCTTGGCGCGTGGTCTGTTCTGCAGGGAGATCCTTCCCGATTCCTTTTATCCTGTTACTGACCGATGCTCCACCTGAGGCCGTGCTGACTGACAGGTCACTATGATGTCATCTTTCTGTAAGCCCTGGACTGCTATAAATTATGTTTTAAATGTTGTAATTAAGATTTTGAGATGACTAAACTGTCTTTGAGGGGAAGAACCTGTCCCCTTCTCCAGAGAGATAATTAATTCTTAGAGTATATGGGTTTTTGAAGAATTTACTGTAAGATAAAATACTGGTATTTTATTCTTGCATTTATTAGTATTTAATCAAATGGAAAGTGCACTTTTGGTCTGGAAATCTTGGCTTCAGCCACAGGATTAGACTGAATTATTGTTTGAAGAGTAAAAGGTATAGAATTATATGTTCAAGTTATCAAGCCACTGATAGGTTTTGGGCATAATGTAGCTAATTTAGAACATAAAATCTCTTGCCTTGGGTTAATGGTTCAGAAGCGGCGCACATGTCAGTGGCTGCTTGGCCTTGTGGTGGGGATGGCGTCTGTCCCTCCAGGAGCCTTGTGCCGTCAAGGCTGGCTCGTTCCCGGCCGCCGGAGCGTATCTGGAACACAAGGCTCTTCCATTTTGGGATACAAGTCATCAATCACACCGTGCTTCTCACCCAAGAATCGTTTACCGCAGAAACAGCGTGCAGCTGACTCTTTATTAGGGATAAAGGGGACCTAATCCTGTGGTCCTTAGTGGTGGCCAGGCTTAGCACTCCTGCAGACCAGTGGCTGGTCTTTCTAAGCCAGTACGTAAGAAATTCCAGAAGACTTTGGTAACCACATCTTGCTTGAGGTTGCGGTGTCAAAGACAAGCGGGTGAGCATGTGGGAATCAGCGTGGTCTTGTGATTTGTTCGTTAGCAGGTGGGAGAGAAGGATCCAGCACCACCAAACCTGGGACAGGCTGATAATCACTTACGTGCATTGAGGTCAGGAGGTGGCAAACTTTCCCTAAAACGGACTGGATGGTAAATAGTTCTGGCTTTGCAGGCTGTGTGGTCTCGTCACAACTACAGCTGACCCTTGAACAACATCGGGGTTAGGGGCCCCAAGCCCCCTTCCCCCTGCACCCAGTTGAAAATCTGGGTATAACTTACGGTCAGCCCTCCGTATTTGTGGTTCTGCGTCTGCGGATTCAACCACCTGAGGGTCGTGTAGTCCTATAGCATTTACTGTTGGAAAATAATCCGTGTATAAGTGGACTCTGATGGTTCAAACCTGTGTTTTTCAAGGGTCAGCTGTACTCACGAGAACTGCCGTCGACATTACAGGATGAGCCTGGCTACATTTTAGTGAAACTGTATTTATAGACTCTGAAATTTGAATTTCGTATCACATGTACGAAATTTGTATCACATTTCGTAACACATGTCATGAAGTGTTTTTCTTCGGACTTCTTCCAACCGTTTAAAAGTGCCCTGCATCCCACCAACCCCTGATCATTGTCAGGTGCTCAGGTACTCAAGCTCTTCACCCACAGGTGTCCCTACTCTTCACTCTCAGCACTTCTTACCCTTTAGCACCTTGCTGAATTTGCAGAATACACCCAGGGAAATACTGATGAAGCTGCGAGGGGAGGAACGGGTTGCATCTGGGCCAGTGGATCCTGGCAGCCCCCTTGCTTCGGGCAGGGACGTTTCTGTAGGTCTCCCCGAAAGCCACGGTTGATTCCCATTCCAGGTGCGGGGATGCCTTCCTGGCCATTTGCCGGAGCCCTCTCTGAGGATTTCAGTGGAGCCTGTTACGGAATCTGGATCTAACTGTATTCACTGTGTGTATGAACCCGTGCAAACAGGGAGTGGGGTACTGAACCTGGAGACAGCATTATAGTGAGTCCCCCTGGTAAGCTAATTATGTCACCGACACAGAAAGCACACGTCTTTAACGTAGCGTTCCATGCATCCACAGGTGGAAATCGTTATTAACCGGGACTTCTTTCTTGGGGCTTGACTGGGGCTTGACTGCAGACACGCCTTGCTACTTTGATCCTCCAGGGCTCTTCTGGGGTGCGGAGGATTCTGAATCACATCTTGCTGTCAGAGAGAGAAGTGTGAGAGCTTTTCACTTCGCCAGCGACCCTGCGCGTCCTGGAAGTGTGCTCTCCTCCAGCTCTGCGGCGACCGCGGCCAGGGGCCCGTCCCCTCCCGTCCTGCTCTGCAGCGGGCGTCTCTTGGCTTTGGCTGCCCTGCCAAATTGAAGAAGGCGTTTCTCTCAGATCTTCCCACCTGTTCTCCACGTTACTGATTCTCTAAGAAAGCTAAACTGTGCCCAGCTGTAGAGGTGGATAAAGGGTGAGGTGGTTTTCTGCCGTGACGTGCTGAAGCTGACGCTTCCCGAGACGCGGCAGTTTCAAGAACTGACGCTGCGTTGTGAGCACCAGCCTGCCGCCGTCTCCCGCGCCACGGCCGGCCGTCAGCGAGCAGCTCCGGACTGAGTCGGTGCCTCGAGTGCGGGAACGCTCGCAGGCTGTGAGGCGGTGCTGTGGGCAGGGTGGGCTCGGCACCCGCCCCATCTGATCCCCAGACAGGTATTTCGGTCAGTGATGGTCACACAGGCAGTTCTAACAGGGGGAGTTAAAAGTGAGGGGAAACGTGGCATGTTTCATCGTTTTTTCTTCACGGTAGATCATTCTCGGTCCTCACTGAAGTTCAGGATGCCAGGGGTGACACGGGGACGCTCTGAGATTGGGGGAGGCAGGGGTGTCAGCCTGCTGGCCGGGCCCTGCGGCGGCGGATGCGGACCCTGCGCCGCGGGGCCGGGCTCTGTGCGGGGGGCACGAGGCGCCCACGGGACTCTGGGTTCTCCGCGCCGTGGACTCGGCCGCTTTCCGCGCGCTGTCTGGAACCCCGAGGGGCGTCTAAGCGTAAAAGCGCCGGGGCGCGCCCTCGGGATTCAACCAGCAGACCCAGGCCCAGCGGTTGGCGCGCGGGGAGCTGCGCTGGGGCTTTCAGCCGCAGGTTCGGGGGCGTGTGCGCCTCCTGGGGCGGCCGCGGCCCGGTGTCGGCACACGCTGCCCTGGAGGCCAGTTCCCGTGGGGCCTCACCCCCCCGGGGGCTCTCTTTCTCCCCCAGACCGCCCAGCCGGGGGCGCCGCTCACACCTCAGGTGCCCGCAGGGGGTCGGGGGGCGCCTGGGGCCGTGGGAACGGGACCCCGGGCGCGGGAGGCCGCACAGGGTCAGCTGCGGCCGAGACCCCGGCGGTGCCGGAGCTCCGAGGCCTCAGGCCGCCTCCCTTCCCTCTTTGCGGGGACCCGGCGGCGCCGGCGGGGGTGCGAGCTGGCCAGACTCCATAGGACCGCGTTGGGCCCAGAGGCCCGGACAGCAGGCTGGGCCGGGACGAGGTGACCTGTGATGCGCGCGCTCCTCCGGAGGCAGGCGTGGCTGCAGCCCCAGCTGGCGCTTCATGTACACGCACCGCCCCCCCCCCACCGCCTCCCGTACTGGCTGGTCGCTGTGCTCAGGCCCCGGCGGTTTGATGTAGGAGGGGCTGTTCTGCCGAATTAAGGTTTCTTGGCTGCTTTTCCAAATCTTGCTGCGATGGCCGAGGATGCAGAGTTCTCATCCTGCTTCTGACTGTGGGCTCCTTGTTGGAGGTCTGGGCTGCATTCATTTCTGTAACCTGCTTCCTGTTATCGTTGGTGCATCTGGTCTTCTGGCTGGTGACACATTTGCTGTTAAAGAAGAGTTCTTCCGTCACAGAGTACTCAGACGTTCCCTGTGCATTTCCGGAAGAGGAGTAGGCGGTGTAAGCTGCGCAAACAGCGCCTGAGAGCGGGGCTTCTCCCGTCTTTCACCAGAGTTCCCCTCCACCAAAGGGCGGGGCGCAGAGCGGGCAGTGACTGGTGCTTCCGGGGCCTGGGAGCCCGGCAAGTGGGAAACCTATTAACAAACTTGTGCTTTTCCTGTTTCATGCTCATTTTGGTGTAAAACTTTTCTTCCTTGAAATTAATTAGCCGGGGCGGTGTACAGCGTTTCACCTGTGGTTTCAGGTGCGTGGGCGCCTCCGTGCACCCCGAGGACGCACACTCAAGGTCGGAGCTTGCTTTGACGCCGGTGTCTCGTTTCACGGAGAGTCTTTGTAGATTTGACTCTGGTCTGCAGCGCCGTGGTTAGTAGGGGAGCTTTTTTCTTCTTTTGAAGAAATAAGTGATAGTTACTAAGAAACTTCTAAGAGAACCTTTATGGGCCTTTCTGTAGAGTGTTCTGGCGTGTTCTGGTGTCATGCACCAGTTTTTGGCAAGATCCAGAGATATTTTATCTGTAAGCTGTTGGAATGGATATGGGAGCTCTAGTTACCACCTTGGTGTTGTACCTGGAAATATTTTTCAAAAATGCTTGAAGCTCCAAGAGATTTCTGGAGCATTTTGTTAAACTGTACACATGTAGGTTTGATGCACTTGTCTCTGTGTGGGATCTGTTTCCTTTACCCACACAGACATATACGGGTTTGTGTTCTGGCTGCTCCCTAATTCCTGTGTAGTTGCACAGATTCAAAACAGCCTTTGAGCTTCAGAATAGAAAAGCAGTTAAACCCTCCTGCATGGCTCATACCTTAGTTTGATAACATGAACAAAAATGAAAAGTTTGGAAAGGAAAAGTGAGTTTTAAGTATAGTTTTTAAATGGAGACAGTGCCTGTTTTTGTCTAGAAATGGTTGTTTTAAAGACCAGTGAAAGAATTTCCTTAGATGTCCCTCTAACATGGAAGCTCTGATGGGCAGGCATTTTCACGGCTGTTTTATAATGTGCTGCTCGGAGCGCGTTGTTTAGGTGACTGGTGAACGCTGAGCGCTGTAACAAGATGCACGTGCGGTGGCCGTTCTCCACCTTGGCCCTGACTCCCCTGCCCTTGTTGTGATGGGTATTCTTCAGGACCAGAGCGTCGTTAATCAGGAAGGTGCTCACAGATGCCATGTCCTGGAAGTCTGTGTGTAAGCTCAGAATGGGCAGAGCACAGTATTTATGGGATCCCGTAGAAGCAGTTTTTAACTTGGAAGTCTAGTTGTGACACTGTAACGCAGAATTTCTTCTCCCTTTGTGTGTGCATGTAGCTGGGTTCACCAAAATTTAGCAGCAAACGAGAATCATTTCCCTTCCATGTCAGGGCCGTAACAGAAGGCTTTGGAATGGTTCTTTTTTTAATTAGTAAACTTTATTTTTTAGAGCAGTTTTAGGTTCACAGCAGAGTTACACAGAGAGTTCCCATATACCTCCTGCCCCCCCCCACGTGTGCCCCTCCCCACTGCCAACGTCCCCTACCAGAAGGAGGTAAACCTTTGTTCGTTGTTTACATCAGGGTTCCCTCTTGATGGTGTACTGTCCGTGGGTTTTGACAAATGTATAATGTCGTGCCTCCACCACCGCCATATCCTACAGAATAGTTTTACTGCCCTGAAAATCCTCTGTGCTCTACTTACCCATCCCTCGCTCCCCCCAACCCTGGTAACCACTGATTTTTTTTTTTTTTTTTTTACTGTCTCCATATAATTGGAATCATAGAGTACATAGGCTTTTCAGATTGGCTTCTTTCTTTTAGTAAAATATGCATTTAAGTTTCTTCCGTGTCTTTTCGTGACTTGATACCTCAGTTCTTTTTAGCAATGAATTAATACTCCATTGTCTGGATGTGCCGCAGTTTATTTAGCTATTCACCTAGTGAAGGGCATGTTGATTGCTTCCACGTTTTAGCCATTGTGAATACAGCTCCCGTAAACGTCATTTGCAGGTTTTCGTGTAGACGTGAAGTGATGTTTTTGCACAACTTCTGGATCCATTCTAAGTTTGATATACCAGATGGCAGTGCCTGTATTTTGTTTGGCAAAATCATTTCAACCAGTTGAACCCTTCTTGGTTGTTAGGGCATAATAAACTGAGGCATACTTACAGCTGCCCTTTGTTGAATGTGACCTGGTGAAATTCCGCTGGGGAGGCCCTGGCCTAGTGGCAGTGGGAGCCGGGTCTCGGCCGCTGGCCTTGCTTCTCCCCATCATTTTCCTTCTTGACTTGTACACCTGCCGGGGGTCAATCCCATCCACTTTCTTCTCCCCCCTCTCTTTGCCAGGTTTATTAAGAGGTGATGGGTGTGAAGTATTTTGTCTTCTAGGGGTTTGACACACGTTTTTCTCCTAATGAGGATAATCCCTCGCACCTGATCCTTATTAGATGGGCTGATGTTGAGGAATGAAGACAAAGGTGCTTCTCTGATGCTTTTTTCTTATTCTCTGATGCTTTTTTCTTACTCTCTGTTCAGCAGGGTGATTGTAAAACTAGTTTTCATTTCACGATGACTTTGTTGATGTCAGGAGGAGCCGCAGATAGGTTGCACCCCTTCCCTTGATCAGTGCTCGTGATGCCAGCGAGCTTGCACTTCACACACGCAGCTGATGGCAACATGGAGATGCCCGAGATGGGGCTGCCGTGGGGGAGGCCTGAGCTCAGCTGTGGGCCACATGCCGTTGACCTTGGGGAGATGACAATAGCAAACATCTGGGCACCTTGTTTGTACACTGCTTGTAAGAAAGCAGACGATTTCTTTTTTTAGCCCCTTTCTGGTCATTTTTCATTGCCTAAGATACCGATACTAGAGATGGGTAAAAGTGCAAAGGAGCAGGACTGTGAAGACGATTCTGGAAGGACAGGTTTTAGACAGGCGTGGCCGGCCTGGAAAACTACAGGCTAAGGAGAAAGAAGACGGTTTGTTTCTGGGTTTCTTGCTTTTGGTATAGTGGGAACTCGGCCCCTGGCGCCAACCGCTTAATTCAGAACATTAAACACCATTCATGTTAAAAGAGAGATGAAACGGAATTCACTTCACTTTTGCAGAGGTCTCCAAATAGCCGTGAAAAATCGATTCTTTTTCCTGCCACCAATTAATGTCGGCTTGCCGCTTTGCGGCTTTAGGTAGCTGCCACAGTGATGATGCAGGGAGCTGGGCCTGCCAGGCCGCCGGGCTGGGGGGGCACAGGGTGTGTGCCACATGAGAGCGGGAAATGGGGAGCCTGGCTGTTTAATCTGTGTCCTAAATGCGGCCGTGGTGCTGTCCCCCAGAAAGCCGTGGGCCCGGTTGTCCCTGCAGCTCGGGGACTCAGCTAAGAACGTGGTTTCGCACCATGTAAGCTTGCTCCCTGCTGCTCGCGGGAAGCAGTCAAAGAGCTGGCTTGTTGCAGCCTCCGCAGGACCCTGTGGGCTAGTTCTAAACTCCCAAACATGTGGGTTTGGCACATTGGAAACTGGTTTGTTGGGCTTTTGACGGTTGGCTTCCTCCCGGTCCTCCGACGGGGCTCCCGAGGCCTCTGCCGCAGGGTGGTCCCGTGGCCTCCAGTTGGCCGCTTCAGGATTGCTGGTTCCAGGACAGCCCCTATTTTATGCAACTGTAAACGTGGTGCTTAGGAGTAATGGATGGTTGGCTTGTAAAACTTTTCCCTCCTCTTTCTGGCTTGGAAACCAGCACGGCATGCTATTAGCTGGAGCAGATTCTGTTATTGAGCCCCAGAACCTGTGCAGACATCATAACCCTGTCTTCATGGGTGTGGTTACAGCGTCCCAGACCCAGCATCCCCTTCTCTGCCCGTGATGTTCTTGGGGTCGTTGGTGCTACCATTTGCCCTCCTGCCCCTACAGTGGCACTCACCGCTCCAGCAGCTGCCACAGCGGGCTCCTCTCAGACGTGGGTCCTCTCCCTCCTGTGGCTGCTGCCTCCTTCAGTTCACAGACACCCTGTGCTCCCTCTAGCACCAGGACCTTAGCATGTGCAGACCTGCCTGCCAGGGGCACTCCTCTCCTTCACCCTGCCCCCAGAAAACTCCAACTTGCCTTTTTGTGTAGGCACCTCTTCCAGGAAGCCTCAGGTCATCAAACCCCAGCTGTGGGCTCTCGTTAATCCTGGAGTTCTCCTGCTGAGTCATCACATCAGGTGTAATTGATTCGGATGATTAGCTCATTTATTCAACAGGTATTTACTGAGCACCTATGATGCATTCTGAGTGCTAGCATATAGCAAAAATCAGGACAACCTCAAGTTGAAGAAAACAGGAAATCCTCAGAACACTGGCTTGAAACAAGCAGGACTTTCTTTTTCTTGCACAAGTAGAAGTCTAGCAACAGACAGCACTGGTGTGGTAGTGGCTCACGGTGTCAGCGCCAGGGGCTCTCTAGTCTCTTGCTTTTGCCTCGTGTTCACCAGATGACTGCCACAGCTCCAGGCATCACATCTGCAGTGTCAGGGAAGGAGGAAAGGGGAGGAGATGGTGCCAGCCACAGAAGAATTTTTCTTTTTTTTTTTAATCAAAACAAGACCTCTCGGCAGACTTCTTCTTACTCATTGGCCAGAGCTGTCACGTAACATTTGCTACTGTATTGGAGCTTACTTTCTAGTGAAGGTGACGCATGGCAAATAAAAGAAATCTAGTGTGATCTCATGTGCCATAAGTGCTGTAAAGGAAAGAACAGGAAAGAACGGATAGAGGAGACGGACTGCTTTAGGAAGATTTCTCTGAGACGGTGATGTTTGAGCAGGGTTGTGAGTTAAGTGACAGAGGCCACTGTGCCAGAACGTGAAGGGGAGGCATTTCAAGAAGAGTGAGTGGCAGGTGCAAAGGCCTTGAGGCAAGAGCAACATCTGTGTGTTTGAGGAGCTGTAAAAGTAGGGTGAATCGGGGGTCCTGGTCAGAGACCAGGTCAGGCAGGAAGGGAGGGCCCCAGGTTGTTGGGGGGCTGCAAGGACTTGTGATGGATGGGAGAGAAGGAGACGCGATTTCTTTCGTGTGTCGTTTTACTCCACCCTTTCTTTTTTTAAAAGTCAAAAAAATTCCAGACCTCCGAGTTTTTATTTTATGCAGAAGAGTATCAACAGCCCTTTGTTTTGCACGTGTGAACTTGAGACAGTGCTAAATGTAGAACATTTGCTATCATCACCTGTGTTTTATATTATACTGAATTTTAATACAGTTTTTTATCCTTGTGAAAGGGATTCAGGTTTACTGTGGAAAACTTAGAAAATGCAGGTAGAAAGATGCAGGTAAATATTTCAAATCATTCTGCCATATCTCTATTGAGTTTCTAAGACAAACTTCTACTTTGGAACAATTTTGGACCTATAGAAAAGTTGCAAAGATTGCTCAGTGTGATTTGCTTTTTGTGGGTGATTTTCCTCCCCCAGTAGACCACGGTTGTCTCGTTACAGTTTCAGGCACCTGAGCCTGGTGGCTCATGCGTAAGGGGCACCCGGGTATTTATTAAACATTTATTTATTATTATTTATTTATGGCTCATTATTTAGTCTCCCTTCTGCCTCACACTGGTTGAGCTCATCCTTATGCCTCGGTGGACCGTTTCCACGGTCTCCTTCACGACTCCCACCCTCTGTTCCCACCTATTCGTTACACAGCTGCCAGAGGGAGCCTTTGAAAAGGCAAACCTGGTGGATTTCCCCCTTGTTTGAAGCCCTGGGGCTTCTCAGGGACAAAGCCAGACACGAAACTGACCCCGTGGAGGCTGTGCGTCTCCCCCACGCTTCTTTCTGCGGCCCCTGGGCCTCGTCCCCTGCCTCCCAGGCTCTGCTGCTGGCTGTCTGCCTCAGCCTGCCTCCCACGTGCGTCTTCTCTTCTGGCCCCTTGTTATAAGTCAGCTCTCTGGGTAGATGTCGTTTTCTCCAGACATTTTTAGCTGCTCTCCTGCAGCGTGTGGCCCTGCTCCCCTGTGGCAGCCCCCCTCCCTGCCCAGCAGCAGTGCCCTGGTGAGTCCTGTGAGGCTGTCGGGAGCCTGCTTGGCCCTGGACTTGGGGCTGGGGCCGTGGATGTTGTAGAGTCCACAGTGAGCAGGTGTCTCTACTGGGCCTCGTTGCCTTCGTGGTCCACTTGGGGCTCCCAGTCATGGCCTTCTCTGGGCTGGTGTAAGTTGATGAAACTCCTGGGGAGAGTTCATCTTTGGAGCCTGGTGGTCGGTTGGCTTCTGGAGTGGAGCGTGGGGATGTCGCTGTGGGAGGGTGTCAGGCGGGTCTGTCACACTCCTAGGGCTCAGGATTCCACCAGCATCTTTGTGCAGCCATCGTGCACGGCAGCCCCGTGTGTGTTTGGAATCGCTGCTTTCCAGACGGTACCTCCCACCAGCCTGTGCTGAGACGCTCTCCCTCCCTGATGCACTCACCTGCTGTGGAAGCCTCGCTCTTCTTGCTGCCCCGTTTCAGCCCCCGTGGGTCCCTCCTGGTGTCTGTGACACCCCCGTCTTGTCTGCAGGCATCCCCCCACCTCCTCGCCAGCCCTGCCAGCTCTGCGGGACCTGCAGCACACCTGCTGTTTCAGCCTGGGCTTCTCGTCAACATACACACCACGCCAAATGGCCCAGCGCTTCTGTCCTGGGGGCACATTATCCATAACATCGTAGGATGCAGTATTCCGCTGATTTTTACCTTTGCTCGTGGAAGGACTCTGTGCTGAATGCCCTGGCTGTCGACAGGAAAGAAAGTCGTGCACAGGTTTCTGTGGAGTCTCAAACGCCATTTCTGGCTGGGTTGGTATAAAATTATGTGAAAATTGCAGCTTTTCTTTTTCTGGCAAAGTAGCCGTTGGTGGGTTATGGTGCATTATGTTTGACTAGCAGTGGTTCTGCTAATGGGCTTAAAAACCCAGAGGCGCTGGTGAAAGTACAGCTCAGCCAGGCCGAGTCCAGGAGGAGCTGGGCCGCGAGTACCAGGCCCGAGTCTTAGGGGAGGTGGTTCCGGGGAATCTTCACCTTCAGGAAAATGGAAGTGGGTTTGATTTCCATTCTGTTTAACCGATGAGGAAGTCTAAAGCGCTCACCTCCTCAGACTTCACATGACTAAACGACTAGCTGGGTGGATTGGCTAGAAGTGGCACGTGCCCCTTGTTCAGAACGCAGCTTTTGAGCTTGAGTTATTCCTGTTAAGGGCTGATGGCTCTTTGTTGGTTCCTGGCGTGGTTTGTGATTGACTCACCATGTTCTGTGGAGGCCAGCGGAGCTGCTGCTCAGTACGAGGGGGCAGCCTGCACTTGGGGCATGAGTTTAGACCGGTGGTCCAGGGCCAGTGCCGTGTTGCCGGGCGGTGCCTGCTGGTGCTGGGCACCGGGGGCAGCACGGCGGCTTCAGGCCGAGCTTCAGTGTCCTCTTGGTCCCACGCAGAGATGCAGGAGCTGGAGTGTGAGGTTGTTCCTTGGTCCGGAGGCAGCCCTTCCAGCTATGCCGGGGTCGGCTGGCTGCCCTTCTCCTGCAGTCTAGGCCAGTGGCCTCCGAAGTTCGGCCAATCCAGGCTGTGCTCAGAGCCCGGCTCCTGGGACGGCTTGGTGGCGTGCAAGGCCCTTCTCCTGGAGAAGCGAGGGGCCTGAGCTCTCCGGAGACCTGCTCGTCCTCCCATGTGGCAGAAATCCTCGTGCCCCTGCACCCCCGGTCACCTTCATTGCCCTACCCCTGACCTGCCCTGCGCACCCGATGTGTCTCCCCAGCCTTTCCTCAGAGTAAGGGTGAGAGCTGGGTGTGTGCTGAGTAGGAGAGGTCCTTTCGAAGCTGCAGGAGCGCCCAGCCGCCCCGTTCACCGTTTTTCCTGTCTTCTCCAGCTGGGCCCCTCAGAACAGCCCAGGGAGACTGGTAGACTCAGGTTACTATTAGTTACTATTAGTTACTATTATTGATGAGAAAATTGAGGCCTGGGAAGAGGAGTGGACATCTAACATTCACCCTTCTCCTGGTCGGCTGTGTGCCGGTCTCATTTCTGCAGCGATGCCGGGCTGTGTGCTTGAGCGGGGCTGGCATGGACACAGCCCTCCTGGGGGCTGTCCCTTTTCCCGGCCACTCGGCACAGGTACACCCTGGCCTGGCGCCCACGCGAGCTCTAGGCACCTCCTTGGGCCTGAGTCCAAGGACAAGTGACAGGGAGCCCGGGCGGCAGGCAATTGACGGTGGCTGCAACATCCTGTTTCCCGGGGCGCCGGTGGCCCCGGCGCCTGCTGCGTGCCTGCAGTCCCTCGTTGTTCCCACAGGTGTATCCTGAGGCTTGGTGTTGGCTGTGGTTGGACTGTGGCCAGTCTTGGTTCCTACCGTTTTCTGAGCCTGCTTCTCCAGCCTTCCCAGAAGTTCTGTGAGTTATGGAACGTCTTTCAGTAAATTGCTTTTGTGCTTAAATTAGCATCAGTCTCGGAGGCTCGCCAGCACGAGTCCTGCCTGCCATGGGCTCGTGACTTGTCAGGCTCCGGATCTGAGGCCTGAGCCAGGGCCCTGAGCCTGGATCTGCTGAGAAACAGCCTTCCTCTTGATGGAGGCCTGCTCGTTCAGCTTCTGAACAGGGACTCAGGTAGGAGGCACGGGTCGGTGAACACGTTTGCTAGTGCTCGGTAAAGAAACGAAGCTGACTTCTATTGCAAGACTGCTCGGAGCTCTTAACCCGCTAAGGTGCAGGGTGTCACTCAGAAGGGGAGAGCGCGTCCAGGCTTCTCATCGTGCCAGCAGAACGCTTTCTCCGAACACACTTTGTGCTCAGAGAAATGCTCTGCTGGCCCCTTGACCCAGATGGTGGACATGCTGATGATCCGGCTCAACACACGTATGATAAACCCCTTACATGTATAATGCATTTGCCATCCGTGGGGCCCTGACTCGTGGTAGCATGGTCACCTGCCAGCAGCTCGGGGTGATGGAAAATGTCCACAGATGTGAGCGGGTGCGGGTCAGGGTTGATTCTGGCTTCAGGAGACAGGGGGACGCACCCAGGGGGTTGGGAGAAGGGGTGGCAGTTGGCTTTTGAAGAATGTTTAGGATTTTGAAGTTGTTGGATAAGAATTCAGGGAGGAGAGCAGTGCACTCTGGGTGACAAGGTCAAAGGCCAAGGATATTGGGTTAGAATGTCAGTTGCGGCAGGGATAATGGTAATCCTGGGTCCTTCGGGGTTGTCAGATCTTTACACACATTCCCGCTAACCCTTGTGCCAGCCCTATGATTTAGGTATCGTTTGTCCTACAGATAAAAGCACTTGTGTCTCAGAGAGTTTAGGTGACTTTCTCAAGGTGATGGGTCGTGGGTAGGAGGCCATGATCTCCCTCGGCCTGGTCTGATCCCTGTTTCCGCATGACAGAGTGGAGGGGGTGGGAAGACTCTTTTGGTTTTTATCCCTCAGGCAGTGGGGAGCCATGGTAGGAATATGAGGTGTCAGCATCTCCGATGCCGGGCAAACATCTGAGAAGGTTTCCCAGCAAAATCCTGTGTCCACTCACTGGGAACTGGAGAGCTATTCGATTCAGACCCCTGTCACTGTGCACAGAAAGGGGGATGTTGAACAGGGCAGCTCTGGAGCCCAGGGGTTAGGATGGAATCTTGGGAGTGATGCTTGCACACCATGGGGTTTGGGGAATGGTGCTTGACCTCTTCAAGGCATAGACCTGTGTGTGCCTCTGTCCTGGGGCTGTTGGGAGGTAGAGCAGGGAGTCAGCGTGTGCTGTTAGGAGCAGGTGGAAGGCACGCGGAAGGGAGGAGAACCTGCGGGGTCAGGGCGATGGGGGCGTGTTGCGGATTCACTGTAAAGCAGTCACCAGGCCAAGTGGGGCAGACGGGACAGTCAGGGAGAGGCCAGTCCCCGGCGTCCAGGCCTGGATACTGGAACCCTCGCTGCACGTGAGGGGCGCCCACGGACTTAGGGCCGCTGGAGCGTGAAGGCAGCCGCCAGCCTGCAAACAATGAGCACGGCTGCATCCCAGGAATACTTCCCTTGCAAAAGCAGGCGCTGGGCCAGGTTTGGCGGCGGGCTGCGGTTCGCTGAGCTGCTGTAGCGCCGTCGTGTCGTCAGTAGTGATGTGGTGTTCTAGGTGAGGGTGGCTGGAGCGGGAAGACCCCGGGTGTAAAGAGGGGGCCCGAGGGCGCCCTTCCTCGGGGAGGTGGGGGTTGGTGAGCGAGTCCGGGAGGATGGGCGCAAATGAATGAGAAGAGCTGAAAATGGTAGAGCCGGCGTGTAGTGCGGTGCGGGGGTGTGCGGGGTCCCAGGAGCAACGTCCAGTGGGGCTCGGGGCGGGGCTGGGTGGTAGCCCGCTCACCGACACGCTGCACAGGGGCAGAGCCCACGCGCGGTTACGTTTTCGGACAAGTTCAAGTGAAGCGTTTCCAGGACACAGAGGTCAGGAGAGCCGGGCGGCAGCCCGACTTCCAGTCCGGAGCTCGCAGGGAGGCCTTGCGGGGCTCCGGTTCCGGGCCGGCTGTGGCTGAGCGCGGAACCCTGGGAAGCACTGGCCCGTGAGGTGGCCCGAGGGAGGTGTGCGGGAAGCAGGGCAGGCAGGAGTCGCCGGGGAGACGAGGCGGCCTGGGTGGGCTTCCCCACGGCCCTCTCTTCCGGCCTCCCCTCGAGGCCGAGGGATTTTTACAAGATGCCAGCCTGCCTAAACCTTGGTACAGGCTTTTCGCTGCTCTTAGTACATCTGTTCTTTCTTTTAAACTTCCACTGGGTTGACCAAAATTAGCATCTCTCAGAATTGTTCGCGTGGAGGGTACCTGATAGGATAGCTTTTGTACTCTGGCTTGAACACAAGCAAAGTCCGTGCGCTTCTGTGAGAGCGGGATTCCGACGCGCGGGCCCTCCGCGGCCGCTGCCGGGTCGGATCTCGCTCCGTTTCTGTAATTCATTTAATAATGCTTTAGTTTTAAACGTACTTTATTCAAAATATCCCATCCTTTGTCTTCAGTTTTTACTGAAAGTGTTGTTGGTAATTGTTTTATTTTAAATAGCTTTAGGTACTTTTTAAAAGGCACTCTTATTTCATCTTTGACTGCGTTGGTTAAAGATAAATGAGAAGAATAGGGAGATGGTAATTTAAAAAAAAATTTTTTTTTAATTATCTTTGACTGCATTGGGCCTTCGTTGCTGCGTGCGGGCTTTCTCTAGTTGCGGCGAGCGGGGGCTACTCTAAGTTGCGGTGCGCGGGCTTCTCATTGCGGTGGCTTCTCTTGTTGCAGAGCACGGGCTCTAAGCGCACGGGCTTCAGTAGTTGCAGCACGCGGGCTCAGTAGTTGTGGCCCCCGGGCTCTAGAGTGCAGGCTCAGTAGTTGTGGTGCACGGGCTTAGTTGCTCTGCGGGCATGTGGGATCTTCCTGGATCAGGGCTTGAACCTGTGTCCCCTGAAGTGGCAGGCAGATTCTCAACCACTGAGCCACCAGGAGATCGTAATTTAAGGAGATGAGAGGAGAGTGAATTGTTGGTTGGCTGCTCTGGGTAATTATGGTAATCTTCTGTCTTCAAAGTGACTATGTTATAAAAATGACACATTATATGGTTAAATTCCAAAAATGGGGAAAAAACTTTGGAAGATGTTTTATGTCTTAAATAACTGGGGCTTCTGTTGTGCTTTAGAAGTGACCAAACTCTTTCACGTGTGCGTAACTTTAAAAATTGTTTCTCTTTAGGTACTTGCGAGAATGAACAAGACCTGTGAAATGAAATACAGAACGATGGACAGCCCTCTGGGGAAGATCGAGATCTCTGGCTGCGAGCAGGGTCTGCACGGGATAAATCTGCACGGCCGGAAGATCCCAGACACTGAGTGAGTGAGAGTCCTGTGTGACACCCACTGCTTGCTTTGTTCAAAGCAACAGGGAGAATACGATCATTGCTTGTTCTCCATTGATCACAGGGTAACACGTAGCCACACGCTACCAATCACAAAAGCTAGCATCTCTCTAAAAATGGTAGGGCCATGATCGTTCGTTTTCAGCATCTGTGCTTACTGCCCAGGAACCCTCCACCTCTGATTAACCACAGGGACATAAGCTGTAATTAGGAGCCCCAAGACGTATTAATGTATACGTTTATAGAGGTGTTGGTGGACTGTATTGAGCGCTTTGATTCTTAAGCAAGTGGGATGTGGGAATCTCTTTGGGCGTTTGGTGACAGGGAGCTGCTGCTTCCTTAATCCGGATTTTTAAATCCAGGACCAACGTTCACTGTTCATCAGTCTGCCAGGTGATGAACTTCTATGGGACTTCTGTTAATGGAATTTTTTATTAATGGACTTTTATTCCAAAGTCCTGGAATTGCTTCATCAGTAGCTCTACTGGGCCTCTTGGAGATGGTGTCCGGCTGTTGGTGTGTGTGCGCAGCAGAGGAGAAAGGGTGTGAAATCCCCTTGTTAGCATGAAGTTAGGGTATTGCCATTTCTCACGGAACACGTTTCTCTGAACGATCTCCACTATTTATTTTCTCTAATTATAAAACCATTAAAAATTCAAAGCACTCCTTAATGTTTTGTTCTGAAACGTAACATTCAGTTTCCTCCATTCATTGATTGTGAGTAGCAGTTGTATTTTAAAATTGCAGTTCTTGTTATTTCTGACAGAAGAGGGGAAAAACCACCCACTCCTTTGCTCAGCGTTTGTCTTAACGGGCTAATAAACACAGCGCCAAGGATGTTAGAAAAAGAAAATACGTAAGAAACATAAAAATTGATTTTAATGGACCGCTGTCAGAGATGGCTATAATGAGCACAAGGGCGGTAATAAATACCAGTTTTCGCCTCCTCGGTCGAGATTTTTCCTGTAGAGCTGCACGTTACAATCAATAGTCTTTTTTAAGACCAAAAAATAAGCAAACCTTTGAATTATATGAATACAGTCTTCTTGATTTCTATGAGAACCATCTGGCTGTAGTGTTCAGAAAATCACAGGCACCAAATAATTTGTAGGGAAAATGTCATTTTGTCTTTTAGCGTGTTCAGTTGCACAGTAAATCACAGAAATTATGTGTTGAATTCTTTTTTTTTGTTTTTTTTGTTTTTTTAAAAAAAGAGCAAGTGAATTTGGAGAAGAAAAAGTAGGAGGAAAAACCCCTCTTGAAGTGCTTTAAATGTCCATTAGGAATTGCGAGAACAGAGTGAAGATGAGGCTTAGCTTTGCTTCTACTCTCTGTACTTTCTGAATCAAGTTAGGATTAGGTTCATCTGTGGAAAACAAGCTCCTCCAAGTAACAGCTTAATCAGATGCAGCCGGTTTCTCTGGAGGAGAAGCCCTGGCGGAGGAGCAGTGACGCTGGGTCTGCTGGCGGGATGGTCACTGGAGTCTGGCACCCTGAGCTTTCCTCTCGGCATCTGCAGGCCAGACTCTGGGGTGCGAGCTGCCACACCCCTTCACGAGCAGCAGAGAGAGGAGAGAGAAAGGAGGGGATGCCCTCTGTTTCCAGAAGCAGCATCCGTGTCTTCCCTCACCTTGCTGGGCACGCCGCGCGGGAAGCACGGAGCTTGGCGTGTGCGAGCTGAAGTCGGCGGTTCTGTGCGGAGCGGATTTGGCGGGGGGCGGAGGGCAACCAGCAGTCTGTTGTATATGGTTAATTTGGGGAGGGATATTTCAGAGGTAGAGAACGGCATAAAAATGATCTGTGTGAATACTCAAGAGTTAACAGTTTCTTTCATTTAAAAAAACCGAGGTGAAAATCGCATAATAAAATTCGTAGATTTTAACTGTAAAGACCAGTGAGTTTTCACAGATGTGTACGACCACACGACCACCAGCCCAAACCAAGATATAAAACACTCTAGAAAGTTCCCTCGTGCTCCCTTTCAGTCACCCCCTCCCCGTTGGCATCCACTGTTCTGATCTCTGTCATGTTGGGTTAGTTTTGCTTGTTCTTGAGCTTGTTCTAGGTGGAGCCATACAACACGTACTTCTTTTCGTATTTAGTTCAGCGGTGTTTTCAAGGTTCACCCGTGTTGCTCCGTGTGTCAGTAAGTAGTTCATTCTTTTTTATCGAGTAGTAGTTTGTTTTAGGAATATACCACAGTTTGTTTATTCATTCTCCTGTTGATGGACATTTGAGTTGTCCAGGTTTGCGGTACTATGAACAAAACTGCTGTGAATATTCTTGTTCAGGTCTCTTTATGGACGTACGTTTTCTTTTCTCTTGAGTGAATTCCTAGGTGTGGAATTGCATGGCTGGATTGCATGTCAAATGGATGTTTAACCTCGTAAGAAATTGCCAACACGTTCCCCAAAGTTTACCATTTTACATTTCCACCAGGAACGTATGGGAGTTTCTGTTGTTCTGCCTTCTCACCGCACTTGGTGGTGGTAGTTTTTAAAGTTACAGCCGCTCTGGTGGGTATGAGGTATTATCTCTCTCACTGTGGTGGTGACCTGCCCTTTCCTGATGACTTACTTTGAACACCGTTTTCAGTAAGCTTTCATTGTGAGGCAAGTCTCTTGCCCATTTTTAGTTGGTGTTTTCTTGGTTTTTGTTGTCAGTTGGTAGTTCTGGTTATAATTTGGTGATCAGATATATGTGTTGATCGTTTTCTCACACTTGGGGACTTGTGTTTTTATTTTTCTAATAATGTCTTTTAATGAATAGAAGTTTTTAATTTTGAGGAAGACCAACTTTTTTTTTTCCTTTCTGTTCGGCCTATTTTGTGTGTTTAAGAAATATTTGCCTACTCTAATTTCACAAATAGATTCTCTTATAAATCCTTTGAAAAACATTATAATTTTAGCTTTTTATGTTTAGATCTGTGTTCCATCACCTTGAATTACCTTGTTGTGAGGTACTCAGTTTTCTCCGCAGATATTTAGTTGTTTCAGTATCATTTGTTGTGGGGGGGAAACAATTCCTTTCTCCATGGCATCGCCTCAGTGTTCTTGCCAAAAAATCAGTCACATGGCCATACGTGTGTGGGTTATGTATGTCTGGACACTGTTGTGTTCAGCTGATCTTTTCATCTGTTCTGTGCCAGTGCTACACTGACTTGATGATGTAGCTTGGTGATAAGTCTTGAATTAATGTGAGTCTTCCAGCTCTCCACCCCCCACCACCCATTTTTTGTTGTTGTTGTTGTTGTTTTTTTGGAAGATTGTCTTGGTTTCTAGGTCTCAGTTTTCCATATTACTTTTAGAATCGAGGTGTCAGTTTCTCCAAAAATGCCTGTGGGGATTTTGATTGGAGTTCCTTGAATCTGTGTGTCAATTTTGGGAGGGTTGACATCTTAAATTGAATTTTCCAGTTCATGACTGTGGTTTAGCTCAGCATTTGTTTAGTTTCTATTTAATTTTTCTCAGTAGTGTTTTGTAGTTTCCACTTTAAAGATCTTGGTGCGTCTTTTGTAAAGTTGATTTCTAAATACTTTGTTTTTGATGGTATTGTGAATCAGCTTAATTTTTTTTTCTTTTTAACTTTTAAACTACTGCTGCTGGTACATAACACTTGATTTTTGTATGTTGATTTTATTCTGCCGTCTTACTAAATTCACTTCTTAGTTCCAGGAATTCTTTTGCAGTTTCCTTAGGATTTTTTCTGTAGAAAATCATGATGTCTGTGAGTAAACACACTTTGCTTCTTTGTTTATGATCTTTTTGCCTTTTATTTTTTTTCTTCTGTTGCACTGGCTAGAACCTCCAATATGACGTTGAATAAAAGTCATGACAGTGGACCTCCTTCCCGTGTTCCAGTCGTAGGGGGAAGCTTCAAGTGTATCAGGGTGACTGCTGGCCTTGTTGGCTTTAATAGGCGTCCTTTCTCACACTGACAATGCTTCCTCAATCTGTTGTATTTTGTTAAATGGTTTTTCTGCATGTATCAACATGATCCTGTTTTTCTCTTTTATTCTTTAAATGTGAAGCAAGCTAATTTTTGGATTTTAAACCAATCTTGAAATGCCGCTATACTACATCATTTAATTCATGGTATAGCCTTTTTTTTTCCCTTACATATTACGGGTTGAAATTTGCTATTTCATTGAGCGTTTAAGTTCATGAAGGGTGTTCGTCTATAATTCTTTCTTTGGTGATGTCTTTGTGAGGTTTGGGCATTTGGGTTTTTCTGATTACATGAAGTGAGTTTGGAAGTGTTTCCTCCTCTACTTTCTGAAAGAGCCGCGTGGGGGAATTTTTTTCTTCCAGTTTGACGCCACCCGGATCTGGTAGGAAGGCTTCTGATTAGAACTCCCTTGTCTGATAGAAGTAGGCGCTGCCCTCACCCACCTGGAGGGGGCCCACCCTTGCTTTGGCTTTTTGCAGGTGGAGCCATTTGCGCCCTCCAGGGCTGTCCCCTCTAGCTCTGCTGCTGTGGTGGACGGTAGCCGCGAGGGGGTTTTGAGCAGAGCATCCTAAAGACTCTGGGCCCCTGTTCTCACCCTCCTTCTTGTGAGTCCTGGCACCTTCGTTTCCTCCGAAGCCGTGCTGGTTTCTTCAGTAGATAAATTAGAAGATGACCACTGAAGTCTGTCTGTAGTGAAATTCCTTTCACACTTCCATACGAAGTAGGATTCCTGTGCGTATGGCTTCGTACAGTGATCCTTGATTTCTTTTTTGTGTAAGTTACATTACTCAGCTTTCCTAAAAATAAGAGTGGAGAACATCAGTTTGGAAAGTGGTTTAATAGTCTCAGTTTTATAACTTCCTGCCGATATCAAGCTTCCCTTCACGACTGTCTTTTGCAAGAGCTTGACCGACCTCTCCCCACTCCATCTTCATGTGGCCGTGAAGCTTTGACCTCATCTTAATGCCCCACAGAATCTAAAATCTAAGCAGGAGAATATATTGGTTTTCCTAATGTTATTTTCGGGCTTGTTTAGTTTTCCATAAAGTTGATTGTAGTATTTGATTACTTGAAGATGGACTGTACAACCCTGGGTTATACTTACTATTACGAAAAACAGCAGTAGGACGTTCGGATCTGGGAAGCTAGAGAGGATTAGTTGCATGTGCTTCACGTCTGTCAAAGATTTACCTTTGTTTTTCATTTTTAAATTTTTTCCATATAAAACTTTTTAGAAGAATGCGGAATGCAACTGAAAACGTTGTAGTCCAGCCAAAGTAAGCCATTGTAAAACTTGCTGTATCTTGAAAGTCTTAAAAACGACGCAGGCTGTACTGTACTTGACAGGGAGTGTATGGTGTCGTGGGGGTTCGGGCAGAGTGTCGTCATTTCTGCCTCCTGGCATCTTTCGCCTGCCAGCTCTGGTGTTGAGGGCTGGGAGAGGCACGCGGCTTAGGCCTCACCCTCCTCTGCCAGGGGGGATGGGCGTGGGCCAGGACCCTCGGGGACCTTGGGAGAGTGTCATGGCAGGGCCTCTGCGCTCTACCTGGGAGGGGGTCGCCTGCCTTGTCAGGTGCACTGCCGATTTTCGCCCCCGGAATGTGCCAAAGTCGTCACTCCACTGAAGGAAGGAAGGTGCCTTTGAGGCCTTCCTGAAGGAAAGTTGGACTCTTGACGTCGAGTTGGGTCTGTCGGTTTGAACGGATAGTGACTGATGGTTTCCGCATGCATTTGCTGCTTTCCTGTTCATCTTTAGATATTTAAAGCAAGTAAGTGGACCACCAGGAGAACGTGAGGCTGTCAGGGGCCTGTCTGGGGCCACTGACCCTGCACGGCCTGGGCCTGCCGCCTGCTGGCCCCTCGGGGACCTCAGTGCCCGTCGGTCTGCCCCTTCCCAGCTCAAGATAGTTCCTGAGATCCGCAGGTCATGAAAGCCTTCCTGGGAAACTCGTAATTTCATTCTTCCCGACAGATTGGGAAATTTGAACATAGACACAGCACTTGCTTTATTATAATTGGTCTTTCAAGGAAGAAAAGAAAGTGTTCTTACGGATAAACACCTGCAGAGGCGCTCCCAGGAAAGGGACGCCCAGAACTGCGCCGCAGGAATTTTACCTGCAGCTAGTTTAGTTGTCTCGTTGCTTTTCTTCGTTGGCTCGAAATAATGATTTGTGTTGTGTGTGCTTAAAAATGTAATTGTTTTATTTTACAGAATGTTCCTTAAGGAGGTCTCGAGTCAAATAAGCATGTTTCTGTGAGGAAAACTTGCCAAGCTCTGTGGCTTCATAGAAGTCGTCTGTGTTTTAGAGCAAGTGCTTGGGTGCCCTGGTGAGCCCGAGGCCTGGGGGTGTTGAGGGGCCTCCCTCCCTCCCGGTTTCTGGCTCAGGCGTTGCGGTATCAGTAGCTTGTGGCGAGTTCCTCTCCTGACTTACGTGGTCAGTAACACAGACCGTGCGTGTACTTCGCTCTCAGTGTCCGTGACGAGAGAGGCGGTGGTGTCGTCGTTCAGGCTGATGGCTGGAGAGATGAGGGGGAAGCCAGGATGCTGCTCTCCAGTTGGGGCATCTCTGGGGGAGTTCCCCTGTTCCCAGGACGGGGTGGGCCCCGGTTGCAAGTCCTCCAGCCTCTGGAGTGTAAGAGCACTTTGAGAGTGAAGGAGGTAAATTGGCCAATCCCAAGCGGAGGAAGGTGGGTGTTTTTCTCCGAGGCACGTGAAGTATCCTGAAACCCTCTGCTCAGAGCGGTCACCTTCCTTTCAGAGGTGTTGGACTCTTCCCCTCTGTTCACGCCTGCTCTTGAAAGGATGGCACTGCAGCTTTCCCGGAGAAAGGGCTCTCCTGTCACCTTGGCACTGCCACAGAAAGCCTTTCCCTTTTCCCACGAGAAGGAGACGTGGGCCGTATGCTGTGTGGCCCCTGGAAGACGGGTCCCTGCAGCGCCCTCACTGGGTGCAGGGCTCCCCCAGTTACTGGGATGTAACCAGCATCCGAATTTACGCTCGCCTTGGGAAATGGTGTGCTGATGACAAGCTCTGGGCTCTATCCAGACCTTCTCCAAGGGAAGGGCCCAGCGCGTGTCAGCCTCACCCTGAGGCCCGCAGGGCCTGCCTGGACTGTGTGCTCTCGGGTGGAGGCCCGCCCAGGACCTGTGGTCTTGCAGGGGCCATTTCTGGTGGAATTGGCCAAGTCAGTGTCCCCCCTCCGTGGCCCTTTGGAGGTGCCACTGCCGTGCGACAGCCGGGCCTAGACGTGGGCAGGGCCCCCCTGCCGCCCACCTGCTCGTCCAGCTCTGTGGTCTTGTACCTCCCGTGGTGTCACCCACCCACTTGCTGGCCTCCTGTTGCCAGCCTCTTGCGGTCCTCGCCCTGGTCCCCATTCATCTAATTAACCGCGGTCGGGAAAGTTAGCTAAAGGCTCGTTCAGCTTGTGAGAGGAATGAGGTTAAATCAACTCCGAGAGAAACAGAGGAACTTAACGACAGTGTTGCAGCATCTTGGAGGTCATTTCCATTTTCTCCAGGAGTCTTTTTCCAGAAGAGGCTGGGTTGCCAGGAATCAGACAGATACCGGGTAAGTGGGGCTCCCCTTGGAAGGGCCGGGCCTTGTGTGAGGAGCTGAGTGCCGGCCGCGGCGTGCGGCCCTGGGGCAGCTCCCCAACCCTGCGCTGAGGCCGCTTGGTCAGCAGAGGACTTGGGGGTGGGCGGAGGAGGCTGGTCCCAGGGTCTCGAGAGAAAGACACGAGGGGAGAGGGGGCTGTCGCCTCTCCTTCCTTTGGTTTTCACCGCTGACGGCCCCTACCGGAGCTGACCTTCCCTTCCCTGGTCCCTCCTCTCGGCCTTCTGAGCAGTTGCGGAGAGCCCTGGGATGGTTCCTGGTTGGGTTTAGTAACGAGAACTGGGGTGACTTTGGCGCTGGGTGCCTGGATGAGGGTGTCTGTAAAGTAGGATGTTCACCACTTCACGTCTAACATGAAAATTCCGGCTCGACACCTACTGTTGTAGGAGCGGAAGGGACACCGTGACGTGTCCTCGTGTGTGTTTGCCTGCCTCACGCGGACGTACAGGGTGCTCACGCGTACGTGCTGGTGTTTAAAGCTAGGCGGGTGATGCCGTGCCCCTTTCCCAGGGGACAGAGCTGATGCCGCACGAGGAGGAGCGTGGTGGCTGGGACTCAGAGCCACTTCCTCGACTCCTTCCTCTGAGCCGGGGTGCACCTCACGGCCGTCCCCCTCTCCTTTTGTGGAAACGAACTGTGGTACCTGAGACCGTCGACAGACGTTTCTCACATTTTGCCCCTGGATTTTGATTTCCAGAGTTTTTATTGTTCGTGTATCTCTAATATTTTCTGGTATTTAAACCATCTGTGACTGGTGAATACTTTTCAACTTTTGTTTTTAAAATGTTAATGTCATTTAAGCTGTAAACTCTCCAAATGTATTTGGTTTGTTAAATTTATTTTCTTTAAATTGTATCAGTAATTAGATCAGCTCCTTGGTATTAATGTACAGGATGGTTCTTGAATGCTGATCAGTTTAGAATTTAAATTGAGTTAAAGGTTAAATGAGTTTAATTTTTGAATTGAACTGAACCATTGTCTTGTGTCAGATTCATCCAGAATTTTTATTTCCAGTTGCTGTATCAAGTGACAGAAGTGGGTCTTTTTGTGATAAAAACATTGAATAAATTTAGGATTAAGCTAGAGTCACTTGTTTGTTCACTCAGAACACGTGAGTGCCTGCCGTGTGACGGGCCCTGTGCCTGGGGGACGTGCATTGGGGACGGTACAGTAATGCATGTGACAGCTCCACCCCCACGGAGCTCCCGCTCAGCACAGGACGGGCCTGGGGTGGGCAGTCAAGTGTGGCGTCACGGCCCTCCACGGGGGGGCGTGTGTGAGCAGGCGTGGGGTTAAAAGGGTCGGAGGAGGAGGGGCTCAGGCCTGAGAACCGGCGGGACGTGGTCTGGCCGCAGAACCGGTGGAGCCTGTATCGGAAGGGGACGTGGGGACCCACGGCAGGAGGAGGCGTGCTGGGAGGCCGCGGGCCCTGGCTCGGGCGACTAGCTGTCAGGGCGTACGTAGGGTGCAGGCACGCCACGAGGGGAAGAGTATCTGGAGGAACAGTTGCACGAGGGAGCTGGTCACGAAGCAGCACCAGAGAAAACTGAAGACGGGCCAGGACACGGAAGAGAGCAGGGGGAGGGTTGAGTCGGGGAGGCCGAGGACAGGGCCAGCCGGGTGTCGTGCTGCAATTGCTGTGCGCGTCTGCCCCCTCTGAGGTCCCATACTGACTTCAGGTTTCCTTCGGGCTCTGAGGTGGGCGTTCCTGGGTGCCCTGGCCTTCGTTGAACCGGCAGTTCCCACCCAGTTAATTTCAGCGTTGCCTCTGGAGTCCCGGGCGGCGGTGGTGGTTCCACATACGTCTGCAGTGGAGATGGTGCCATCCACAGTCGAGACGGGTCGTGCGTAGCATGGATGTGCCATGCAGGGCAGCCCAGCAGGGACCCAGACCCAAAAGGAGGTCGAGTTCACACCCAGGGCCTCTCGTCCCCTGTGAGCCCGTGGAGCTTTTCGCCGGGGCTGCGGTGGGACAGGAGCCAGAGAATGACGCGCGGTTCATCTCGTTTGTGAGTTCTGCAGTTTTCTTCCGTGCCCCCTGGATTGAGCCGGACTCGCAGCTACAACGCCAGGGAGTTCAGAGAAGTGCTCGGCTTCCTCTCGGCCCAGTTTCTGTGTCTTGGTTTTACCTCGTCCGTGTGGGTTGCTTTCAGGCTTTTACCCACTTCTGCTCCCAGGTCTCCTCTGGTCTCGTTTGGTGTTTCCGTAAGAGCCCCAGTGTATTTTTAAGCATTTCTGTGACACCCTCCCCCTCTGATCTACGCACACCGCGTATGTGCACGAATCCTTTTTAAACAAGAGGGCTTACACACTCAATATATTAAGTATTGATACACCTGCAGGTTCCGAGTGGTTCTGTGGAAGAACTCGGGTCCTCCTGGACCAGCATTTACTTTGATTTTTGGCGTCTACCGGCAGAATTGCCGTATACGCTCACGTGTATTGTACGTTGGGGGGATTATAGTTTTTTTGCTGTGACTGTCTCTGATGGAATCACGTTAGGACTCTTAAAGCTGCTTCTCACGTGCCTTCTTCCGGAGGTCGGCCCCTCCCCCCCCGTGCTCACTGACCGGCACAGGTGAAGCATGTAGAGAACGCTCTTACGCTTTACTTCCCCACGTGACAGTGCGGGGCGTCCATCGCTTCTGAACGAGCAGCCGTGGAAACCTTCAGCTGGTGAAGCAGACATTCTGCTCCTTCTGTAGATGACCTCACACAGAGCCCGTGCTGGGCAGGTGGGGCTGGAGGATTCCTGGGCTGAGCACCCAGCTCGGGAGGGTGACATTTCTTCTTGTTCTGAAGAAGCTGTGTTGCTGGGAGCCGTCCCTCTGCAGCTCACGTGGGGGCGGGGTACTAGGCGAGGAATGGCCACGTGCAGATTCTGCACATTCCAACCACAGTTTTCTGCCAGGGTATTTAGGCAAGCTAAAAATGGAGTATAAACAGACTCTACTGCATACTAGAAGGATTCAGTTATAAGGAGAAGCATTTTTAAGACTTAACCCATTGCAGTAGGAAAATGTGAGCCTTGGGGTGTGACGATTCTTTTTTCGGTTCCTTTCTCAAATAGATGTCCTTGTGTGTAGTGTTTATATGTGAGTGTTACGCACGTGTGCACACACGCGTGTATAAATATATACATTCTAGATATTTCTGTCCTGCCTCTCTAACGTTGCTTCCGCTAAAAATACATACTTCTAAACCTAGGGGAAATGAAATTGTCGTTCTCGGTTATTAAAGATACCCCAGAAGTAGCCTCCCCAAAATAGTGGGTTTTCCTTCCTAAAATTCATCCGGAAAAATACTTAGCTTTCTGATCTTTATTTTATCCCGTTTAAGGCTGTTTGTTAGGGAGAGTTACTGTATAACTGAGCACTGCTTTCATTAAAAAGAGCTGGGCCACTTATTTCCTCCAAAGTTTCTGACCTTTTCTAGGTAAACAAAACTTCTATTGAAAATAATATTTTGAGACTAACACCTTTGTCTCCGCGAGTGATGCCGAAAGCCCCCTGCTTTCTGCTGGTCCTGTGCGCAGTCTGGCCTCACAGGCAGCTCCTGGGCGTCTGTGGGGTCGAATGGAGGGCCAGGGGCTGGCCGGGGGGCTGGGCAGAGGAGGGAGGCGTCAGCCCCCCCTTGGTTCTCAGCAAGTGGCTGGGGGTGGAGATGGGACCCGGCCAACATGTCAGACACAAGTGCAGTGGCTGTCAGGAGCCCACGTCTGTTTTTTAACTGGCTTGTTTGTTGTTTTTTGATGTTGAGTCGTATGAGCTGTTTATGTATGTTGGATATTAATCTCTGATCACTCATATCATTTGCAAATATTTTCTCCCATTCAGTAGATTGTCTCTTTGTCTTGTCGATGGTTTCCTTAAAAAAAAGGACAGAAGAACTGAGTAGACATTTTTCCAAAGAGGACATGCAGATGGCCAACAGGCACATGAAAAGATGCTGGACATCGCTAATCACCAGGGAAATGCAAATCAAAACCACAGCGAGATAGCACCTCACGCCAGTTAGAATGGCCGTCCTCGAAAAGAACACAGACAACAAATGTTGGCGAGGGTGCAGAGCAGGGGGGACCCGCCTCCACTGTCGGGGGGAATGCAAACTGGCGGAGCCGCTGTGGAAGACAGTGTGGAGGTTTCTCAGAAAACTAAAACTAGAGCTGCCATATGACCCAGCACTTCCACTCCTGGGTGTACACCTGAGAAAAACAGAAACACTAATTTGAAAAGATACACGCACCCCAGTGTTCATAGCAGCATTATTTACAGTTACCGAGATATGGAAGCAACCTAGGTTTCCAGCAACAGATGAATGAATAAAGAAGATGTGATGTGTGTGTGTGTGTGTGCACGCACACGCACACACACATACACACACACATACACAACGCAATACTACTCAGCCGTGAAAAAGAATGAAATTTTGCCATTTGTAGCACCGTGGGTGGACTTGGTGGGCGTTATACTCAGTGAAATACGTCTGACAGAGAAAGATAAATACTGTATGATACCACTTATATGTGGAGTCTAAAAAAGACAACAAACTACTGACTATAACAGAGAAGAAGCAGAGGCACAGATGTAGAGAACAAACTAGTGGTTACCAGCGGGGAGAGGGAGGGGGAAGGGTGCTGTAAGGCTAGGAGATGAAGAGGTACAAACTATTATGTATAAAGTAACCTACAAGGTTGTGTTGTACAACGTGAGGAGTAAAGCCAATACTTTATAATAACTATAACTGGAGTGTATAACCTTTAAAAATTGCGAATCGCTATACTGTACACTTGTACATAATACTGTACATCAGCTGTGCTTCAGTTAAGAAAAGGTGGAGGCCGAGTTTGGACCGCGTGGTGCTGTGTGTGGCATTGCTGGGCGGTAGGCCTGAGGCCTGCAGACGGCCCGTGGCAGTGTTCTCCAGGACCTCCTGCTGTGCCTGTCTGGGGGAAAGCTGGAGCTGGGCTGGGCACATCTGCTTCTCTGTCCCAGCCTGCGCTCAGACCCCATCCTTCTCCACCAGGCTCTGCGGCTCTTTCTGTCTGGACGTTGGCTTCCATCAGTTTGCAGACACGCATGAACTTCTCAAGGAATTGAAGAAATGCTGGTGTTTACTTCAAATAGTAACCAAGAATCGTTCAGGCAGATGTCAGGGATTCTGGTTAACAGTTGTTAACGCGTTCTGAATGCTTCTCGGCACATTACTCTTGGGATTGACTGGGTCCCTGGGCCGTCAGAACTGTAAGGGACCTCGGGCAGCATCCAGGCCAGCCCTGTCACTTTCCAGATGGAGGAACCAGAGTCCAGGGACTGAGTGTGCTGCCGGGGCCACCGCGGCCGAGGCTCCCTCTGCTCTCCTAGCGGGCCTCGTGGGGCAGGCTCTCCCCCGGCCACGGGCCATCTCTTGTTCCCCATGTGCTTGCTGGCTGGGTGGCCGCACTTGCTTGGCTCAGTTGGTTAGCGTCTGAGAGTCAGCCTGCCCGCGGGTGCTGGTGGGGTTTGGAGGGTTGTCCCAGAGTAGGAAGCACACCCGGTGGGGAAGGACGAGGGTCGTGCTGGGGCCCTTGTTGCTGGAGCCGTGAGTCCTCTGGGAGGGGGAGATGGGGCGCGGGGGAGACCCGGGCAGGGGAGGAGGTGCGGAGCTGTCTGTGGCGGACGTGGCCCCTTCTTCCCTGCCGAGCAGAGGGGCAGACGCGGGAGCACAGGCGGCCCAAGGGCACGGCCTGCTCGCCAGTACCCACCTCATCGCGCCCTTCCTGTAATGTTTCATTTCGAAAAGTAGGAGACCGCAGCTAGTCGATTTCTTTGTTAGGATTCATTTATTAACTTGACAAGCGCGTTGAAGGAAAGAAGGGAGGGTTCTTTCTGATCTCCGCGCGTCCTGCCTGTGCCATCCTGTCCCATGGATGCACTGTTAGTGCAAGGACGGGGCTTCTGCCCATGGCTTGTTTACCCATTTCATTAACTTCTTCACTTCTACGGCCCTTCTTCCCTTCCCTTCATCATGCCAGCTCCGGGGATGCCTTATTAAAGGGATGACTAATCATGTGATAGCTTGGTTTTTGCATCTGAGTTTTCGAGAGCTCTCCAGATTCTTATTGCCTAAAGTTCCATATGCCATAGACATAATCGCGTCAGCTGTAAATTGCCTTCTGCAGAAGAAACTGACAAACAACTTTATAATTGCGTTTTTAGCCTTAGTATCCGAGGGCCAAAAGCATGTTCAAGATGTACGGAGTTCCTGAATTTAAACTGTAAGCCGTAAAATTTTCTTAAGGTCGGTCCCCGTCTGCATCTGTTATTACAGAACCCTTAAAGTTACTTTAGCATATGACGTTAGTTTGCTTGCATGGAAAGTTATCTGTGTTTGCAGACTTGAACAGTCTTGCTGGTTAAGCTGTCTAGAGATGATACACTTCTTTGTCCAAGTGTGGTCTGGGTGCTGCCTCAAGAAGAATCGCAGCCCACAGGAGAGGCCTGTTTTAAAGGGCGCCTGCTGTTATTTCTGCCCAGGGTGTGACGGGGATCATTTGAATTGACAGAACTAAAAGAGGTACAATTTTTAAAAAATCTACTCTTCAGTTTATTTACCTGATACGGAGGAGCAGAGGTATAAATTAGAGATTGTCATCATTTTGTCCCGATTTTAAGCAGGGCTGGGCCCGCTGATCGTTTCAGTGGATGGTTACCCTCTCAGGGCAGTGGAGTCACAAGGTTGTAGGTAGGGAAGGGGAGGAAATTCCCCTTTGTGCCTACATAATCAGTACTGTTTTGACCCAAGTACGTCCTCCTTCTGTAGTAAAACATACACAAGATAAAATGTATCACTTTGACCGTCTTAGGCGTACGGCTCCATGGCATTCAGCACATGTACGTTGCTGTACGGCCATCACCGCATCCAGCTCCAGAACTGCGTTCTTGCCAGACGGCGGCTCCGTACTCGTGAAGCACCAACACCTCAGCCGGCTCTGAGCCCAGCCCTGGTCCCCACCATTCTGCCTCTGTCTCTCTGCTGACACACCTTTGATACCCAGAGTTGCCGGGTTCCCCCAAGCCGAGAGAAGCCTGTCTGGAGATCCAGTCCCCTGCCGACGCAGTAAAGCTGCCTTGGCTTGGACGGCGGGTGGGCCTCCAGGCACCTTCTTCTTCCGGGCTGTGGGGCAGGTGGTGCAGTCGGCGCCCCATTGGGAGCACGGGTGCTGCAGAGCCGGTGTGGCTAGATTTTGCTGATAGGTGGGGAAGAACTTTGAAGAAATGCAAAGTTGTATATTTAATTCTGGGGAGGTATTGCTAATGAAAAACAGGACCCCAGGGCACAGAGATTGTAAGGCAGAGAGAGGCTGAAGAAGGGCGCCATCGTGAGACTGAAAGGATGCTGGGTTAATCCCAGAGCTTTCTGCACCTGGTCAACTTGTCTCTGATGCCGTCGGACTTTTCCACAGAGGAAGTGGGGGAAGGTTAGCAGGGAAGGTCGGGAAGAAGACCGCAGACAGGGCCTGGGGCGGTGGGCTGAGGAGGGCCGGGCAGCGGCCTGCAGGGGGCGCCGCGGCCGGTGGGGCAGGAGGCCCGTGTGCGGCCGCCGCTCCCGCTGGGAGCCCCCGGCCTGGCCGTTCGAGGCGGATACGGCTGCTCTTGAATTTGTGATTTTCGCGTCGTTTTAAGGGCCTTTGTTGTACACGGAGGTGCTTTCACCTGGAACACTTAACTCTTTCCCCTCTCTCTGTCTTTAGTGGATGGACTACTATTGGGTGTGCAGTGATCAAAACCAAAACATCCAACAAGCACCAGAAGATCTTCAGCGGGTACATTTAACACGCTTTAGAGACAGCTCTGAGCATTAGAATGTGGCCTGATCTTTCGCTGCCTGCCTGGAAGCCCGGCCCATGCTTCTCCCAGGAGAGCTTGCCCCTGGCCTTCTGAAAGTGACTTGCAGTCAGTCCAAGGAGGGACTGTGGTCTGAATCACAGAGGCCCGGGTGGCTGCATGTGCCTCCCACCGGGCTTGTGCTGCCCATGGGAACGATTATTAGTTTTATGTCGTGAAGCCAGGATAAGGAGAGCCAAAGAACAACTTTTATCCCGTTGTTAGGTCAAAAAAGATAGCTGATTTAACGACCCTCATAATGATTCAGTTTATTTAGTTACGAGAGCAGTGGCAACAGGAGGTCAGCTTGGCGAGTGTCCTGGCGGGGGCTCCGCACTCCCCAGATTTCCTGGGAGGACTGGACTCCCCGCTGCGGGAGACGCCCTTGGCTGTGTGACTTCTGCGGCCCAAGTGAGCTTCTGCCGTCGCCATGAGAAGAGCATGCCCCGGGCAGCCCTCTGCTCCAGGGAGGGTGAGGTGCGACGTGCCACACAGGCCCACACCCTAGGAGCCTGGCCCAGGCCCAGCCGTCTGCCTGCATCACTGGTGGCATCGCACGGTCCCCTAGGAGTTGCCCCAGGCTGGACCCGTGCACACCTAGTGCATTGTGCTCCGTGGTGCCTCGTTGGCCCGGGGAGCTTGCTCATCCTGTTACTGCATGGGAAGCTCCGACAGGAGGGCCGAGAGGAGGTAGAGCACCGTTATTTCTGTGAGGGAAGGGGGCAGGGGCGTCCCTACCCAAGAGAGGGTGAGGTGTGTGAGGAGAAGGGCAAGTGTGGGCTCGTCCTCACTGAAGCCTGCTGACACCTACGTGTAAATTCCAAGGAAGTGTTTGGTGCGCCTTGAGCCAAGTTACGCGCTCACTCAGGTGAGCGTGTGAGGACTCACCTGTGCAGAGCGTGCCAGGGAGTGTCTCTCTACCTGCACCAGGTAACTGGCTTCATTTTCATGGAGAATTCTGTGTTGGGAGTGTGTCTCCTGCTCACTCTGGGGAAGCCTTGTACCCACCGTGTAAAGGCTGCCTCAGGCTGGTCCTGGTGCGGTGGGGCTGCCGGCTGCAGGAGGGAGGCTTTCTGTTGGCGTCCCCTGAGGGACTGCAGTGCAGATGCCACGGTCAAAAGGCGTGGAAGCAACGTACACCCAGAAGTCCTTCCCAGAAGGTTATTCTTCATTTCTCCCCTCATATATAACCTTTTAGTATTTTCTCGCAGCTTTTTCATTAATATATGGAAAAATATTAAAAGCCCTTGTATGTTACATCAAAAACTGTGTCAGCTGCTCTGCTTTTTTCTATTTATTAAAACTTTTCAAGCAGTAAAAACATTTTACTTGTTAATGAGGGAAAGTGGGAAAATTAATGACATAGAGCTTGGATCCACCAAGATGTCTCCTCTTAACCACGCACAGCCAGCTCTCTCCTCGCTGCACGTACTTTAATTTCCGCGATAGGGTTCAGTAAGCAAATGCAAATAGATTTAATGATTTGCATCAGTAGATCATTTCTCTGTTTAATATCCTCTGATATTTTGGGTCAAGGACTCTTTCTTTGGGAGGCTGGTACAACGTCTAGAGCTAAGATTACTAATATTAGTAATAACACATTATGTTCAAGTGAATTGAGATAAATTAATCCTTCTCACAAAGTCAGATTTATACAGTATTTCTGTTTGCCGTGGAGGGAGGAAACGCTGCCTAATGAAGTAGATGAAAGGAACAGGCCGTCTTCCTGGTTGCGCGGTGCGTTGGAGCTGGGTGACACTCGTGAAGTGCCGGGTGTTCCAGTGCCTAGCACTTGAGAGCAGTGGTTGTCTTGTCTTATATCCACACACTGGGTGAACCTGTGGGCCCACAGGGCACACGGTACATTTTTGTCAAGTCAGTTCAACAAAGGAGTGAAATTAGAACTCTGTTCACCAAGCACTCATTGAGCTTTTCTGTGTCAAGCCGGTAGTAGCCTGTAGCCTGGTGCGAGATGGATGCAAAGACATGAGCCTGTCCTCAAGGAACTCTGTCCATTAGGGGAGCCAGAAGTGTCGGCGAGTAGGCAAAGAGAACACTATGCAGAAGGCACTAAAGACTGATTGAGAAGCTCTGGAATCAGGGCAGGAGGGAAGCTTTCATGGGGAGAAGGCAGAGGACCTCATTGGTGGCCTGTCCCAAAGGCCACCTCCATTCCTGCCTCCCCTTAGAAAGACTGAGTGCCAGGTGCTGGCTCACCTGACCTTGCTGCTGAGGGCCGTGGGGAATGACTGCTGCCCTCTGGCTCGCTCCAGAGGAAAAAGACCTTTCCTCCCTCATAACAGAAGTATGACTGCTCCTCAGTCTTTCGACATGATTGTATGAAGATGTGTGATTCTGGGAGCTGGGGCAGCTGTTTTGTAACCATGAGGGGGTGAAGCTGGAGCCGAAAGGCAGTTTGCTACAAGGAAGGATGATGGGAAGAGCTGGGTCCTTGATGGGCCCACCGGTGGCCGACTTCCCTCAGAACACCTGTGACCTGATGCATGTCCACACCACATGTGGCACAGCCACCAGCAACCTGCAGATGGTGCGCTTGTAATGTTTTCATCTGTGAAACTTAGGCTCCTTTTAGCAAATAAAGAAAAATGCAAAGGAGGTAGGAGTCACTCATAGTTCTGATACCCAGAAGTACGTTATTCACATTTTAGTATAAGTCCTTCTAGCTTTCTCATCGCTGTGTGTTTAAAATCAGTTCTGTATTCTACATTCTAAATTAAACCTTACATCATAAGCATTTTTATTATGATATTAAAAACTTTTTTAAAGTATGATTTTTTTTTTTAAAGGTCTGTCTTAGAACCTTTTTAAAGGCCTGTGTTGAATGGTTGTGCCAGGATTACAAATCTTCCTGTCCTGGTGAACACCCAGGGTGTTCGTTTGCTGTCACTGGCTTGCTGTACACATCCTTGATGAGCACCTTTGTGAACCTGGGGGAACGTTTCCTTAAGTTTTCTGATTTCTTTCCCTGTAGCTTATGCCCCTGTAATACCCATTCTTTTCCGCACAGTCATTTCTGAAATTAAATGTGTTCACGTGACCCCCCCCCCACCACCGCTTAAAGAATGTGGTTTAGTACTTCAGGGTGAGAAAACACTAGCGCTGACTCCTCTGACCCCTCAGTCCTTGCTCTTTGACCCCTGAACTCTAGACTCGGGTGTGCTGACCTGCACTTCCTGGTGTGTGGCTGCACAGCCCAGGTGTCAGATGGTGCCAAGGGGTGGGTGAGACCCACAGCCTCTGGAGCTGGACTCCTGTGTTTTGAGGCCCAGCTCCACCTCTTTATAGATGCCGTGGGACAAATCACTTCACTGCTCTGTGCCTCATTTGCCCACATGTCAAGTGGGGTCACGGTAGTATCTGTTACATAGGATTTTTGGAGGATTAAATCCGCTAATCTCTAGAAAGTTCTTGGAATGGTGCACACCCCAGAGTAGGCTCCGGAGTGTTAGCCGCTGTTATTGGTGGCGATGATGGCAGCCGTCCTACTACCACTGTTACTGTCACCTGAAGTAGCCCTGGGGTACTCGCACCGCGGCCTCCTTCACCTGGAAGCTTCTTCCTGCCCCTCCTCTCTCCCAACTCTGACACATTTCCCAGCCCTCTCTGTGCTCCAGGCTTGGTTCTGGAACCCTCCTCCAGGCTCTTCCAGCACTTTGAATTTACCCCGTGCTGGCCCCGGTCCCACTTTGTTATAATTACCTCCTTCAGCGGCTGTGTCTTCTAGCCTCTGAGGTCCGGAGGGCAGGACCACGTCTGTCTTGCTTCCTGACTCTGCGACCCTTAGTACCTGGTACAGGAGGCGCTGCAAGCATCTTTGTTAAAGATGGAGCAGAGGAAGGGCTGGGGACTGGAATGTCAGCACTCTTCATAAAGAACGATGTGCTTATAGAGGTCGGAGGTGAAAAGGGCATCGTGTTCAGGGCTTTGTCTCAGCCGGTTGCCAGGATCTGGCATGCTGTTTACTCGGGGTTGTCCCCCTCTGAGATCCTCTAGAGCAGGTGGAGACCGTGCCTGGGGTCAGGGAAGCCCACGCGGTTAGCTGGACCTCCTCGAAATGGGGCGGCCTCCAGAGAGTCCCAGATGGGCCCTTCTGCTTGGCCATCGTCTTCAGAAGCAATAATCAGCTGTTAAAACAGTGGTTTCCAAGTAGCCTTTTGTTCTCTTAAGTATTCTCTTAAAAAGAGTCTGCATTTTTGTGACTGTCTTGCCTTGGACTGTGAGGGGTTGGCAGGGTTTTGTCGCTTTCTGTGCTCGTCTGCTGCTGTGTTATCTTGTGAGCTGAGACCATGCAGCGTTTTATTCAGTTATTTTAGTGTCAGCCCTGTTGGTCTTGGTGAGAGTGCTTGCTAAGGGCTGGACTGAACTGTGTCCCCCCCCCCCAATTGGTATATTGAAGTCCTAACCCCCTAGTACCTCAGAATGTGACTGCATTTGGACATAGGGCCTTTATTTATTTTTTATATATATATTTTACTGAAGTATAGTTGATTTACGTTGTGTTCATTTTTGCTGTACAGCAGCGTGATTCAGTTATACACGTATATATACATACATGCATTCTTTTTCATGTTCTCTTCCATGATGGTGTACCGCAGGATGTCGCATATAGCCCTCTGTGCTGTGCAGTAGGACCTTGCTGTTTATCCATCCTGTATCCAATAGCTCACATCTGCTAACGCCAGCCCCTCCATCCCTCCCACAGCCCCCCCTTCCCCTTGGCAACCGCCAGTCTGTTCTCTAGGACATAGGGCCTTTAAAGAGGTGCCTAGGGTGGGCTCTGGTCCGATATAACTGGTGTCCTTGTAAGAAGGGGGAGATTCGGACACAGACACAGAGAAAAGACCATGTGAGGACATGGTGAGAAGGTGACCATCCATAAGCCAAGGACGTAGGCCGCAGGAGGAGCCAGCCCCGCAACGCCTTGATCTCCGACTTCTGGTCTCTGGAACGTAGCACCCGATCTGTGGTTCTTTGTTACGGCAGCCCTGGCAACTAGTGCAGTGCTTCTCAAGGACTGCCGTACCTTCGTGTAGCTAGCTTCCTTTCTTGTTGCTGTGGGGATGTGCGGCCGATGAAGGTAAGCAGTCGTCCCTGGTCAGGTATGTTCCTGAATATCACCTTTGTTGGCAGAGTCGTGGTAGGTAAGATGGGCCCTCAGGACACAAGGAATTACGGGAAAATGATTCACATGGCCTCATATATAGTAGAAAAGCGAAGTCCAAGAAGGCGTCCTTTTTTAAAAAATGAAGACGGTTTTCTAAGAGTAGCAAAATGGCGAGGAAGGTGCAGACGTTCCCCACATACCTCCTTCTCCACACATGCACAGCCTCGCCGCCCCCCGTCAGCATCCCCCACCCAGGTGGCACACTTGTTTCAGTCAGTGAAGCCACGTTGACACATCATGATCACCTGAAGCCCGTGGTGTAAGTCACCGTTCGCTGTTGGTGAAGGCGTCGTTTCTTAAACAGATCAAACTCAGCAGTGATAAAAAGCTGGCTCTGGCGAGTACCGTTTGTCCTGGCTGGCTCTCCCTCAGGTCCCATGGACTGGACTTGGAGAGTCTGTGAACTAGCCCTTCCCTGAAAGAAGCCTAATGACCTTTTGTGTTCTCACGCTTCTGCAAAATACGGGAATGCTTGCGCTCCCTTTTTATAAACCGTTTTTCCCTGGGCTTGGTGTCCTGTTGTCCCCGTTTTGCTGCTCTCTTACCTGTCCCTGTTAATCCATGCTCCCTAGAGAGCAAGATTATTTTTCATTATCCAGATGCAGTAGCAGTTTACACAATATCTTACCCCAGCTTCATTATTGAATCCGAACATCTGCTCTGACGAGCAAGCCAGTGGCAACTGTTTCAGACGTGCCATCAGACGCAGAATGCAGCCTTCGTGTCTTCACTGCTCTCCCAGTAGTGCCTTGTCTCCCCACCTCCTTGTTTAAACTTCTGAGGCTTCTTTGCTGACATCTTTCCACCTTTTCCTAAGGGTTTAGCCCATCTTGAATCTCTGTATGAGTGCCTGGGGTCACTACCAGCTTGGGTCGAATTTTGTTCATATCTTTGGGATTTTTAACATATTTTGCTATTTGTTTATGTTGTCACGTACGTTTCTTCCACGGTAGAAATAAATTGTAATTTGCCTCTGAGACTGCCCTGTGACCTTGAGAACTGCACACAAGTGAACTCAGTAATGAGTTCACTAAATGTTAAATCATTAGGTAGCTGGTGTTTAAATGATATGCCTTATGGGGAAGCCTTTGAATTTTTACATAGGTATTGACAAAGTTAGTGATAACTGGTGAAGTTGGTTACAGTTTTTTAGATAGAATAGGAGCTCATCATTTCCCCCAGTTAACAGTGAGATAGCAGCCCTTGTAGATTCTGTCTACAACACGTTTTCAGGAGTGAATTACTAGATTTGGAAAGTGAGGGATGCCTGGGTTTGTTCTCAACTTCTTTTTAGAGGAACTGAACTAAACTGTACATATGCATATGGTATTTCAGAATATTAGTCTACAAATACAGAATTGCATTTGGAGATAGATAGGTGTCGTCATAGTCATTCATTATGAAATAAAGGATGTGGCTTACAGGTATGTTTACCCTCATTCTGGAAGTTGCTCTTGCCTTCCCTCTGCACAGACTCCAGAAAGCGGCTCCCCGCTTCCTCTGCGTGAGCGGGAAGGCCGCCTGGGCCTTCACGCGCCCGCCCAGGATCAGGCCGCGCGCAGCAAGCAGCCGTGTCCTCGGGACACGCGCTTGGGAGTCTGGGAAATGGAGAGCTCACGCGTTGCCGGTAAGTGGCCGGATAGAAATGTGTGACGCCCTGGCTAACAGGCTGTGATGAAGCTGAAGGTGGTCTTTTCTAAGAAGCCTTATTGAAATACTGCCCGTTTGGGGTAAATGTGATAGTACAGTAAGCCCTGAGCTTGGTGGGCACATTGCAGAATGCAGTCCTGTTGGCTTTCTCTGACTTCCTGACGTCCTCAGCCCCACGGCCTGGTGGGGCAAGTGCCCTTTTCGTCTACGTTCGCTAATTTCCCGTTTTCCCTCTTTAAGTGGAAGCTGAGGCGTTCTCTGTCTTTGGCTCTCCTGTCTGAGACTGGAAATTGTGTTGCAGCTCTGTTGTATTATTGTGAACTTGCCTGTGAAAATCTCCCGTGGCTTTTTTGTGGTTGCCGCCCTGCACCGTGCCCGAGGAGAGGCACTCACGGTGCCTCCGCTTTACTTCCAGTTTTGGAGTCTTCGTTTTTGTTCTTCTGTGACAGTATAGTTGATTTGGAGTCTTTCATAAAGTGTGTCAGATCATTTTTGCCGTTTCTCTTTCTCCGTCAACTTTCTTTTATTTTCCATTTCAATCTCGGTTACCCTTCTTATGCACACTCATGCTTGTTGCTGGTGTGTCAGTTCTGCTCTGAGGGTAGCCTGATCTCATTCCGTTCCCATAATGGTGACGTTAGCAGTTATCATGTTTGGCATTTGGGATTCGATGCAGCAGTGTTTGGTCTTCTAGGGTTTTTTCAGACAGCACTGGGGTGGTATCCTAGTGCTGGGATACTTGCATTTACCAGGGCACAGTCTCTACATTGGAACAAGGCCCTGGGTCCACACGCAGGCATCTCTTTTTACTCACAGGAATTAGTATTACCTTGTTTGTTTACCTAAATCTCTAACCCTTTTAGGTGAGTGACCTCATGATAACAAGGGTAATTAAAGTAGTGTGGCATGTGGAGTAGACTTAGACGACACATTTACCTGTATGTACTGTATTTCCAATATTTATTCAGAGTGACTTTTCTCAGATATTTAATAAGAATTAATAATTGAATGTACTCTCGCCTTCTTACTTCGCCCTGGGATCCCATAAGATCTTTGAAGCTAAAACTAGTTTGGGCCCTTAAGGGGTTTATAGAAATTAGGTATGTCTGAGTGTGGAAATGGCGGGCATGGTGAAAGAATTGAGTCCTTAAGTAATTTGCTATTCCCAGTGACAATTAGAAGAAACCCCCGTTCTAGCTCCATTTCCCAATCTTTTTTCTCTTTTTTTTACTATTTTTGGGGGGGGGGTAGTTCTTGAGGTATTAGAGGGTAATTTTTTTTCATGTGATCCCACTGTAAGGGAAGTGGCTTTGGCGTATCGTGTGGCCTCGATGGGTTATTAAATTGTCACTTCTAAGAGATGAATGTGGGTTATAGAGTATGTTGTGCCATATATCATCTTAGTCATTAGGAATGTTTCAGAAAACTGAATAAGAGTAAATTCTTTCAAATTTATGATTGAAGTTAGCAATTTTATTAGGTCCTTGAAAAAAAAAGACAAACTTTTCAAGTCTTTCTCAAAGTATACACCTTTGTTCTCAGAAGAGGTCTGCAGACTGCCCTTAATTTGTCTTTTGAAAGGACACAGAATCTTAGCAGGATCCTCCTGCTGCAGAAGTAGACAGATGCAGCGGCTGTTCCTCGGACCGTCCGCATGGAAGGCTGACGCGCTCGGAGATTTACTGTGCATCACCCTGGCCATCATTCCCCTAAGTATTAATTTTAACTCCACTAATAAGAAACTGAACAAAAGTGGAATTATGAGTTCAGTAGTATTCTACGAAAGGTCAGTTGTTAAAAAGGCAGAGTCTGACATTCTGTGCAAAAGGTGCCTTCATTAATCATCCTGATAGGAGAACCCGGGCGTTCTTGACCAACACCAGTGAACCTTGCAGTGGGCACTTTCGGGGCCTGATGCGCACGTCTTTATGTAAGAACAAGGATCGTTTAAATATATGTTGAGATAGTTTAAGGAATTTATCTTTGAACTTGGAAGATGTGTGTAGAATACAGAAGATCTTATGAAATATGCCTTCTTATTTTGAAAAAGGAAAACACCTGTTAATTTCCTAGTCATACTATGATGGACGTATGTTTTAGGATACAGCCGGCTGTATTATGTGGATCTGTGCTGGACTGCAGGGTAGCAGTGCATTTCCCCGTGGGTGAACGGACGTCTCCTAACGTGTCATCTACAAACACTGATAAACTTTCTTTAGTCCCTTTTGTGATCTCTGTTAGTGGCTTAGCTTGTTATACGTCTGGACCCTTTTCTGCAGCGCCGGTCATAGGCTGCCTTCTGACTCTCATTCTCTTCCTCTTCGTTATTGCAGCAGAGTGCCTACTGTGTGCCCAGAACTTAGACACATCCCGTTGAATTATCTGAGATCCTACGTGTCCTGCCAATTGAGCGCTAAAGTTCAATACAGATACATAAATTATTAAGCAGTTAACTGGTGACACATTCATCAGCTGACCATCTTTTATTGTAGCCTGTTGACAGATTATTTCCTTCAGCCATTAAAGCGCAATATTGTCGGAGCTAAAATCTCTTTCTCGATTCTCTTTGTCTGTGTTGCTGCTACTGAATTTCACTGAGAGCATCTCAGTAGGAGACTAACCCAGAATACTCAGGCGGCATTTCTTCTTAGAAACAGGTGTTTTCAGACATTTTTAAAAGCTGACTTCTGTAAATAGAATTTTTTCCTTCTTGCTCTGCCCCATCGAGCTGCATCGCGTTGCGTCGGAAGGGAGCTGACGGGAGCCCACCCGTGCTTTCTGCCGAGGGAGGAGGGCGGGAAAGGCGTCCTTTAAATGTCTCTGTCCAATCAGCGACTTCGTATTTTTAAAGACTCCTGGGGTGTCTCTCTGCTGTCCTCGAACGGTGATTCTCCTGTTAAGTTCATTGTCTCTCATTGCATCTCTCCCTACTGCGTTATGAAGCCCTCCTTTGCTGTGGAAGAGAGGGGGAAGCAGGCTGTCTTGATGGGGACAGTCCCAGGCGGGGAACGTCTCCTTTGGAATTAGCTCTCTCAGTGCAGACAGCCCTGGGGTCGACTGAGGTGAAAGTGGGCGAGACAGCAGGAAGGTGGGGCATCGGCCTCAGCACAGCTGGTTATTTTGACCTTGGCTTTGCTGTGCCCAGCAGGGCCCACTCTGCCGCATTGGATCCCACGTGAGGGGCACAGAGGCTGCTTGTACATCACCGATTCTGTGCCAGCCCAGCACCCTACCCCCCAGTGGGGTCACAGGGGTTTCTGCGGGTGCAGGGGCACAGGCTCGAAGGACTTCAGCAGTTTGCCAGATGCCACACCTTGCCGTTCTCACGGTTTTATAGATGCGGGTGTTAACGAGAATACCTTGTGTGATGGCTCAAGTCCCAGCTTCCTGCGAGGACACGGAATCTACTCTAAAGCATAGAATTATGTGCAGGGAAGGTTTACTTGAGTTTTATCAAGACATCGTTTATTAGATTCTGCAAAGAGCATAAACTGCTATGTCTGCAGTGTTACCATTCTGTCTCCTGATTGTCATAATTTTTGCTTAATGGGTGTTTGTGCTACATTGACCAGGTCCACGGGTTGCTTAACATAAATGATTACATTTGCTTATGATTAAAACTTCTTCCATTAGAAATGCAGCACCCAGGACTAGTAAATGACTTGCTGTTGAAGGTTCATACTTCATTAGCCACGTTGTCAACTCCACGTCGTCAACTAAGAGTTGTCTAAGAGTTAGGGACACTCGTAATGAGCTGTGTAATAGGGACCCTCCAACAAAATAAGGAGAGACCAAGTCTTCTCAGAGCAGCTTAGCGTGCAAATAAAAGGCCAGCAAGCGCATGGTGACTGTGCTGGCTGTGGACTGAGGCGCGCTCACTCTGGCTGGGAATGGCAGGGGTGAATAAAGTATTTTATCACTGGAGCAGGACTTGTTGTAAAAAATGATGTACCATTCATGACCAAAATCCTTCAGGATGCTCTGCCGCCGTTCCCCTCTGAACCCTACTGCTTAAGTTCTAAGCGTCTCATGAGTCTCTTGATACAGCATTCAAAGAAAGAAAAGTGTTGGGTTTAACGGTGTTTGTTTGGGAATGCCGCTCCAGCCCTCCTTGCCACCGCTCGCCCTCACTCATCTTCGGCTTCGGTGTTCGATGGAGAAGGGACGCCACAGCCCTGATCTCCTGTGTACAGTAACGTGGGGTGATGTGGTTTATCATCAGAGGGCACATAGCAAAGAGACGGAGCTTCCTGGAGTAACTACGTTAAATGTGATGGGCGTTTTCGTGACAGATGTAAAATTCTTAATCTTGAAAGCAGTTGCTTTGTGGGTCAGGCGGCTGGGTAGTAGAAGCTTTGCTTTCCTGCTCTGGATAGGAGTAGGTCTGCCTTACGGGCCTTACTCGGTGACGGAGACTCTGGCTGGGATAGGCAGTAACAGTGGACCTAGAGTCTCAGGAGACAGGGCTGAGCCAGTCCTGACTCGGCCACTTACCAGCTCTGTGACCCTGAGGGAGCTAGCCATACAGCTTCTTCTGGGTCACCTTGTAGAAATGAAGTTAACACCAGTCTCGCAATATTTTGGGAGAAATGAAGTTAACACCAGTCTCTCAATATTTTAACACAGGTGCACTCAGTTAAAACTGTGCTCGATACATAAGGGTCCTCAGCCACCCGTCCTTCAAATACCTGAGTGGCCCCGGGGTGTGCGGGTCCCGGGCCCTGGGACGCACGGTGTAGCGCGGCTCTGTGGTTCTGGTGTGGTCAGGATGTGGGGCTTGGCTCGCCCGGCTTGCCGTGCCCGTCACTGGTCCTGGGGCTGGAAGCAGAGCCTGTTGGTGTCCAGAGGCAGAGGCCCTGTGGTTCCCTGGAGCTCCCGGCTGTCCTTGGCCAGTGCTGGGCCCTCAGGTCCCACTCGCCGTCCCCTGCACCCACACACTCTGTAGAGTTTCATCTCCTGAGTATGTTTAAAAATTCTTTACTGTCGTAAGAAACCATTTTTTTTAATGATAAGCTGTGTTGTGGAAATTAAGTTTTTTTGAAAACTACAAGAATTTGACGCTGTGAATTGTACAGAATTCCTCTTGTCAGGTCTTCACCGTCCTGCTTGCAGGCAAGGTCAGACGACGGATCATGCTGGTGGATGGAGAGAGTTCTGTCATTCATGGGGTGCTAATTTTTGGAGCACTGCAATGCAGTTAAATGTACTTAACCTTAAAGTACCCTGAACATGATCGAATCCTTGATTCACAACCCCTTCTGGTTCTTACAGGGCCTCAGTTTGATCGTTATGAGAATGAATCATCCCTGTGCTGGTGGGAATGGACTGTTTCAGTGGTTTAAATGCCCAGTAATTGAGAACTTTCCCCTCTGCTCTGCTCTGTGCACCGTGTGTCCAGCAGAAGGTGAAATCTTGACCCCTCTGTCTGTCTTTGCTGTCTGCCACCGTCTGTATTCGAGAAGGGCCAGAAGCAGTGAAATGGTGGGCGGGCTGGGCGGGGTTAGGCCTTGTTGGCGTTGGCGCTGCTGAGTGGGGCTGGGGGGTGTGTCCTTGCAGTAAGCAGTAACCAGGAGCCTTCGTTCCTACCTGGTCCATCTCTTCTTCCTCCCTTGGCTTTTTCCTCTTCTCTTTCCTCTCCACCCCCCCCCCCCCCGCCCCCGCCACCCATTTCTCTCTCCTCCTGCACTGTCAGCTCCTGAGTTCTGCTCTCTGTTGCTGTCCTGCTTCTGGGAAGCCCGCCTTGCTGCCCTGCTCGGCCCCCTGCAACCTCCCCTTGTGGCCCCTCCCCAAGGGGTCTCCTCCTCGGCGCAAAGCTGGGGACTGTCCCATGATGGGCTTTCCCCTCCAAAGGCTGCCCCTTCTTCCCCCCAATAGATGAAAGCTTTCTGTTGGGGCGGGTGGGGGGGAGAGGAAGGATCCTTTATGAAACAGCATAACATTCTGCCACCTTATGAAGATAAAGAGCAGCCCCTGGACAGGTTCCGGCTATAAAAATGCACGAGTGGGGCTGGGCGGGGCAGACGGAAACCTGGCTCACTGCCCGTGAGGTTCCGTTGGGCCCAGTGTGGAAACGGAACAGTGCAGAGCAGCAGAGGGGCTGAGAGCGAGGAGTCATCTCCTTGTGTGTGGAGTCTAAAGAATGATAGGTACCTTGAGCTCCTGACAGGTAGAAGACAGTTAAAAAAAAACAGTGAAAGACACAGTCTACCCTCTGAACTGATCTACAAGGCCATGAAAGCATCACTTTGAATAATATGTGGTAGCTGTGTTAGAAAAATGTAATACTGGTGCGTGGACCTCGCAGCCTCTCTGATCGGTGTTATAATATATCTTGTTGAATGATGAATATGCTACTGTATGTTTCAACTGTTCATGTCATATGGCTGAAAGAAAAATATATTGAAAATAAATGTAAAATATTGAAATTTAGAAGTTGTCACGCACAACTATAATTTCTTGTCTTGCATGTGGTAGACATATTCCTAATTACTGTGTGTAATGTGCACCTGTGTCAGATGCCACGTGCAGAGTGTAGCATAAATTCCTACCTGATGAGTCTGTGTACTTCTATCACAGCCCTGAGAACATCTGAATGCTGCGGGGAGGCATGACCCTGTGCGTGCCTGTCTCCCCGTGGACTGGGGTTCTGATGTGAGATCCTAAAACGCTTTCACGACCGAGTGTTGATTTGCAGTGGTTCACCCGGAGGTGCAGAGTGTTGATGTGTCCCCATCCAGAAAGCCCCGAGTCCCTGGAACACCTGGTGCTCTTTGGCCAGATTTGGGCCCTGGTGCATTGAGGTTGGGGGGCCCCGTCTGGGAGGGGCCCTGATCCGTGCCCCAGGTGGGCTAGACTGAGGTCTGAGATCTGTCGCAGGTGACATTTCACAGACCCTCTTGGGGGCCCAGCTCTGCTCGCTCTCTAGCTCTCCTGCTGTCAGGCTGCCCATTAAGGTCAGCTCTCCAGGGCTGGGGGGCGTGGGGGGGTGAGAACACAGGCCCCCAGGCCCTGCTTTGCTCTGCCCGCCTTCAGAGGTGTGTGGGGTGAGCTTGGGAGCCCCTGCCTCCTGTAAGGGTGACTGGGTGCTGGGAGTGGGAGGGAAGGGAAAGTCCTATTGGCCGAATGGAACAGCAAGCAGCAGGGGTGCAGGTCTGATTCTTTAGCCCCAGATCTTAAAGGGTAGACACACTGCTGCGGCTCCTTGAGTTCTTGGATTATCTTTGTGCTTGGCCTTCGTGGTGGGAGCGCCTGGCTCTGGTGCCTTGCAACCCTTTTCTCCTCCTGGCTTCCTACGCCCTAGGTCTCAGAGGGGCTGCCACCCTCTGGTAGTGGTCTCCTTCCCCCAGCCTCTCCCCCTTTCTTTGGCCCCTGATGGCCCCCGTCTGGAGCAGCCCTGTCAGTGCCCCTTGCTCAGGAACTGGGGCAGGTGTCACGTGAGGGCCACAGGCATCCTTCCCTCTCCTGTTCTCATACCACTTTGCAGGGTGATGTCGCCTCACCTCTGTATTGGGATCACCGGGAGGACTTATGGGACTCAGCACGGGGTCATATCCACGGCTGTGATATACTACAGGGAAAGGACACGAAGCCCCCCCCCCCCCCGCAAGCAAACAAAACAAAAGGGAAAAGGCATGAGGGCCAGGTCTGGCGGAAGGGAGCGCAGGCTTCCAAGAGTCCTCTCCCATCAGAGTCGCGTGGTACGGTGGCTTCCTGCAGTCGCAAGCTGTGGCAACACGTGTGAACTGTTGTCTACCGGGGAAGCTCTTTAGAGACTCGCCACCTGGCGTTTTTAATGGGGGCTGGTCACGCCGGCACCCCCTGCGTAGCACATACCCAAATTCCAGACCCCCGGGCGGCCAGTGGCGTCCACGAGGTTTGCGAACGCCGTGTGAGAAGCCACGTGGTTTGTTCGGAGCGTTCAGGCACAGTGAGGCACTCTGTTCAGGGAGTGGTGGCCGCCCTCCCCAAATCCGAGGGCCCTGATGCCAGCCGAGGGCCAGCCCTGCAAGCAGACCTCGCTAAGGAGAGCAGTTTGGGACCTGCTGTGTCTGCTCTCCCCTCTGTCGATCCACCCCCGGGATCTGGGCCGGCCTGTGGAGTGTGGCTGTTGGAGCCGGGCTTCCGGGGCTGCGCAGCTGCTGCTGGAACCTTCTTGGAGCGCTGAGGCTGCCAGGGGAGGAGCCGCGCCAGCGCCTAGGCGGGAGACTGGCTGGCGGGGAACAGAGGCTCGGCTGCCGAGCCGGGTGGGAGGGAGGGTCCTCCTGGTTGGGCTGCCTGCCCCAGGGTGTTTGCCGGCTTTCTGCCACCATGTGTCACCCTGGCCAAGGCCACCGGGACCGCCCAGCTCATGTCGCTGGCTGGAGGAGCAGGGGCCGGTCGTCGCGGTTCTCAGGTCGCTGGGTTTGGGGCGGTTGCTGTGCAGCAGCTGCTGACTTGTGAGGGGTCATCATGGCCCCACCCCAGCTTCTGCTGGCCCTGGAGCTGCAGCCCGTGTCCCGCTCTGCTCTTCCCTTGGCCTCTAAGTGCTCTTCTGTCCACATCCCTCTGTCCAGTCTGTCGTGCCCTGGTCCTGGCTCACACCTGTCTTCTTGCTGCGCTTCGGCCCTTCTCACTTCTCATCATGGCCACCGGCCGTCCCCTCTGCCGGCGCCCTGCTCCCCTCTGTATGTTCACTCACTCATTCACTTTCACCTCCTCGCTTTGGCTTACCCAGTCCCCTTCTGAAATGCTTTCCTGTCTCCCCTCTGCCTCTTGGAATGCCTAACACCTTGAAGGACCACCAAGAAGCCTCACTAGGTGTTGGTATTCCATGGTACGGGGGTCCCCCAGGCTCTTCCACTCACACCCGTGACTGTCTGTGACTACTTACCTGATGTACACACTCAGGTTTTGGAAGAGCTGGCAGCGCTGTCTCTTGGCCAGCTGAATTCTGCAAGGACAAAGGCCATGCATGCCCCTTTCTCCCCTTGAAGCCCCAAGTTCCTCTCAGGACGACGTCATATTGCACGTGACGTACACGTGTCCTGACTCTGCACTCAAGCCTCAATTTGAGACGGCGGGCAGGGATGACACAGGAGCCGCAGCTCCGTAGTTCATACCCACGTGTGGAGGCATCTTGGAGGCCGTGATAGATTTGAGAATATAAGGCATGAAAAAATCCATTTTTTTCCCCTATATTATCTGTTGCTCTTGGGAAATAGGCTACTTAGCCAATATTTGGGTAAATCTGGCGTTGCGGTGGTGGTGAGCTGCCCTTCCAGCACACAGCACAGTCGTGCACGCCCTTGCTGGGTGGGTGACTGGGGCGCTCTGGGGCCTGGGTGCCCAACACCAGGACTGACATCCCTGCAAACGGCTGCAGCAGGGCTCTTGGGTTTGGGGGCAGCTAGACTGAGTGCCAAGTTGAGTCATCCGTCGTCATTGGTGATCAGTACCAGGGGAGGGCCATCCCCCTGTGCCTGGCGGGCAAGTGTAACTGTTATAAATGGTGCCAATAGCTTTCGCTTCACCCAAGCTTGTGTCCGGAACCCTTAGCCCAGTGTGGCAGTACATGCTTTTGGGTGTTTCGGTTTTAGAAACCTGGAAAAAGGATAAGCAGAGCTGCTCTGGTTTCCTTTTTCATCAGAAACGAGTGCCTTTCTTTGAGCTGCAGCCTCCTCTGACCCCCACTGACACCCTCCAGCCCTATCCACCCTGTGTGTGTTTGGCGTACAGGCTTGTCACCGCCTCGTTTCACAGCCACCCGGAGGGACAGTGCTGTCCCCGCAAGAATGACTGCTCCTAGCCATCTGCCCACCCGCACCCCATATCCCCACCCTGAGCCCGGGGGAGGGCTCTCTAGATAACGAATGGCTTTGTTCACCCAGACGCCTGCCTGCCAGCAAGCAGTGGTGGCTCGGTGGTTGCCACCGAGGGCCCTAAGAGCCCTCCAGGAAGGCACCGTGTCCCTAAGAAGCTTCAGGAGCTGGGGAGAGGGTGGGGTTTAGGGGGCCTTGATAGTGGATTAGAAATCCTATACCCAGTCCAAAAGGCAGGCAAGTGGCAACCTTATTCAAGGAAAAAAAAAATCTACTGGAGTCTAGGTACAGTATCTTAGTAGTAATAAAAGCACTAGTGCAGATTTACTGGTGGAGGAGTTTTAACTGTAATACTGTGGAATGGTAGGTTATTTTGTGTTCAAGAGCTACATTTATCACAAAAATGATGATATACAAATCACTTCCATATCACAAAATGTTCTTGGTCAAAATTGGCTTGAGGCAAGTGATATCTTCAAGTAAACAGTATATGAAGACCATATCTTAGAATGATAGATCACCTAATTTTGTTCTGACAGGGGTTTTTGCCGCCACAAACATCTGTCATTGAAATACCAATTCAGAGATATGGGAGCCAAACTGTAGAGGTTTTTCTCGGATTTGTCACTCCTAACTTAAGAATGCTACTGTTCCACATTGTAGCTTTTCTCAGATATTAAGCAGTGTTGCACTTTAAGGCACATTGAAACAGAATAAACGACTTAGAGAGTTAGACTCCTGCTTTGAATGCAACCCAACCACTTAGAAATAGAGAAGTCAGGAATGGGCCGGGAAGCACTGGCCCGTTGTTCTGTGTCGACGTCACCTTAAGCTTTGCTTTAATTTTAGATTTTGAACCTGAGAGATGAAACTTGGCATTGTGTCCTCTGGGTTTCTTGCGTTCATTTAAGGGTTTTGTTGTTGTTTTGTTTTGTTTTTTAGAACTGTGATTATAATGTTATTTCCACAATTTGAAGTACCATTTTGGTACTGTCCTGAACAGCGAGTAGGTTTATAAATCAGGCCAGTAGGGATGCCCCGCGGCTTTGGGGCTGCTTTTTCTTGTCATTCCTCCTTGTTAGGAGGTCTCACTCAGGGACCACTGCAGGGGACAGATGTCCTGGGATTTGAGGACTCAGGGGGCCCTGCGCAGGGACAGATGTCCTAGGATTTGAGAGGCAGGGAAGAATCTGACATTTCCAAAGAATCACACCAAAGAATTTCTACTGTGTTCTGCTCTATGTTTAAAAAAAAATTAAAAAAATTGCCCTTGGTCCAAAACTTGATTATATGATATTTTAAAAAACCCCAAAAAACTTTAGAACTTTTGTGATGCTTGGGAGACATTATAGAAATTTGCCATTGGTGACCGATTCTTACAGACTGTTAAAAAAAAAAAAAAAAAAAGTCTCTTTCCAAGTCCATTGTGACCATGAGCCCCCGGGGGATGATTTCTCAGAGTGGCCTCGGCCTCCTCGTTGGGTGCTCCCCCGTGGGTCTGGAGCGGTGGGCCTTCCGGAGCAAGGTGACGGGCTGGCCCCCAGCTCTCCCAGCCACCTCTGCTGGCTCTTCATCCTGCCTCCTGACTGAAGTCGCCAGCTGTGCCTTCCCACTTCCTACCTTCAGAGAACCCCGCTCTCCCTTCTAGAGCTGCAGCAGCCCCACCCAGTCCTCTTCATATTCTGTTGCTCAGAGTAGATTCCTGGAATCCAGGTTTTCAGCATGTTTCCACCGTTTCTTGCCTTAGAAAATATCGTCAATGTTTTATAGGTCATTTTGCACTTAGCTTTGTATCGCGCTGTTATGGCGTGAGACAGGCCTTGGTGATGTCTTCTCACACGTGCAGCTCATGGAGTGAGATCGGAGCGTCAGAGTCGGGCTGCTGGGCCCAAGTCCAGCTCTGCCCTTAACTACCTCTGGCGGGTTACGCTCTGCTTGCTTTGCGGGGTTCGGACGTGGTGATGCTGTCTGGCTCCATGACGAACCTCACCCTTTTGTACTCTTCACCCAGTAAGTTTTGTGCCACCTTCCTGTTGTCTGCGGTCTCGGCCACCTAAGAACCATTACTTTGGTCCGAGAGCTAACAACTTCGGCTCGTGGACACGTTGATGAGACAGCCCTCTGCTCACTGGTCTCCGTGCATTGGGGGAGGGGACAGGAGGGACTGAACATTGATCAGACGTATTCTTAGGTTCAGGCTGAATGAGCGTTCTGTCCTGGGCAGCGCCACTGTAGGCAGGCCAGGTGCCCTGGGAGGACCTGTTCTCGACAGGGACACAGGTGTCCTCGGAGGAGTCACTACTGAGGTGTGTATGCAGGGTGTAAGTTACTTTATGCTTTAAAAGGAAACGAAACGGTCACACAGACATCTGTGTTTTTTCCCTTTTGATACTATTACGGGAGTGTCGTCTCATCCCTTGCCTGCTTAAACACGGCTCACTCTCGGTAGTGAGTAACGGCTGACCACAGAGCTTACGCTAAAGCACGCCTCCCTTCTCTGAAAGGATGATGCCCTTTCTTTTTACCAGGCTGTCTTCGTCCCCCGCGGCCCATCACCCTCCACGTGCCCACACGTAGCGGCAGCTCTGCCGGGCCACATGTTCTGTGCTGCTTTTGAGGGTTGGCATTGGGCTTACTGTCATCGACTCCTAGTTAAACCGGAGTCCAAATACAACAGGAATCAAAGGTTTTGAGTAGGGACAAAGGGCCGTCCTGTTCCTTCCTATTCTGAGCTAAGATTTTGGTTTAAAAACAGAAATCCATCAGACACGCTTGTTCCCGTGGCTTGTGTCGGTGCAGCGTTCTGTAGGTCTAGGCACCTGTGGTTTCAGGTGAGGCGCTTGAAGTTACCAAATGTTCCGGCACAGCCAGGCCCACCTGCCCGTGCCTCCTCCTAGGGTTACCTCACATTCTGGGGCGTCAGGACAGGGACCTGTGAAGTCTATTTTCAAACCAAGTTATTTTGTGAAATACTGTAGTGAACTTACCAAAACTGGTGAAGCTGATGAAGTGAAATAAAAACACTGCGGTGCAGATTATCTTAGTGCAGCGTGATGAGTTCTGTTTCTCATATCTGGCGGATATTACCCACGAAATCTAATCTGCAACGCTGAAAATTAGGCCATTTTTTATGATTTGTTTAATTTTGCCCGAAAAAAATTGACTATTCATTGATTCTTGACCTGCGAGTATTGAGGGGAAAATTTAGTTAATAAGAATTTTCATGAGGTGTAAATTTAAACGTATGAGGACTCTGCCTGTCCTAGAATGCCATAGACATTAATTTAAAAATTCTGTAAGAGCCTCAGGGCCTGGGATGTCTGAAGAACAGGAAGTGGAGGCAGACACGTAACTGTAGACAAGGTCTGTTCGTGGACTACAGGAGGACGTGTACGTTTTCTCTCCATCCTTGGTTACACGTGGCTGAGTGTGATGAGAACGTTGTTTCTGTCATAATCTCTTTGCCTGTGAAATGGTATCTACGCGTAAGAGTAACAAGTCGTGTGGAAATCGGGTCATGCTATTGGTGTGCGCAGTACACTCTGCGGAAAGTTTTCTCTTGGTTCCCCATGTCTACAGTTCAGAGGGGCTTTAGAGAAGCCATTAAAAATGAAGGATCCTACTACTGAAGTTGGAAAATGTGAGCGAATGACATTCTTTACACACCTCAACTGTCAACATTTCTAATCAAATCACCCAGCCGTCTTCCTTCTTAAATGATAGGGCACTCTTTCCTGTAATAAACATCCCTACGTCTAATGAGAGGCCCTAAGGCAGCTTCAAATGTATGAATTCATTATAATTGAACAACATAATCTCAGGGCAAAGATGCCTGCTGCCCAGTCCCTTCACTTCACACAGCTTGGGTGTTTCATGACAAACGTTGCACATTTTGTTTACACCGCAGTGCTGCTGTTTGAAGTATTGTATGTTTCTGTAGTACATACGATGGGGCCGCGTAATGGAGGGAAAACCAAGGGGGCAATCTTTCATTTCGTTCTTGTATGAAAAATTCAAGACTGAAAACTCACCCAGAGAAATTTTGCAAGCATATTATTTTCCAATGTTTCGATCAATTTGTCTGTCAACCATGCTGAGAGGTGGAAGGGGCCAGCAAAAGCAATTTAGCGTGTGAGGTCCAAAATAGAAATGTTTTAGGGAATCTTGTCACAGGTTATTTCTTTATATTAGAACCACTGTGTGTTTTATTTGCTGGTCATATTATGAAGAGAAATTGATATCAATCATCTAGGTAAGCTATGAATCTCTGATATAAATATTACTGTTACACGCATGCATCAGAACAAAATATAAATTAACCTCTTAATGCATGTGAAAACCTTGTGTGACAACAGACTCTTGTTTTGGATTTTTCCGTTTAACAGTTCACGGTGCATTTTAATTGATTGTACCCAAGTGACACTCTGTGGAAACATCTTGCATATGGACATTACTGACCCTGCCAGAGCTTTAATTAAGCTACAATCTTCCTACAGTAAGTACATCTGGGATTGATAAATGTATCCAAACCATGCTTCCAATCTTAGTGCTGTTTTCTTTAAAACTGGTGCAGATAAGGGAGTTTTAAATAAAAGACATTCATTTAACTTCCCATTTCATTTTTAGTTAGGGTTTGTTTGTTTAGATCAAGTTATGTTAAGAGTGGTGTTAAATCTAAGGTGAATGTACAATTTCACTAAAACTTTGTCATGGGGAACTTAACGTAATATGTGTACTCCTAACACTTCTTCAAATCTTCGATGAACACTAAGATTATTTTTCAAAAAATGTATAATTCAAGGAAATTAATTTAAATCAGTTGGCTTACAAGAGACCCCGGTTTAAATTTAATTGGTCGCGTCAGTCAAAATCTTCCTCCTGTAATAGGCTTAACTTAGAAGTGCTAGAGGTGTCTTCTGGGCGGTTGACTCTAATTCTCTGAAAGCTTGGTATTTCTTCCCAGTCCCTCAGAAGTTAAAATTAAATGTAATAGTTGAGTATGCTGGATGCAGTGGATGCTGATTAACAGAAATAAACTGTGACAAGTAGACCTTCCCACTTGGTGTGGGTATTAATGTTCTGTTGAAATGCAATATTTTTCATATGGAAAAACGTTTTGAAACACAGTTGTCAATTATGACAGTTTGGAATAGAGACTGTGCCATCAGATAGTCGTTACACAGCATGACCGAGATAGCTGTTTTTTCCGATGACTGCTTATTCGTATTTTATTGTGTATGTATGTGTCTAACTGATGCGCCGACATTTCTCTCATCTTAATCCCGCCGTTAATGTACGTTTAGAGTCTCTCTAGGTTTTATTTGGTCCTTGTTTGGTTTGGAGCTGTTTGAAGCAACATTTTGGGGGGAATATCTTTATATAGACATCTTGGTGTACTCGTGCAAGTCTGTGGAGAATAAGTTCTGAGAAGTAGTGTTAAAATCTCTTCAGATTGCCTCAGTAGTTTATTTTTTTTATATTGTAATTGAGTGAGGTTGAACATCTTCCCTTATGTTTATTGGTCATTTATGTTTCCTTAGTGAAACGCTTGCTTATTTTTCTACTGGGTTGTTTTTGTCTGTATCTTACTGGTTTTGCATATTGAAGATTGTCATTTGTATTTTGGTATTGTCCATGGATTTTTTTAAAGAAACTTATTAATTTTTTATATAGTCAGATTTTAATTTAACTTCTTATTTTGGAAAAATCTTCAGTTTACAGAAAAGCTGCAGTGACAATGCATAGAGTTCTGATATACTGTTCGCCCAGTTTCTCCTAATAACAGCTTACATAACCATGGCACATTTGTCAAAACTATTAACTAGAAATTAACATTGGATTAACATTGGTACAATTGTAGGCAGATTTTTAAATCTTTCCCTGTGGCATCTGAGTATCATGGAATTCTTACAAAGGACTTTATTTACACACACACACACACACACACACACACATATAAAACACTATATATATATATTTTTGGTAGCCATCCATGCTTATTTTCTACCACTTTCTAGGTTTCATTTTCACATTTTCTTCTTTGGTTGGAACCCAACTTTATTTTCATCCAGATTCTTACACAGATTTTTTGAATTACTCTACTTCTTTGGCTACACACATTTTATTAAGATAAGAAGAAAAAACTGCATGCTGACTTTTTTTGTGGTTTATTATCTAATCCTTGACCGTATTTTTTTTTTTTTGCAGTATCTGATAAGTGCATTTTTAAGAGTATAAAATCTAGTTTATTTAACATTTGTTTTAAGAATTCTTCTAAGACCACTGGATTGAGACTGTTTTCTTTGGATCCCTAAATAAGTGATTTTGTAATTTTGATAGTTAGATTTTTATATCATTAAGCAATTCTAAGTAATTTTGAAGAAGCCAAAAAATCCTAACCCAATACTGTCCTTAGTTTTGCAGTGGCATACCAAGAGCAAAATGTCACATGACCCCAAATCGGTAAAGCACTCCCTGAAGTCTGGGGATTGATTGAATTTCTAGTTGTTACTCTGTCCCTTCAGGATAGTTACTTACTTGTGACTATTATCTTCACTTAGAGAATTATGTACTAAACTTTTAGCAAATATTTTGAAAGCCACCTAGAGCTTCTGGACCTTTTTGGGACGATATCACTTTAAAAGACCTTTTAGAGTAAGTAAGTACAAACTTCTGTGGGGTTTTTTGCCATATAAAATCACAGTAACTTTCTGAGAGAACCGCTACTGAGACTTGGCCTATGCTGGGCAGCCTTTTCCACTTTTAGGAGGTTGTTTATTCATAACTTTATTTTTTCCAGCTTACTGAAGTATAATTGACAAAGGCAAATTATAAAATAGGATTTTTTTGTTTTTTTGTCTTTTGCTGTTGTATGAGTGCCTTCTATATTTTGGGTATTAACCCTGTGTTGCATATGTGGTTTGCAGATATTTTCTCCCACTCAGTAGGTTGCACATATTTTCTCCCATTTCTCATTTTATTGTTTCCTTTGCTGTGCAGCTTTTTAGGTTGATGTAGTCCCGCTTGTTGATTATTTGCTTTTGGTGTCAAATTGAAAACATCTTTGCGAAGACTGACATCAGGGTGCTTACCACCTGTGTTTTCTTCTTGGAATTTTATGGTTTCAGGTCTGATGTTCAAGTGTTTAATCCATTTGGAGTTGATTTGTTTTGTATGATGTAAGGTAGGGGTCCAGTTTCTCTCTTTTGCATGTGGCTGTCCGGTGATTTTCCCAACATCATTCACTGAAGGGACTGTCTTATCTCTAGTGTATATTCTTGGCTCCTTTGTTGAAAATGAATTGACCACGTATGCATGTGCCTCTCTATTCTGTTTTTATGCTGATACCACACTGTTGTGATTACTGTTGCTTTGTAATATAGTTGGAAATCCAGACATGCGATGCCTCTAGCTTTGTTCTTAAGATTGTGTTGGCATTTTGGAATCTTTTGTGATTCTATGAAAATTTTAGAATGTCTATCTCTGTGAAAAATGCCACTGGAATTTTGATAGAAATTGCATTGAATCTGTAGATTGCTTTGGGGAGGATGGACATTTTAACAGTATTAAGCATTTCTCTCTCTCACAGTTCATCGTTGGTGTTTAGAAATGCAACTGATTTTTGCATACTGATTTTGTATCCTGCAACTTTACTGAGATCATGTATTCTAACTGTTACTTGGTGGAATCTTTAGAGTTTTCTACATGTAATATGATGTCATCTTCAAACAGAGACAGTTTTACATCTTCCTTTCCAATTTCGATGCCCTTTATTTCTTGCTAATTGCTCCTCCTAGGACTACCAGTACTATGTTGCATAGAAGTGGTGAGCGTGGGCATCCTTGTCTTGTTTCTGATATTAAAAGGAAAGCTTTCAGCTTTTCATCCTTGAGTCTGACATTAGTTACAGGCTTGTCATGTGTGGACTTTATTATATTGAGGTATGTTGTCCCTGTAACCAGTTTGCTGAGAGTTTTTATATCATAAAAGGAGGCTGAATTTTGTCAAATGCTTTTTCCGCATCTGTTGAATTGATCATAACATTGTCCTTCATCTTGTTAATTTGTCTATGTTGAAACATGCTTTGCATCCCTGGAATAACCCCCACCTGATCATGGTGAATGATTCTTTTCGGTGTGTTGTTGGATTCAGTTTGCTAGTATTTTGTTGAGATTTTTCCATCAGTGTTCATCCAGGGATGTTGGCCTGTAATTTTCTTTCCTTGTGGAGTCCTTGTCTGGCTTTGGTATCAAGGTAATGCTTGCCTCATAAAATGAGGACATGTGCCCTCCTCTTCAGTTTTTTTGGAAGAATTTGAGAAGGACTGGTATTAGTTCTTCTTTCAAATTCACTAGTGAAGCCATCTTGTCCTGGACTTTTCTATGTTGGTAGGTTTTTGATTACTGATTCAATCCCTTTACTAGTAATTGGTTTGCTCAGATTTTCTATTTCTTCATGATTCAATCCTGGTAGCGTGTATGTTTCCAGGAATTGGAATCTGTTCAATTTTTGACATACAGTTGTTCATGGTAGTCTCTTATCCCTTGTATTTCTGTGGTATCAGTTGTAATGTCTCCTCATTAATTTATACTTTTATTTTAGTCCATGTCTTTTTGGTAAGCCTAGCTAAAGGTCTGTCTATAATGTTTATCTCTCTAAAAAAAAATCTGTTCTTAGTTTCACCTTTTTTACTGTCTTTGTAGTCCCTAGTTAACTTATTTCTGTTCTGATCTTTATCTTTTCTTCCTTCTAACTTTGGGCTTAGTTCGTTCTTTTTCTGCTTCCTTGAGGTGTAAAGGTAGGTTGTTTGAGATCTTTTTTCTTAATGTAGGTGTTGGTAGCTATAAACTTCCCTCTTAGGATTGCTTTCGCTGCAGCCTGTAAGTTTTGCTGTGTTGTTTCCATTTTCATTTATCTCAAGATATTTTATTTCTTTTTTGATTTCTTCTTTGACCCATTTGTTCGGGAGTATGTTGTTTAATTTCCACATATTTGTGAACTTTGCAATTATCCTCTTGTAACTGACTCCTAGTTTCATACCATTGTGAAAGCATGGGTTTTTTTGGCTATTCCAAAGCCAGTTTTTTCTATCATTTCTCTCAAATCTCTTATAATTAAGATTCTTATTTCCAGCAGATAATCAATCTATTAAATGGGCAGGCTATGGACCTGTCTGATATATGGGAGAGAGGAAAGCACCAGGCTGTGAATTTTCAGCATCAGAAAGATGCTTGATATGATTTCAGTGTTTTTAAGTTTATTAAGACTTTTTTTTTGCCTAACATATGATCTATCCTGGAGAATGTTTCATGTGCACTTGAGAATAATGTGTATTCTGCTTCTGTTGAGTGGCATGTTCTGTAAATGTCTGTTAGTTCCATCTGGTCTAATGTGTAGTTGAAGTCCAGTATTTCTTTACTGATTTTCTGTCTAGATGATCTATCCATTGTTGGAAGTGGGGTATTGAAGTCCCTATTGTTACTGCGTTGCTGTCTATTTCTTCCTTTGGATCTGCTGGTATTTGCTTTCTAAATTTAGGTGCTCCTATGCTGGATGCATAAATATTTACAAATACCACATCCTCTTGATGAACTGACCCCTTAATGACCTTCTTTGTCTCTTGTTAGAGTCTTTGGCTTAAAGTCTACTTTGTGTAATGTAAGTACAGCTAATCCTGCTTTCTTCTGGTCTTCAGTTGCCTGGAATATCTTTTTCCATCCCTTTCAATATACTTTCAATCTGTATGTCCTTACAGCTGAAGTGAATGGCTTAAAGGCTGCATGTAATTTGGTCTTTAAAAAAAAAAAATCTATTTAGCTTTCCTCTGTGTTTTGATTGGAGAATTTAGTCCATTTATACTTAAAGTAATTATTGATAGGCATGGACTTACTATTGTCATTTTGTTAATTGTTTTCTGGTTGTTTTTTAATTCTTTTTGTCCTTTCTTCCTCTTTTGCTCTCTTCCTTTGTGATTTGATGTTTTTCTGTAGTCGTATGCTTAGATTCCTTTATCTTTTGTGTATGTACTATAGGTTTTTGCTTTGTGGTTACCATGAGGCTCACATAAAACATCTTACAGCTATCACAGTCTGTTTTAGCCTGATAGCAAATTAGCTTCATTTAACAAGTTGCCTTCTAGATTATTACAAATTCTCATACTTCATTGAATGTTTTTCTGAGAAACGTGAGAACTTTTTCTAAAGATACTAATGAATAATTATATAGCATTTTGATGCATACATGACTGTCATATTCTAACAAGTTATTATTCTCAAATATACGTACATAAAGCATAGTTGGGGATAAAAGAAGCATTAGAATTTTTCTCTGTGATAACTGTTTCTCTGTAATAACTGTTTGCAGGCTGACCTGGATTCTAATCCTGGCTCTGCCACTTTTTAGTTGTGTAACCTGTGAAGCAGGTTATCCAGCATCTCTCTGCCTTGATTCTCTGTCTGTAGAAGGTGGATCACAGTAGTGAGTTGTGAGGGTTTGTGGAGGTCTTACTGGGTGCTGCTCTAACTATTGTTTGTACACAGTGGTGCTGAGCCATTATTGTAAACCTCCTCCACAGAGCTAGTTTTTCCTACTAGGTTTCCCACGTTAGAGCTTTAAAAAAAAATTTGGCTGCCTTCGTAGCTATTCCAAAGCCAGTTTTTTCTTTCATTTCTCTCAAGTCTCTTATAATTAAGATTCTGATTTCCAGCAGATAATTGATCTATTAAATGGGCAGGCTATGGACCTGTCTGATATATGGGAGAGAGGAAAGCACCAGGCTGTGAATTTTAATCCTGGCAGCCACCTGGCATGATCTCAGGTGCTTCTTTGAGTCTCTGCTCTGTACTTTCTCCATTTGCAACCGGAAATAACAGACAATCTTGCAAAGTTGTCATGCACCGAAATGACTTTGTAGATCGTCTTTCATGTAATAGGAGCTTACATAAAGTTAGCAAGCATTGTTATGCAATTTAAAAACATTTCTCAGTCTTTTCTCCTTACCACGACCTCTCCCAAGTTGTATCAGTTTTACCATGAATAATATTAAAGCCCTGTTTAGTCGTCACTCTGGAATGAGTACCTCTTAATGAGATAATGTTTAAGACATTTTATAACCTTTAAAGTGCTGTTCACATTGGCCATTTGTGAGTTTGTAAACATTAGTTCATTTAAGCATGTTGTAACCTTAAACTGTGTATATTAGAAAATACCTCAATTCTTTTTTATCTGAGGAATGCTGAAACTTAGTGGGATAAGTAAGTTAGGATAATTTAAGTCATCCAAATCTGTTAGAATGATTAGTATGATTTAAATATCTTTAATAGGTTACAGAGTAGAATGATGTAGTCTTAATTTTCCACGTTCAGTTAAAACAAGAGATTAAGATTAGTTAAGCTGTTTCCAGAATGGAAGGGAAAAACAAAGCAAAACAAAACAGCTGTTGTTTCTGATTCCTGTTTATGTATCCCCAATCTGAAAATTCAAAAGTGGGCGTACCCTGAGCATCGTTTCAAGCACAGTTCACCCTCATTGGCTGCCTCATACCCTGTGGGCACTTGGCACTACAAGCAGAGTCACGTTGTGCTGACCTGCACTGAGGCCAAGTCCCCGTGGGGCCCTTCCAGCTCATGTCCACACTCCTTTCTATCGGATGATGAAAGCATCAGGTGAAACTGTGAGCTTGGGCTCTGTTGCTACACAGGCTTCCTGACACATGGATGTTTTCCTCTGCTGTATAGTGAAATGCAACTTCTTCATCATTTTGGAAGAACTTTTGAGGCATTAGGGAGTTGTAGGAGGACACGGTCATTAAGACGTCTTTGCTGGTTACCCTTAGGTGAGGCAGAATCATCTTAGGTGGGTGTCTGTGTTTTAAAGGGGTGGCACAGAAGAAGCTTTGGCTGGTAATTTTGAGTATCTTCTTTTAGGGGCTGAATATTACGTGTTAAGAAACCATCTTCCTCTGAGGAGGATTTCACCTTTGCCAGTATTGTGGATCTTAGTTGAGGATACAGCTCAGCTTGTGGTTCGGGAAGTTAGCCTATCCATTTCAGTGTTCTTTCCCATAAAGCAGGAATAACAGTCCTTCCTTCATAGGGGGGCTGCTGGAGGTAAAAAGGCAGCAGACGGCTCTTGGCACTGGGCCAGGTCCTGGGGGCACCTCTGCGCCCCGGGCTGTCCCCCTGGGCTCAGCAGTGCTGGGAGGAAACCTTCCCTAGGAGCCCTGCCTGGTGGCTGTGCTGGGGCCTGACTTCTCTTTTTCCTCTGAAGTACACAAACCTCCCATTTACTAGGCTTCCAGGCCTCAAGCACTGTCACCTGTCCAGAAGGTAGCTGTGACCCTTTGCAAGTAGGTGAAAAAGACCTACTTGGCAGAGAGCCTTAGGACTTTAAAGCCAGGGCAGGGGAGACAGCTCTGAAAGAGCCCCAGTACGATCCGCTGAGGGCTGTGGCTTGGTGGCCTCCCCTAAACGCAGAATTCCAGAGTGTGTGAGAGACGGGGGTTCCTCGTTTATTCCTTCTTCTAGGCCCGAAGGTGCTTGCGGGCAGGAACCCTGGAAAGGCGGGTAGAGAAGATGCCCACAGCCTGCGCATCCCCACGAGAGCTGAGGCCGTCACTTGGCCGCCAGACTTGAGTGCATAGCGCCCTGGTCACTGGAGTGGCCCCCTCCACCGCCGGCCCCATTCTTGGCAGTACGGGCTACACCCTGTCAGGGTATGCGCAGAGGTGTAGGGTGGAGCGTAGACGTGTCGGTTCCTACTTCACTCAGTTGCTTCTCTCACACACACAGTTAGGGCTATGCAGCATCCAGGTCCTTCTTCCCCGACAGTCCACCACTGCCGGTGGCGGCCCTCTCTGTGACCCCCTGGTTGTTACCCGGAGCACCATGTCCCACAGACACTGCGGTAAACAGGTGCTGACTGGTGCTGGATCCAGACTGTGGCTAACAGGTTCTGCTGACGCAGCTTGGGGACCTCGCTTTCTTTTCCAAAACGTGTTGAGCTCCAGAAGCATCCTTACGTGGAGCGTGGGCACTAGAATCTGGTGGGGCTCAGTGGCCAGCCCTCTGAGCGGTCACGGGGGCCCAGTAGGGATTGGGGACCCCGTTTCCCTGCCGGTGGTAGTCCTTGGGGAATAGGACCTCGTTCCCCAGTTCCTTATGACCCCAGATCGTTGGTATTGTCTTCCACAAAACAGGTTATGTTTTATGTCAGTCACCTTTGTGTTACTCCCGTCTGCTGCTAGTTTGAGTGAAGCCATGATTTCTGATGAAACAATGGAGAAGACGCCGCCACTCAGAATGTAAATGTCAAAATGAGTGTGTTTGCAGCTTGCCAACATGCGGCCTCTTCTCAGAATAAAAACCTCTGAGACTGTTAAGAAAATTATTTTCTTTCCGTTTCTTTAAACACTGAGAGCAGTCTCCAGGTATCATAAAATCTTTGTAGTAACGCTCATCATCACTTTGTGGTGATGTGAACACACACGATGGTTGTGTCCCCATCCTCCTGGAAATAAAACCGTTTCAGTGAGATTCTTTGGCTGAATATTTTAAACACCAGTTTATCTTCCAACAGTCTCAATCCTTAAAAATGTATGAAAATGTAGTCAGTCAGTTTTCTCTTTAATGCATGCCTGGCATTTTGTGGGAAGCACTGTGCCTGTGTATAAAATAAGGCTCTACAAAGGGTGGGAGCAGAGACGGCTTAGCATGTGCTTATGTCCGCTGAGGTGAGGCGCAGACCTGCTCAGGACAGGGGAGGGAGAACGTTTATTTTTTTTTTTATTTTATTTTATTTTTTTTGCGGTACGTGGGGCTCTCACTGTTGTGGCCTCTCCCATTGCGGAGCGCAGGCTCAGCGGCCATGGCTCACGGGCCATGGCTCCGCGGCATGTGGGATCTTCCCGGACCGGGGCACGAACCCGTGTCCCCTGCATCGGCAGGCGGACTCTCAACCACTGCGCCACCAGGGAAGCCCAAGAGAACGTTTCTTTTTAACGTTCATTTTAAATGGTTCCTTTTTTATAATGAGTGTTGGAAGTCACTCTGTTTACAGAAGACATAGGGGATCCTTAAGATGGTGCCTAGCAGTGGCCCCATTTCCAGTGATGACCACCGTCCTACAGTCCTCTTGCTGACCGTGTGCTCAGGGCCGCCCCCTACCGGTGGTCTCGCAGCAGCCCTGTGCTTGGCTTTTGTGACTGAGCTGATGAGAGAGGGGCATGTTGTTGGTGAAGAGTACTGATTGCAGCATTCCACTTCCGATAGGTAGTTGGCAGGCGTTTAAAAGATTACATTGTAAGTGATGTAATACTGGATGTTTTGGTAAAGTTAACTTCTTAAAACATTTAATTGTGTGCTTTTTAAAAGTTCCTTTTCCATGCAACCGCTGCTCGATATTTAGATTTTAATTTATAAAAGGATGTTACACATTATTTTCAAATGATAGTCAATCTTTCATTTTTTTGGTGGAGCTGAGAGGGAAAAAGGAGGATGTGAGATCAGTTGTTAATGCAGATGATGTTACGCTTCAGAATAAAAAACTTTTCCCCATCATTGCTGTTTTTTTGTATTTATATTCTCTTTGCAGTTTTCCTTCTCTGAGTAAAGCGTTTAGATTTTAATGCACTGGCATGTCCTTGGCCCTCCTCCACTGAAAGCATGGTTCCTCCGCGCGCCTGACCAGGCCGGTGTGGCTGCTGCCGACTTCATAGTGACTGCAGGGACTGTTGACCAAAAGGAGAATTATTTCTTTTTTCAGAGGAAGGATATTTATGACTGAAAACAGTCCTAAAAACATGAGAATATTGATCATGATTTTGAGAGGTGCTTGCACTGAATCACTTGATGTACCTCAATATCGGTTTTATTCTATCTTTCCTCAAAGACAGATTGCCAACACAAAAGATGAACAGTCTTGAGGGGAAAAAAAGAAATCTTATATCTTTCTGCTAGGCTGTCTTCCCTCCATAACAACAGGGAGAAAAGAGGTCTGTGTGGCTTCCTCAAATAAGGACAAACATAGTGAACAATGTATTGGAAGCTACTGTAAAAATGCCTTGGGTGCACTTGGTTTAATGTGTCGTAATAAGTTAAATTAACATCAGATGGAGATTCAAATAGGTAAACATTTAACTAATCTAACAACAAACATTTATTATAAAATCAACATAAAAATAAAGACAGCAAAAGTCCCATTATCATCTGAGGACCTAATTCATTGTTTTTAGAGGTAGTCTGGTTGGGGTTCCTTGGAAATTTATAAATGAAGTTAATTATTCACCAGTCAGATGTTTCTGTAAGGCAGATACTTTCCTGTTTCTTCTTTTTCCTTAAGTTGTAGACATATTTTAGGTCAAGTTTGGTCTGTTGGCTTTTGTAGTTCCAGGTTGAAGGGGGAGGAGCAGACTCCTTACCGTGGTAAAGAGCACAACTTGCTCCTGGTAGGTTGCAACCCAGGGTCGCGGTTTTGATCCTGTCCCTGAAAATGTTGTCAGAATTTCTTCTTACTTGTGTCTGGCAACATCCCTCTCTCCATGGGGGAGGACCCCTGTGTCTGTGCGCCGGTAGCAGGGCTGTTTGCAGGGCCTTCACGCAGGGATGTATCCATCTGTCTGTGCTTACCCTTCTGTGCTGCGAGCACTTTCCTTCCCATTCCCAGTGAGGGAAGAGTATTCCGTCCAGCAGATGAGTCCCACGTTACATGGGATTGCCACGTGTTTGAAACCCACCAAACCAGCAACCTTGACTTTTCTTTGGAGGAGCTGGGAGAAGAAAGAAAGGATATGTGACGTACTCGTGTGTTGGTGTGGCACAGAGGACATGTACGACACCCCGTGGTGGGAGCTGGCTGGGTGAGGCCAAAACTTGGCATAGGATGGAGTCAGGGAACCTCTGATGCAGAGCAGAAGGCAACGTGTGCACGGGAGGGATGGCCAAGTGCCGACCACGGTGGAGAAGAGACGGGGGAGGGAATGGATTGAGGGTGAGGTGTGCGTAGTCATTTTAAGATAGGCAAGGAAGATACTCTTAGTAGGATTAGAGAACACAGTTGCTAGGGGGGGTTTATAGAGAAACAACCAGAGAACTGTGCCCTCTGGTCCATGAAAAGATAGTGTAGCCCTGAAAACTGGCGAGCGCTTGCTCCACTAGGCCTGATGGAGCCTGTAGGTCATATTTGGCCTGCCCACTGGGGCCTGGCAGACATCTTAAATTTTAATTGCCAACACATAAAAATCAGGAGATTTCACATTTAATTAAGCATGTATGGCTGCTTCTTCATCTTTACCTTCTTTTTTGTATGAGATGTAATTTTTGTAGTTTTTACACTATACTGAGATATTTTACATATCCTAAAACGCACCCATTTAAAGTATACAGTTCAGTGGTTTTTAATATATTGATAGAGCTGTCCGTCATTAGCACAGTCTAATTTTAGCACATTCCAACACCCCCCAAATAGGACCCTCTTGCCTTTTAGCAGCCCCTGTTTCCTCTCTTCTTGGTCCCAGGCGGCAGCCACTGGTCTATTTCTGTCTCTGTGAATTTGGCTGCTCTGGGTATTTCACATAAATGGAATCATACAGTATTTGGCCTTCTTTCATCTGAATGTTTTCAAGGTTCATACATGTGGTGGCGTGTATCAACGCTTTATCCCTTTTTATGAGCAGTATCCCACTGCATGGCTGTTCCACATTTTATCTGTCCGTCAGTTGATGGGCCTTTTGGCTCTTGTGAATCATTGCTGCTGTGAACATTCCTGGGCAATATTTCGTGTGTCTGTATGTTTTCATTTCCTTTGGGTAAATGCCTAGGAGTGGAATTGCTGGGTCCTATGGCGAGTCTGCATTTAGCATTCTGAGGAGCTTCCAAACAGTTTTCCAGAACAGCTGCACCATGTAACATTCCTGTCAGCAGCCTGTGAGGGTTCCAGGTTTTTTGCATACTCACCAGCACTTGTTATTGTCTCTTTGGTTCTAACCATCATAGTGAGTGTGAAATGGTGTCTCATTGTGTGAAATAGAGGCAAATAATGGAGCTGGGAATGATGAGCAGGGTTTTTCTTGAAAACCGGGCTACTTGCTGGGCATCACAGTTATAGAAGGCCACAGGGGGCACACTTGGTAAGCTATTTACATTTTCAGAAACAGTATTTCAGAGATCTAAAATGACATTGAGAAGTACCTGTATATAAAGCGTCCGGTACATGTATACCACAAGCAAAATAACGTTTCCATCACCTCGTCTAGCACCTTTGTAATCCCCTTCTTTGCCCCTCCCTGCTACTGCATCCCTGTATCCCTGTGCAGTCACTGATCTGCCTTCAGTACGTGTTAGTTTGCATTTTCTGGAAGTCTGTAATGGACTGTATATATGCATTATGTATGTTTTACATATGTAAAGTCTTGGAACTTTATAAGTGGAACCATGGAGTTCGCCTGAACTTCTTCCAGCATGCTTACTTTGAGATTTATCTGCGTTGTGTGTATCAGTAAGTAGTTAATTCCTTTTCTGCTGGGTAGTGTTCCATCATAGGGGTATGAATGTGTTTATCACGCATCTGTCGTTGTACAGCGGGGGTTTTCGCCCAGTTTTGGCTGTTACAAATAAAGCTGCTGTGGGCGTTTGTATGTGTCTTTGTATGGACATCCTTTTGTATCACTTAGGAGTGGATCGTATGGTCAGGGGCTGTTTAACATTTTCACAAATTGCCAAAATGTTTTCTACAGTAGCTGTATCATTTCGCTTCCCTACCAGTAGTGTGTGAGAATTCCAGTTCCTCCACATCCTTTCTTTTTAGAGTCCTTTTCTTTCTGCCTAGAGGACTTTAACATTGCTTCTAGTTGGGGGGGGAGGGTCTCCTGGGGATGGATGGCCATGTTGATACACACAAACACACACACACACACACACACACACACACACACAAAAGATCTTACAGAAAAACCCGAAAGAACTTTTTTGGCCAACCCAATATATTATGTATAATTATATACATAGTTTTTTAGTTTTTGTTGTCTGTATTTTACTCTTAATAGTTTGAAAGTTTTGGGCTGAGCATAAAATCTTAAGTTGAGTTTTTTCTTAAAGGTCTTTTTCCACTGTCTCCTGGCTTGCATTGTTTTTGATCAGAAATCTGATGTCATCCTTATTTTTGTTTCAGATATTGCAAACCCCGCCCCACCCCTAACACCCAGCTTTTTAAAAGATTTTCTTTATCAGTGGTTTTGAACAACTTGACTGTTTTATGCTTTTGTGTAGTTTCGTTCGTGTTTCTCAGGTTTCATTGAGTTTGGTTTAGTGGGTTTATAGATTCATCAAATTTGAAAAATATTTGACTATCATTTTAAAAATATTTTTTGTTTCTTCCACTGTCCTGTGCTTCAGAGCCTCCAGTTAACGTATGTGTTGGGCTATTTTAAGTTATCCCAAAGTTCCCTAATATTTTGGGTTACATTTTTTTTTCCTGTGTTTCAGATAGTTTGTTTTCAGGTTCACTGATTTTTTCATCTGCACTGTCTAATCTGTTATTAATTCCAACCAGTACATTTTTCTTCTCAGACATTATAATTTTCATCTCTAACAGCCCCATTTGTCATTTTTATCTCTCACCTTTTTCTACTTAGCTTTTTGACATGGAATACTGTTATAAGGACTGTTTAGTATCCCTGTCTGCTTCTTCTCCCCTCTGTGTCAGCTTTGGGCTGGTTTTGGTTGACTTTCCTTCTCACTGTGCTGCATGTTTTCTTCCTTTTATGCCTCTCTGGCAGTTTTTAATTGGCTGCTTTGTATGTGAATTTTACTCGGCTGAGTGCTGGGTATATATATATATATATATATTTTCATATTCTTTAGCTTTGTTCTGAAGTGCACGTAGGTTACATGAAAGCCCTTTGACCCTTTGGGGTCTTGCCTTAAGAGTTGTCAGTCGGAACCAGAGTAGTGTTTAGTCCAGGGCTCGTTATTCCCCACCATCGAGGCGAGACTCTTGAGTACCGTACCCAGGGTCCTGTGACTCCTGTGGTGTCCCGCCCACCTAGTGGGAGCAGGTGCCTTTCCTCTTGAGTCTGATTACTGGTAGTGCTCCTGCTAATTAACCCTCGTGTGGCTCTGTCCTTACCGGCATCTGCTTGTCCGCCCTCCGGTGGATACTTGAAGGGCCTTTGCCCACCTCTGGAGTGCATACTCTCTCCTGCCGGCTCTCACCACTCTGTGCTCCCTGGACTGGGGCTCCGTCTCTTCCACTCAGGAGCCCTCTGGGCTCTGCCCGGCTTCCTTCTACCTTTGCCACAGCCTGGAAGCTCTCGAGGTAGTCAGCCAGAACCATCTCAGGGCTCTCCTTGTCTGCTGCCTGTCTCTCACGGGTTACTGACCCTCACTGCCTGATGTCCAGTGTCTGGAAAACCATTGTTCATGTATTTTGCCTGGTTTTTGTTTTGTTTTTTTTTTAGTTTTTTAAAGCCAGAGTAAAAGCCCTGCCCCTGTCCCTCATCTCGGCTAGAAGGAGCAGTTGTTATGGTGCTGCGCTGTTTCTGACAGTAAGAGCATCCACATACTGTGAATAAACCCTAAGGAAATCTTCAAAAAGCCACAGTGTACTTTTAACAGAAAATCCCTGCCCCCGTGAGTTACTAACATTAATATATATCTGTGGCCCAAATTTACAAAACTCTGAGAAAATAATTTTACAGTTCCATCGCAGAAATGCTCAGGTAACATTTTCTCTTAGCTTCTTTTAATCTATATATCTAACTGGTGTCTTTTTAGCTCTTCAGTTTTTATCTTGATTCTCATTCTCTAAATGGTTTCATGTGTGGTTGATAGAATTCTGAGACGACCCTCACTGATCCGTGCCTTTGTATGACCCCTTCTCTGAGTGTGAGTAGGAGCTGTGGACACAGTGGGTAGGGCTCCCATGATTATGGCGAAAGATTGCTGCAGATATAATTAAGGTCTTTAATCAGTTGAGCTGATCAAAATGGAGATTATCCTGGGCGGGCCTGTCCTAATTGGGTGTGATCTTCAAAGGGTTCTGGGATCAGAGACCGAGGAAGTCAGAAGCTTCCTGTGCCTTCCTGTGTGCTTCTGCCCGCCTCTGTGCCTCAGCGTACTTATGTCGTTGAGGGGAGGCTCTGCCAGCAAGGAGCCTCAGGTGGCCTTCCTGAGCTCACAGTGGTTCCTGGGTAACGGCAAAGAGGAAGATGGGCCCTCAGTCCTCCAGCTGCAAGGCAGTGGGTTCTGCCAGCAGCCTGTGAGTTGAGAAGACTTCTCTGGGGCTCAGCAGGCTGAGAGCCACCCTTGTAGCCCAGCTTTGATCTTAGCCTGGTGAAGCCCTGCCCTGGACTCGTGAGCCGTGGAAATTGAGGTGACGAATTTGTATCGTCGGAGGCCACTAAGTGTGTGGTAACTTGTTTTGCAGAAGTAGAAAGGTAATAGAATATGCATGTTCTCGCATCATTTAAAAACTTGCTGTAAATGAGAGTGTGTTTTGCTTTCATCTGTTTATGTGGGCCTGTTTCAGCTCACTGTTCCTTTCTTTGTCATACTCTTACCGTGCTGCCACACCCATGTGATCACGCCCACACACCCAGGAGTAGGAGGCGCATGGTTCAGCGTGGCTGAGAGGCAGTGCACAGTTTCCATTGAAGGTGCTTGTAAGAACGTGGGCCCTGAGACCCTGAGGTCCAGCCCTGTGATCATGGACAGCCTCCTCAGCCCTCCACCCTCACTTACCTGCGAAGTGGTGGATAGTAGCTCACCTGCTTCACGGGGTTGTTGCAGTATTTGGGAAACCCTCAGCATCACGCATCCTCCCTAGCAAGTGCCCAGTAATTAGTACTGCTTTTATACTCGCTGTGTTAAGTGTTGCATGCACACGTACGTATGTGCTGAGCTTAACGGATGGAGAGAATTTTAGAGCATCTGGGAGACACTAGCCTAGACTGTCAGGAGAGGGGAGGCTCCATTGGCAGTGTTCGTAGCCGTAGCCTGGTGCCGCTGCTTTTTTTTTTTTTTTTTTTTTTTTTTTTTGCGGTACGCGGGCCTCTCACTGTTGTGGCCTCTCCCGTTGTGGAGCACAGGCTCCGGACGCGCAGGCTCAGCGGCCATGGCTCACGGGCTTAGCCGCTCTGCGGCATGTGGGATCCTCCCGGACCGGGGCACGAACCCGTGTCCCCTGCATCGGCAGGCGGACTCTCAACCACTGCGCCACCAGGGAAGCCCTGGTGCCACTGCTTTTAAACTCCCGTGCTCTGGATGCTGCCTCGCTCTTCGTTTTAACTGTTGCTCTGGGTCTGTTGAAGGCTGGGAAAAGCCTATCTTTTTATATGTTTTTGCCTGCTGACATTTTTTCAGCCCCTCCTCCCCCTTAGTTGACAGGTCCCTATGGTGCCGAGTGTGTTTTGGGTGCGGAAGCGGTGCCTACAGAAGGGATTGGGGGTCAGGCCTCGCAGTGATCAGGCTCGGCACCCATGCCCTTGGTCCATTGCTGCCCCCCGACATTGACTTTGTGAGTGGACCTGCAGCAGGTGTTCTGAGCAGCCTGGCGCCTCCCACAGTCTTGCGGTCTTGCAGTGTCGTAGGGCACTGGTGGAACTCAGATGGGGCCTGCTTGGCGGGCACGTTGTTTTCCCACAGATGACCACAGAGCACACATGCTGCCCACCTGTGACCTCTGGAATTTCATAAGCCAGATCAGGTGGGGTTCGGTTCCTTACCTGCATTATGGCTTTTGCATGACGTGAAATAAAATGGTCACATTCGCAAGCTACTTGTGGCCTCTACCACGTGTATAAAATGGGCAAAACTGAACCTTCTCTTTAATCTTGGCAGGATTGAAAAATCTTGTTCTTGGAAATTTTTCACAGCGATGTAACCTAAGTCGGAGAAGAAGTGACAGGCCAGGCCCTGTGACAAGGCCACAGCCTGCAATCCGTCCCTGGGCCTGCAGCCCTGCCTGACATTCAGCAGCCTGACCTCCTCCACCCTTGCCCTCAACCAGGGCTTCCAATCCTGCCCCCCTCACTGTCGTCTTTTCCTCACTTCTCCCAGCGGATGGGTTGCCAGGCCCTGTCGGTCAGTGTTCCGTTTGGCGCCCAGTCTGAGGCCTCACTCGTGTGTCCCCTGGAAGGTGGAAGGTAGCCCCTTAAGTGATCTCTCCCACCCGAACCTTAAACAGCCCAGCCCCCCGTCTAGGTGAGGACCACCCTAGTGCCTGACGGCCCGTTATGCCTCACATCCCAGTTCTCTGTTACTCACTCCTCACCTGAAGGTTTCTCATCAGCCTGTTGTCATCTTACTTGGAAACACATTTTTATATATAATTTAAAATTTAATGTAAAAATATAGTTCACTTTACAGTTTAATTGCTTTGAGTACAGTCAGTAAACTGAGATGTGTCTATATGAACTTTTCCCTGCAAATTACCTAGAATCTGTAGTTCTATATGGATTGAAAACTTGTGTTTGGAAGTTTGATTCCTCAGATGACTAACTCAGCATTATTTAAATTTTAATAAACAAAGCGACTGGATACAGGGTGAGCACATTTTTCTCTGTATTTTGTGAATCTATATCAGAGCAAAATAAGAATCTGTTCCTATTTTGTAAAGAATCGTTTCTAGCCATGGAATTGCTGGTGGAGGCAAGAAAGTAGGAATCTTATTTTTGTGGATCTAGCCCAGAAAAGGAACGTAAACTTTGAAAAGTGTGTCATTTACCATTCACAGCCTAATGAAAAACTCAGAGAGGCTAGAAACTCTCCATAAAAATTCTGATATCGGCCTTTAAGATACAGCAAGGTAGGGTATACGAGCATTTAAGGGATTCACAGTCCACAGTTTACTGGCACTCTAAACGCTATGAATCTTGTACCAGCAATCACAGTCTTGATTTTATTACCAAAAGGGCCCTTATGAGGGTACGTTGGTGCCGTGTGCAGTTTAACAAACTTGGCGAGGTGTTCCCGCGTCCCTTCTGCAGCTGATGGAAGAAAGCTGGGAAAATTACCGTTGCGAATCTGAGGGGTGCTTGGTCCAGACAGAATGGTCATTTAGACAGAAAGTGTCTGAAAACGACACAGTTGGAAGTGTTGGAAGTGTTGTTTGGGCCTAAGCGACGAGTGGGCCAGGCTCGGTGCTTCTGTAGGAAGGCGTTTGTGGTTCCGCATCGGGTGGATTTGGTCAGGGTTTCGCGTAGCAGCTGCCCTCGCGGCAGAAGGCAGGTGTGGGCAGGACCTTTCCTGTGTGTGGTGGGCAGCCACTTTCTGAACTGTGACCGTTTTCGGTTAGTTTTTGAAAATGCCAAACACAGTATGCTTATTATGGAAGGTGTATAAGCAGTTCTTGGGAAGCACATCTTGAATGTCTTGAAAGGAGTGAAACAGACTTTGGGCTGGAGCCCTCCAGTTGTGAGGGACCCGCGTCACTGGGCACGTGTGGGCCCATGGCTGCTCTCCGCCCTCTGTCCCCAGGAGAACGCGCCCTGGACCAGAGTTCTCGGGGTGCGTTCTGCGACCCCGGCCAGGTGTCCTTGAGACCAAACTGCTTGCACCGTGATTACTCCCAAGACCTGTTTGCCTTTCTCACTGCTGGCGTTTATACAGACGGTATGAAGGTGACGGGGCTGAAACTGCTACCCTGGGCACCAGGCAGTGCTGGCTGTTGCTGTGTTCCTCATCCCCGTGCATTTGCAGGGGAAAACAGGTTCATCTAGGAATGTCCCTGTCGGAGCAGTAAACACTGTTAATTTGATCAAAATCTTGACCCTTCAGTGCCTCTCCTTTGCAAAAGTGTGCGCAGGGCACTCTGCCACTGCCGAAACTGGATTGTTTTCTCGAGGGAGCACATGTTGTGTGATTGACTTGCCAGCTGAAGTAGCCGCTTTCTCCATGAAACACCATTTCACCACTGAAAGGATAACTGACGGGCCAACTGGCTACCCAGACTTGGATTTTGGCTGAAGGTTTCTCAGGTGGACAGAGTGAGCCGCTCACTTCTAGGACAGTAGCTGATACGTGCTTCCAGTGATAAAATCTGAGTTTTCAAATGAAAATTAGAATTCCGAGAAGCTGGTACATACCACCATGAGCCTGATAGCTTCTCGATATTTAAAGCATTTTCTCCCCATATCAGTCATGATTGTATTAGCTGATGTGAATTTCGATAATATACTTTTGAAATGTATAAATATTTAGAAGATTTGCATAGCTCAGTGAACTGATATTTTCCAGATGATCAGCATATAAAGTTACAAAGTTATGTTTGGGTCAAAATTCAAAATGCGAGATAGACTGGCAGCTTTTAATGTAACAGTGCCCATAGTTCTTCGGTGAGGCTTTCGGGATCCACATCACAGCCGCCCCGTAGAAGCTACCTCTTGTCGAGTTCTGACGTCAGTACCAAAGAAGAATGTCCACAGTCGCTGGAGAAGGATTTTCTTCATGTGCTTCTTCTAGAACCATGTATGGAAACAGAATGAAGGAGTAGCAGCTGTGAGAATCCAGCTGTCTTCTGTTGAGCCAGCCATTCAGGAGATCCTCAAGAAAGTAAAACCAGGCCACTGTTAACTGTTATCCAAAACAAACAAAAAAATAGTTACTTTTCATAAAAATGTTGTTTGTGATAACATGAAATATAGTTATTTTCAGTGAATTACAAAATATTTTAAAGTTCTCAGCTTTCATTTCTGACATAGTAAGTATCAATCGGTATAACCCAGATGGAAAAATGGCTCTGTAGGGTCCTCATTGTTTAAGGGTGAGACCAACAAGTTTGGAAGCCACTGCTCTAGACAGACGTTGGCAGCCAAGCTTCCTGTTGGGTCTGTCGTGATGTGTTGGGCCCATGTTACAGGAGAAAGATCAGACGCTTCCTGCTTCTCTGAGCTCCCATGTCCCCTCATCATTCTGCGGGGAACGTCTCCAAACACACTCTCTGCTCATTCATTTGTAGATGATGGTCTATCAGAAAAGGTGGTGTCCTTCCTTGTGTGCAGTGAGCTTTGCTAGAATTTCCAAGGGCCTTGGAAGTCATAATTGTGGGTGAAATAGACCTGCTATTTGAAAAGGCTCAGCATTGCTACCTTCGAAAGGTGGGTCTTGATCGACTGTTTCAGATGCATTTGTGTTTCTTCCTTTTGGAATCATTGGTCCTGCCTCCCCAGTGATTTCTTTAACCCTCCTTTTGGAATCATTGGTCCTCCCTCCCCAGTTATTTCTTTAACACTAGCTTTCCCGCGAAGACTTCAGAAGTGCAGTCCCTGTGTTCTTGGTGGGTCTGAGAGAGAAATGGATCACTTCTCATTTTTCTTTAAACCTTAATAACTGGAATGCTTTGATTCCTTAGCTATTTTTAGAAACAAAGTCATGCCGTGTCCCGTTCTGGCACTCTTTTAGCTTCAGGAAATACCAGAAATGCTGATACTGTGCTCAGTCCCACTCTGCTGCCTTCTTTAAGGGTGAGGTGTCAACACCAAGGAAACGATCATGATTCCAAGCAAGGAGTTACACTATACTGAAGGTGAAAAGAGTGCAAGTAAGAAGTTTCTTGTAAATAGGTTTAAGGATTTAAAAAAACCCATTATTGAGACATAATTAGATATATTGAATCTTCGAGAGCTTGAACTGCTGTTCTGAAAGGCTCAGAGGGCACTGCCTTGGAAGCTAGGTCTTGAACGGCTCTTTGAAATGCATCAGTATTTTTAAATTGCCTTTGGATGCAGCGAGCTGATACCAGTGGAGCTGGTACCTTTCTCCTCCCTGACCCACCACAGTGTGTGTGTCATTGTTCCCGTCACCTGTGTTGAGGAACACCAGTGATAACACCCCCCCAGGGATAGTGGGCGCGGCAGACACTAGAACCCTGGGAGGGTTTTCTACTTGCAGCAACCCCTCTCCTGCCCACCAGATTCTGTGTCCAAAGGTGGTGCATGTCTCTGCCACCAGTACTCCCATCCCCCTCCGTGGAAAAGAACTGTGAGTGTTCAGTGAGGGCTGTGACACGGCAGAATTCCTCTGAGACCATACACGTCTAGGGACATGTGACTGAGTATTGACAAGACACCCCTCTCCTCACCACAGCCCTGCGGAGCCAGGGAAGGCCACTGGACCTTCTGTATGGGTAAGGGTAAGAGAGAGGGGAGCAGTGTGTCCTCAAGGCCTTCCTTCATGCCTTTCCCCCCAGGATCTTGAGTCTTTGTCAGAGCTCCATGATTTAGTGTTCATTCATTTCACACATTATATGGGAGCGAAATCACTTGAACCATTTCAAGTCCTTTTGTAGAAGAACTAAGGCCTAAAGGCCAAAAATACAAAGAAGCATCCAGAGGTTTCCTTGGAACAGGCCTAGGGTGCCCAGTCATGGTTCAAGGGAACCTTTCTACCAAGTGTCTTAACTAAATCTTAGCTATTTCATGTCTCAGCCAGAACTTAAAATTATATTCTTGGAAAGTATACATTCTTCCATGTTTCTGGAATTTCCCGAAGAAAGCCTGCTTTTTCAAGCGCTGTGGTAACATCATGTGTAGTTAGACCTGGCCTTCTGTGGTGGCAGAACCATGAAAGCAAGTGTCCACGCAGAAGGGCCACAGACCAACTCTAAACCAGGCTTGGTTCACTTGGGGTCTGTGGGTGGTCTTCGGGGAGCTCGATAGATTCCCTGGAGTCGGGTAAGAAGTGTTGACTTCCTGTGGATGTGTGCATTTGGATATCCTTCTTAGGACAGAGCCCAGCGCATCCTCTCAATTTTCAAAGGTATCTGTGAACCTGTCTATAGAACCCCTGCTCTAAATGCTCAACTTTGCACTTAATTTTTTTAAGTCCCTAATGCGGATATACCAAGTGTTTTAAAATTATCTAATTATTTTGTAGATAAAAACTGGAGCGATCCAGCTATTCATAGTGAGCTGTCTGGGAGTTCTGCCTGTCTTTACACTCAAGTGAAGGAATAGGAGACCATTTTGGAACTTAACGCTAGTTTTTGAAGAGCATCAAACAGATTTTGGCCACGGAGGAGATGTGCAGGGACTGGTAGGGACAATTAAAACAAATACCTGTATTTACAGAAAGTGACCTGGACACAGAATTATAGCTGGATCCAGCTGTATAGGCAACAATCAGATTATGGAGTCTTGATGGACTTCTGATTGTACTGGGCATCTATCGTCCTCAGGGACTTTTCCTCCGCCCAGAGTGAAGGTGGCATGCACACTGATTAAATTCTGACACTTGGTTGAATTTCAGCGTGGTTCTTTGCATTGGGACGCCTGTGGTGTCGTGGAGTAAAAGTGTAATTAATGCCATGACTTTTCTAGTTGACCTACCATCCCTGCCCCCACTAACTAAATACTTAAATTTCATGCTTCGTTTCTATGTTAATAAATTAAATGTTTGTAAATATAATAGAATCTAAGCTAGCCAGAGCGATGTTGAAGAAGTCTTCTATGTGGTGGCCCTTCGTCTTTGTTGAGGCCAAGCACACGCTCTTCCGTCAGGACATCTCACCAGGGAGAACTGGTGGTCCTCACAGAGGAGAGGGAGCGCGTGTGAGCCGAAGAGGCCTTTCCTGTGGTTCTGCTGAGTGTCTGGAGGTGGGCGCCCCCCGAGCATCCTGGGGCTCCCGTCGGGGGTGGGGGCCGGCGGGCTGTGCTTATTTGTCAGAATACCTTCCTGTCTTAGTAACTAGCGTGTAACAAAAGTAATACTGAATCTGCTTTTGATGTGACTCAAGGAATGGAGAAGCGTTGTTCCCCCAGATGGCCAAATCTCTGGATCGTGTCCTAGAACTCCCAGTCAGCTCTTGTGTTTCAGGCTGTGACACTGATCAGGATCCCTACCCAGGTCTTGTCCGTCACAGTCCTGTTCAGTAGTGGATTACGGCCAGGACACAGAGGAAGGACTGCCCTGGGGTGAGTGCAGCGAGGCACAGGCAGGTGTTGCTCTAGGACGTGCCTGGGGCCCCCGTGGGGTTGGGGAAGGGAATCCAAGGGTCTCTGCCGTGGACCTAGGAGTTTCCCCTAAGCCTCCATCTGACTTTGCTCTCCCGTAGATGATTAGGGTGAATGAGCTCCAAGGTTCCGCACAGCTGACCGGTACCTTTCTTTATTTCGTCTGCAGTTGAGCTGCTGTGGGGAGAGAGGGGACGTCCAGTGCTGGATGTCAGAAGGTTCACGTCCCAGGGTGTCCTGCTGCATCTGAGCTCTAAGGCTGCAGAGGAACCTTCTTTACAAATTGCTCCATTGTCATGGCTGGCATTCTGGTTAAAAGTTCATCTGGATTTCAACCTCGCGTGAAATTGCAGAGCTGCGACTGGAAAGCTCGGCATCACTTGAGAAGCTTTAGGGAGCTCTCAGACATTACAGTGAGGATTGAGTAAAACATGCTGGGTTCCATTCACTCAAGTTTGGGGCCGTGGAGAAAAAACCTAAGTTCTCTCATTTTTATTGCCTACTTTTCAGTTACACCCAGAAGGAGAAAACAAAAGAGAAGCATCAGCCTTACATTGTAAACATCTTTGAAACCCTTTTAAATACGAATTCTGTGAGATTTGCCACACTGCTTAGCCAGCGCCTCGGTCCCTTTCTTTTGGATTATCCCACCTGAAGATGACGTGGACTTTTCATTGTTCGGAAGCCTCAGTCTTTCCCTCCGAGGCAGAGGTCAGCAGACGACAGCCTGTGGTCTGCCACCTCTGGCCCACCAGCCCGTTTCTGTACGGCCAAAGCACTAAGTGTGGTTTTTACCTTTTTAAAGGCTTGTAGGAAATAAAGGTTAGGAAACAGACCTTATGCGGCCTGGAAAGCCTGAAACACTTCTTTCTGGCCCTCTTCTGAGAAACACTTGTAACCTCTGCTCTCCGGGGTTGACACACAAAGACTGAGTGGCCGTGCGGCGTTTTTATACCCACAGGGCGGTGCAGGGCCCTGTCTGGGGGGAAGAGGCTTCACAGGAGCTGTGAGTGGTCGGGGCCCCGTCCCACTGCCCGGGCAGGCCTGGTGGCGGCTGCAGGATGGGGTGGTACTGTCCTGGCATGTGTTCAGGATCCCTTCAGCTCTGTCCTTAAGCCCGCGTGTGTCCTGAGCACAGACGTAGGAGCCAGGCTTCCCAGGACTGCGCCCTGGCTTGAAGGCTGCTTAGCTGTGGAACCTTGGGCAAGTTACTTGTCCTTTCTGCCCGTTTCCATCTGGAAAACGGGGATGACGGGGTTGGCCTCGTGCAGTGGGCGAGAGGAACCCTGAGTGAAGGGCTGCGCAGGCCTGGCACGTGCGAGCCCGTCTGTTGTCATTGCCGTGGTGGCCCACGCTCACCTGTGGAGTGGTGCTGGCTCCGTAGTTAAAGTGGAAAACTGCTGTCTGGAGTAAACAGAATTGGGAAGAATCTGAACTCCACGTGGGCGCCGAACTGCAATACTAAGCAGTGGAGTGAGGCCGCGCTTGCTCTTCCCGTTGTGGGTTGTTAGGGAGGGACTTGGCCTGCTCGGGCTGCCATGACACACGCAGACTGGGTGGCGTAGACAGCAGACACTTAATTCTCATTGGTCTGGAGGCTGAAAGTCCAAAGTCAGGGTGCAGGCAGATTCCAGTCTTGTGAGGACCCTCTTTCCGGTTTGCAGACAGCTGCCCTCTGGCACCCTCCCAGGGTGGAGAGCAGGGGGCAGCAGCGCGCTCTCTGTGCGTCTCTATCCCCTGGGACGGCAGTGTCTGTGTGACACACGCTCGTGACTGGAGCGTTCACATATGGCATGTCTGTTTTTGCTGTAATAGGTCATTTCTCTAGTTTTCCCGAAAGCTGCAACAGTTTACGTGTCCTCAAAGAGATAGGTGACAGGTGACCTCATTGTTGCCGTCTGATGGGAATGATACGCACGTCCCTGTAAAGGTGGAGCGTCCTGTTTGCTGGCCACTCCAGGTCTCCTTTCCGTCACAACTGTGCTCAGCTCCGTTACACAGGGCACAGCCTGGGCCCGTCCACCCTGCAGGCACGCTGGCCTCTGCCTAGCTCAGCACGGGCTCAGGGACACTCCCTCTTGCCCACTGCTGGCCGCAGGTCCTTTGAGGGACGCGTCTGTGCCCACCACTCCTTGGCTACCCCCTGCATGGCACGGCAGTCCGGGATGGTCCCGGAGGCTCCTCGTGGCTGGGACTGGCTCTCATGTCAGTCCTTGCATGCTGACCTGAACTCCCTTTGGCTCCTGGCCCCTCTTGAGGGACACGTGGGAAAGAAACGAGAAGGTCCTCTGATAGGCAGAACTAGAGGCAACAAGCTGAAATCACTTCCTGGCCCAGGAGTTTGGGGAGTGCGTTCAACAGTCACCCATTCTCATCGCTTAGAAGTGCGGCAGGCAGTTAAATACAGACCCTGAGCCATTGCGCCGTGCGGGATGCGCTTGACTGGGGAGCCGTTTCTTGACAGAGGGAGGTTGGCAGGTAGTTTGGGAGACTTTTTTTTTTTTTTTTTTTTTTTTTTTTTTTTTTTTTTTGCGGTAGGCGGGCCTCTCACCGCTGTGGCCTCTCCCGTTGCGGAGCACAGGCTCCGGACGCGCAGGCTCAGCGGCCATGGCTCACGGGCCCAGCCGCTCCGCGGCATGTGGGATCTTCCCAGACAGGGGCACCAACCCGCGCCCCCTGCATCGGCAGGCGGACTCCCAACCACTGCGCCACCAGGGAAGCCCGGGGGCCTATTGTTTTGCTCAGTGAACTAGCAAGAGCAGCACCCATTACTGTCATTGGATCACTTGCTCCAAAATTAAATTAATCAAATTAGGTAAACATCTGTATTTCCTCTTACCGCCCCAGCAGGCTGCCCTCAAAATGGCACACTTGGATGTCAGCTGGTCCTGGGGTGTCCTGAAGTGCAGGTGGTGGCCGTGACCTGCCGAGGTGGCCTGCTTTCCAAAGTATGAAATTCCCGAATTAATAGGAAACCTCGCTGCTTTGTCTGATGACTTACCAGAAAGCAGTAATTAGAAAACATTTTTCGTAGTGGAACCTGAGGTTTAGCTACACAGAGAAATTGGATATTTCAAAATACTCGTAGTTGGTTAGTGAAACATTAGTATTAATGACAAATTAATATGAATATCAATATCAGAGTTGAGCATGTAGCCTTGGGAAGAGAAGGGAAGGGCTTTCAGGACGAGGTTTAAGTAGCCCCCATATACCTTGCCATGTTGGCAGCATTTTTCTCCTGAAAGCTTTTTTTTTTCCTTCAGAAACTTAGATGTGAAAAATTGTACACATTGGGAAGAGGCGTCAACATTTGAACTGCAAATGATTAAACCTTTATGACTGAAGTAACAGGTTTGGCTTCGGTCTTCCCAGTGGAGTAGCAAGCAGAGGTCCTTTTCGGTTTGCCAACAGAAATGCGCAGTTTGGCCCATACCCAGCCCTGCTTCTCTTCCGGGCTGTGTGCACCGTCTTAGCAGCACCACGCAGTGGACAGCAACGTGGTAGCTTCAGGTTGGGTTTCTTGATGTTTTCTGTTTAACTGAGGGTTCCTGGCACTGTATTTTCCTTCGTCTAGGTGTTTCTGAGCCATGGGCAGACTTTGGTGGCTCAGAGCTGTTCTTGAGAGATTCCAGCCTTCCTAGCTGACTGATGAGGGGACCACCCCGAGGGGCCGTTTGGTTCCCACTCTGTGAGTTGGAACTTTGTGTAAAGTCCTCATCCTGACTTGACCTTGAAGTCTTCTGTTCAGGCCTCCCCACCAGTGACAAAAAAATCCAGTGATACTGGCGAATGTGTTAGGTTACTTTGGGGGAGCAAAGAGGGAGTGCATCTCTTCTAATTCACTTCCATTTGGTCTAAAATAAATAACAAAAGTCCTTGGGGAAAGTGTGAAGGAAATGTCCTCCCACATCGCAGTCCGTCTTGAGGGAAGCATTGGTTGGCGTCCGAGGTTTCTGGACATTTCAGGGCAACAAAGATGTGGTATTAGAGTACTTGCTGTTGAAGTGGCCGCCATAATAAAAACAGTTGAGCGTTGTCACAGCAGCACATTACAGCCATGGAAATTCCCCGTAGTTCATTGGTCCATGACCAACAGAATCCCCAGGGACTAACAATTAATCAGGCTCAGCGGAGCCTCTGCCTGGCCACAGTTGCACATGTCACATCATACAAAGAGTCACGTCTCAGCCTTCCCCAAGACGAAGGAAAGTTTATTTTTGGTGTGTAGGACTACTTTACCCTTTGATCAAATGACCCATTTTTCTCTCTGTTCGGGAGAAGTATTTTAATTTCCATGTTAGCAAGTATAACAGTAAATCATGTACATTTTGAGTCTTGGTTTTTATTGCTTTTTAAAACATAAGTTAATATGGTAGCGTTGATTTGAAGAAAAATGTTGTGAATGTCACTTTACCCAGTCAATCACGCTTAAAAGGAATATACTTCTTACAATCTCCAAGTTAGATTAAAACTTAAGACCTGTGGGTACACAATATCTTAAAACGGATGAAGTTTAGAAAGATTCCGAGATCAGTTTGAAGCCCAGCGTGCATATTCATCGTGTCATGGTACATTCGCCGGGTGGAAGTTAAGATGTGTGTAGAAAGTTTGTTGTGCCATGCTGTGGGAATTTATGGGTTATAATCTCAGTTTTTGGGTGTACGCCTGCTGCTGTGGCCTGTAGGAGTGGAGTAGACCTACCCTGCTTGTTTTCGTATTTGCTCCTTGTCGTTCAAGCTTTCAGGTAATTGAGACCTGCAATGCAAAGGTGAGATTGCCATGAGGCTCACACTGAAAGGAGTGGGGAGGCCCCCAGCCAGGGCTGAGAACACCTGTGTCCTCGCCGGCATCACCGGAGGTCTTTCCTGGAGGCCCCTCGCCCCTCCCCCTCCCAGCCTCCACACTGAGGTGAACTTTCTGCCATGATTTATGTAGCGTTCTGATGTCTACACAGATTTCTGGATGGTCTTAGAAATGTCACATACTGCTTCAGGAATGTGTGCAAGTATATTTCATACGTTTTACTTCGCAATTAAAAAAGTCGCCTTTAATGTTTTAGTGTACCGACACTGAGGTTTAGCACAGAGAAAACAGGCTTTCCTCGGAACCAAATTTCAAGTCTTCAGACTTATGCGTGTATTTCATAATCTCCCCCAAAACCCATTTATTAAAATGTCCTTGTCATAAATATAGACTCTTTTTTGCAAACTCATATAAACAGGTAATTGACACAGCTGAAATTCCTGTCACATATTTATTGCACTATCAGCTAAAATTTTTAAGTGACAAGAACCAAAATAATCATTAATTTTTATAGGGCAAGAATCTGGCTTTTTGTCTGACACAAAGCTGTATAAAAAACGGCTTCTGATTTTATGCACATTGTTTTTAGTTAATGATTTTCAGCTGTTTGTTGTTCCTCTGATAGCATGAAAATGTACCATATGCTCAGCCACAAGACAAATGATTAGCAAATGAAATTCCGGACAGCTGTCTGACTGAGCGCGTTGGGTTGATAGCATTCTGCTATCATAATTAGCTTAAGCTTTGGGTTAATTAACTTTCTACCTGGATATGCATAATAATAGCAAACTGCAAAAAGCAAGAAGCTTTCAGTACATCAACAACATTGCTGTCTTTTTTATTTGGTATTTCAAGAGCATATTAGAATTTCAAGAGTGATTAATCCTGGGAATATTGTCATCTACTGTAGATTTTATTTGCAAGCCAGATAATACTGAAACAATTGGAATCTATTATAGAGCAGAAATAGCATTTTAAAATTGTAATTAAAGTTTCTAAAAGCAATTGCTAATTTCAGATGCCTTTGTTGGCAAGAATATTAGACTTCTTGTATGGGCAGCTTGTCGGCTACAAAAAAATACCAGCACCTACACTGTGAAGAATAAAACTTTCTTTTATTTAAGTGCTGTATTGAAATCATCAGTTATTTTTATGTAATTTGAAATTAAGATTATTCTGTAGTTTGGAAGGTGCTCCTTAAACTGCGAGGCTGAAGATACCAACTCCGGGCCCGGCCCGGATTCCTTCCCCACCTTTGGCTCCGGGGAGGTTGGTGGGCTGGGTGGGCGCTGCCCACTGACCTCTAGTCATGATCTGATATGTACTACGTACGCGTGTGTGTCTACAAGCACTGGAGGTCTGACTTTTTAAAAGTCAGTGCTGTATATTTGTAGCTTGGTGTTTATTTTCTACCAAAGCAGTTTATACATCAGTTTACTGATTAGATAAAACGGGGAGAGGAATGGCTTTTCTCCTCCCTCCTCTTGTTTGCATGATTTACCAGCCCTCTAAGTTGCTCATCATCTTATGGGGCTGCTCGGGGCCTTTGGAGAGCACAAGCTAGTGAAGTGGATTGCGGATTTGGAGTAAAAACTGTAGTTTACATTTCCCAAAGCACCAGAGAGCCTAGCACTTAATTCTGAAATAAGTCATGCCTGTTGTTACACTCAGAAAAATATTTTGTGTTCTGAAAAAAATTCTTTACATATGCAGTGGACGGTGAAGATTTGGTGACAGTGAATTCGCCTCGGCTCCAGAGGACTTTCCTTACAGAACTTAGCGGTCCTTAATGTGCTTTCTCAGGTTTGTGACTTGGGGCCGTCTGTGGGCTTAGGAGCACCCATTTGGTCACTTCATGCAAGTTTTATCGGCCTGTCAGAAGCCATTTTTCAAAATTGGCTTCATTTGAGAACATGTGGAGGAGCCCACTCTCCCGGGGTGGTTAATGAAAGGGGAGGCTCCCGGGGGCTCTGTCGCTCTGGGGGAGGGTAGGGCTGTGCGGGTTCTTCGAGAGGACGGGGTGCCCCAGCAGGCCCCCCCCCTCCTGCACCCCGAAGTTGGCCCTCCCGGTTGGCAGGCTGTGACCCTGAGGCCTTTCCTCATTTTCGTAATGATGTCTCCAGCAGTCCTTACTCGGGTCTTTCAAAAGATGCTGCCAAAGACTTCTTTTTCTTTTTGTTTAGTCTGCCTCGGGCTGCATAAATATAGATGGCAAAGGGGTCAAGAGAAAAGGAGTAAGCGGGATCGCAGTTTCGGTATCGAGCCCTTAAACTTGGCTCACGGCTTCCCTGCTGTGTGTCAGACACGTGATTATTTGTTTGCCTTCTGAGATTTATTTTTAACATTTCATTAAATTAAACATGAACAAGTTCAAGATGCAAAACTTCAGTACATCCTGTTCCTGCACAGGGAGAAGAACTTTTAAAAGGCGGGACACAGAAACCCTTTTGTGGGAGCGATAGTTTGAATAGGTTATTACTAGCTATTGAGAGAGAAAGAGGAAGGAAAGAAAGAAAGAGAATAACACATCCAGGCCCCGTTTTCGGCTTGGATATCTTGATGATTTTATTCTGAATGCCATTTCAAACATATTGTAAACTAATGATATTTAAAAGCAAAAAAAAAACACACACAACTTATTCTACTATTTGCGCCGCTTGATCTTTAATTTCTTTTAATGTCAAAATTATTTATTTGGCCTGTTCAATTCCAGATGTGACTGTTGGGGGCACATTAATTTATATTCTGTTTTCATGGCCCCCGTCCCCATCTGTACATCATTTCTAAATTTCCTTTTCTCCCTGGGGAGTTCACCTATTCATATTGTGAGTTTCATTTGCTGTGTAAACAGAATAAAGACAATGCAAAAATCCCTACAATACCAGAAAATAATTCTCTTCAACAACATAGTGGATCATATTTAAGAAAACATTGAAAATGCAATCCATGTGGGGCGCCATTTTTTTCTGCTTTATTGTACTCTGGAGGAAAGGCTCATGTTACCACGACATGTTTCCCCTGGATTTGATAAGTTCATTTTTATTAAAAATACATCCAAAACAGCATTTTATGGTAATCCTCAAACACATGTTGTGGACGTTTCTTTGTTTCGCGTCTTAGCGTGGGGTTGCAGCCTGAGTCAGAACGCCTCGCTCAGCTGGTGTGTGCTCACACGGCTACGAAGACAGCTTCTGTCTGCTGTGTTTGTATGAAAAGCAACATTCAAGAACAGCGATTTTTTTTTTTGACATTTACAAATAAAGAGGGACATGAGTTATTTATGCTGCAATGTTGCTGCAAAGTCCTTATCTCCATGTGGCACTAAACAAGGATTTGTTGTGGGATTTTCGAGGGCCGCGTAGTGCTTCAGTGTTAAGCACCCAGAACTCTAGGGGACTGGCACTAATTTCCTCTCTCTCGTAAAACAACATAGTATTCATAACAACTCGAGAGGCTTGACATAAGTAATGATGGCATGTGCAGGCGAAGATTACCGCCCAACAGTGTAATCAAGGTGCCAGGTACTAATGCAAGTTAAATGGAGACAATAATGCTGAAACTTGCATTGTGGGATTAGGAGAGCACTTGAAGTGCTGACGTCCGCACATCCCGCCTTCCTGCCTGTCTGGCTTTCCGCGCCTGTTTATACTTAATGACCCCAAAATTTGTATGTCGTTAACACCATGTACCGAAGTGGGAGAGAACATGGTTTGGGAGGGAGAAGACTCCCTGTCTTCGTTGACTTTTGTCTCTTTTGGTAATTGGTGGCTTTTCCTGCCGCATTAGGGAGCAAAGCGCGGAGCAAGGAGGCCCCTGAGGTCTCGGTAAACATGCTGTGGGCGCAGGAAGCCTCTGGCCCCCCAGTGCTAGGCATTCAGTTACATACTTTGAATGAAAAGCCATTTGTGCCGGCAAAATAGTTATTGCTGGAACAAATTTAAATACTAGTCACATGGAAATTTGAAATAAAGTCATATTAAATTTTGATGCTCAGATCAATATTGTGGGGCCCAGGTAATTAAAGTGGGTTTGTTTATTTGGCTCCTTATAAATAAAAAGGGCTTCATACAGACTAATTACACAGAATCTTTCGTCTACGGTAGGATAATAATGGCAGCAATTTAAAGTGATATTAAATGAGAATTAATAAAGGAATATTGAGTCACTTTGACTGTATTAAGCTGTGAAATGATTCCTCATCTCAATTTAGCTTTCTGTCCTGAGCATTATGATTGATAAGCAATGAATTTTTGTAGAGATAATCTATAACGATACTTGATCGCAATATTTAATTAATAACAACCAGACACGTGGCTTTCTGTTATTTTGAAATAGGTTAGAGAAGCCCGTTTTTACAGTGCAGCCTGCTCAGAGGACTCGTCACCCACTTGCTGAGCGAGGCTCCGGAGCAGGGGCATCGTGTGGGTAGCAGCCAGAAGGTTCCTGACTTTTGTTCAACTTACAAGGGAGTCATTTATTGGCAGTGCAGTCCAGGCAGATCTGTGGGCAGAAACAGTACGAGTGAGGCATCTTGAAGGAGCCCTGGAGCCACATCCACGTCCTGCGGAGGAAGCGGGCAGTGACTTCTCCTCCTGCGGGAGAACCCGAGGAAGCATCACCTGAGCGAAACCAGAACGGTTTGGGTCATACCTCAGATTAAAGTGGACTGTCTGGTGACGCTCAGCTTGAGGACTGAAGTTCCATTTTACATCAAATCACTTGCGAAGAGGTCTCGTTTTATTCCTGATCTTAAACATTTTAGTAGCAATCTAGGTCACGGGTCGCGGTGACCATTAAGTAATGTTCAGGGGGATTGGCTGTTGCTGGACTGTTTGTATTTTGCTTTGTTTTGTTTGCGGAGTAACTTGTGTGTAATTTCCTTTCACTCTGCTACGCAGCGTGTCATACCCACGTTAGCATTTCTACCCTTTTGAAGGGTCTTGCTGAAGGTCAGAACCTCGCTCTGAGCAGCCTTTTTATATATATTACAAATTGCCGGAATTGTTCATTAATTTCCGTCTTTGAAATGCCACGTCAAACCTCTAAAGGAATTCACAATGCCAGTGTCCCTTGGACAGCTTCTCACCATGGTCCAGTGCGAATTTCTGATGAAATTACAGGTGCAGGGAAATGCAGAATTAGAAATATATCTGATGTTGCAATACTTGCGAAGCGATAGCTTTGTTGATGACAGGACAATTCCATTTTTGACAGTTTAATTTACTGTTGCCAGTGGACAAGAGCAAGAGGAGAGCGTGGGGTTAGCCACCTGCCCCCTCGTACCGTGTTTCACATGCGAGGTTGCAAAATCATGACTCCCTCAACCTGTCGGGCTCAAATGAGAAGGTTTTCAGCTGGGAAAATGGAATATATCAGTGCATGTAATATTGCCTGACCTCATAAAACAAAAGGGAAAATTGCAGATTCTGACAGCCATTATGAATCTTGTATCAGCATCCAAAACGACTTGGAGCCGAGGTGCAGCACATGTTTATAATAGAAAAAAAACAGGGTTGCCACGTCGACGTGCAATACGGGGCAAAAAATGACTTGTCAGTAATTCGTTCTCAGATGTTAAAGAGGCTGGAATTCACTAGCACACGCAGAAGAATGTTTAGCCCGGAGCAGAGTGTGGAAATAGTCTCCACGCGCAGAGCCCTGCCGAAGTTAGTCACAGAGCTAGCTTGTGATGGGAGGGAGAGGGGAGGAGTTCCACATTCCCACTGCAGCTGTGTCGTGAGGCCGGGTTTCTCCCTAGGAGAGGTGCTGAACCTCTTTGCTCTCATCCATCGTAAAATGTATAAATAATAGGACTTCTGAAATAAAGCAAATAACATTGTTTTGAAATTAGGAGAATCGCTTGAATGGAGTGTATTCTATTGGAAAGCTGGTGTATTGAGGCATGGCTTTTTATCTTACGCTTAAAAAGTTTTATTTATATTAAAATAAGGCATAAGCTCTTTGCATGTAATTATATGCTCTCCGGTTTAGGTTTTCTCCTTAATAGTCTGTTCTGTCACCTTCTTGCCTCTCTCTTCTGTGTTATTCCGTGGAAAACGTTTGCGGGGACAATAATTATCTCAGCTGTTTTCCGTATTTGTTTTTATTTTCGCGAGGGAGGGTTCAGCGTGAGAACATAGGAACTTTTTAAAGTGTGGGGATAAGACCCATTTTGTGTCCCTCTGCTGGTGTTTCATTCTCTGTCTCCTTTCACTTTTATCTCACGTGCTAGATGTGGGTCTTGGTTAATTTTTCCTTTGCCGCTTGTTTAGAATGAGATGTAGCACGGATGTAAGGGAAATAAAGCGTGTTTAACTAATGCACAATGTCCCTTTGAGGAGCGTGCTCCTGTGTCATCAGCCAGCGAGCGGCAGCAAGAAGACACAGTGTTTTCTGCACTCGGAGCCCCTTAGGTCTCTCCTAAGCAGGTCCAGTCTGAGTGGTGCTGAGTGAGTTTCTTGCAGGGCAGGGCTGTGTACGTGACAGCAGCGGTAATACAAGTGGGAAACGATTCTGAGAGGCAAATAGGGGTTTGGTTCAGAGGGGCAGATTATCCGTAACTCTCTTCACCCACCCCATTCCTGGCTTCAGCCAAGTCTTCTGCTGTCATAGAGATGCATCGTACAGACTGGGCGGCTGTGGTCTGTTTGGGTGACCAGACGGGCCACGTTACCACCAGGGTGAAGGGCAGTCAGGAGCAGTGCTGGGCTAGCTGCTCGGGGGTAGGGGGGACCCCGCTTCCTTTCAGACCCGTGTGCCAGAAGATGGTGAAGTGAGTACCGGCGTACGTGAAGTTCTGTGCTTTAAGCTGATACCTTCATGCCACCAGCAAGGGCCGGGACAACAGCCCGCCCCTCCCCTCCCAGAACTTGTTCCTGAGGAGGCAGATGTCTGAGTGCTTTCACCGAGTGACGCGCAGAGTGTGACAGAGCGCGAAAAGGAGGCCTCGTTCAGGGTTTTCTTTGGGGAGGCGCCACGGGAGTGGCTGGCTGGACGGCTGCTGTCAGAGGCTGTGTCTGAGCGAGGCCTTTAGAAAGAGTCCCAGAAGCTTGGCAGCAAGAGGAAGGTTGAAAATCCGGGGGCAGCGAGACTCCAAGTGACTTCTGTGTTGAAAAGCAAAGGAGGTGAATCGGAAGCTACGGGCAGATACTGAGTGCCTTAGATTCGGAGGTATTTCCATATATGGTGAACTGTTGTTTGGATTATTTGGGAATATGTTCTCATGTGTTGAAATATCCCAGTTAGAGTTATCCTATGGTCTGTGTGAATTAGAATTTTCAAAGACTTAGAATGTATCAAGATATTTTTAATGTTAGAGTATATTGATTTTTCAAGACACTATCATCTTATAATAATTTCACCTTAATCTTTGTAAATTTCATCATGATTGTATTAAAGCCAGAGGCCTTAAAACACCTTGCAGGGCCCGTGTGATCGGCCAATCCGCCCCAACCCTTCTCTGAACTCATCTCCAGCTTCCCCCACCCTCTGCTCCAGCAGTGTTGCCCTCCTGGCTGTCCCTTGAACTTGCCAAGTATGCTCTACCCCAGGGCCTTTGCGTGTGCTGTTCCCCCTGCCTGGAACACTTGATCACTGCACCCGTTCACATAGCTGCCCATCATTTCCTTGAGTCCTCTGCCAAGTGCAGTAATGATCCCCATCCCCACCACAGCACTCCTGATCTCTGTCTCCTGCTCTTTTTTATTTTTTTTAACCACCTAGAATAGGAGTTTGCCATCTAAGGCTGAAGGCTGGCTACCCGTTTTTGTAAATACAGTTTATATTGGAACACAACCACGAACATTGTTCATATATGGCTGCCTTTTGCTACGACGCCACAGTTGAGCAGTTGTAATAAAGACAGAATGACCTGCAAGCTTAAAATATGTAGTACAATCAACCCTCAGACCTTCACACTCACGGGTCTGCACCTACCGAGGTTCCACCAGCCGAGGACCAGAGGATACAGAGACCAGCTGTGCTGCACCACTTTATACAAGGGGCTTGAGCGTCGTCAGGTTTTGGTATCTGTGAGCAGTCCTGGAACCCATCTCCTGTGGACACCGAGGAATGACTTTCCTGTAGGAAAGTTTGCAAAGCCCCAGTCTCGCATATAATTCATGATCTACTTGTTTGCCTGTCTTCTCCCACTGAAGTGCAGCCTCCATGAAGACAGCCCCTCTGCCTGGTTGACTCACTGATGTGTCTTGTGAGCCTAGGATAGTGTCTGGCACACAGTAGGTACAGAGTCCCTGTTGAATTAATGAAATGTGAAGGTTCCAGGTAACGGGGTGTTGGGCAGTAGTTCCCTCTGCCTCTAATGCTTAGGCTTCGGTATTTCAGCCTTTAGTTACTTTTTATTTTGCAGTCTTTACAGTGCCTAGAATGAATGAATGCACCGAATCACAGACGTAAAAGGGGCTTGTCTCGGAGTTCCCTGGAAACAAGCTCAGGCGCAAGTTGCGTGCAGATGATATAGTGGGGAGGACTCCTGCGATACACCCTCGAAGCAAGTGTGAAAGGCAAGACTGGGCAGCGGGAAGCCAGGGACTCTGCACAGTCACCCGGTTGCACGTGAGGTCACAGGGAGCTGTAGGGAGCTCTGGCGCTGCAGTGGCCTCAGAGTCATTCCAAATTGAGGCCGGGACTCGGGCCTGGGGCTCCCCATGTCAGTCGGGTGTTGGCCCCTGACTGCCCTCTGGGAGGACCGCAGCTGTGGATGAGATGCTTCTCGCACAGGGGCAGCAGCAAGGGATGCAGCTCTAAACCCTCCTGAGCTCTGGGGTGCGGTGGGCAGACCCTGAAAAAGGAGTCTGGGCAGTCACCGCAGTTTAAATGTTGAGTTGAAACGTGTGTCTCCGTCTCATTTTCTACCTGCTTGCACCAGTACATTCTGCACACATGAGTTGTCATGCGCAGGGTCACCTGGCAAGCGAGCTGCTTTCCCCACATCCCCGCTGGCTGGTGGCCCCCGTGTGCATGTAAACGGTTTCCAGGGAAGCTGTGCTGGCCACAAAGCCTAGTGACTCTTAACCTTTAATGATATGCAGGGTAAGGTACTTACCATCCCACTGTTTTGGAATAATTTCATTGGGCATTTTGTTGAGGGAGCCCTTCATTTTGGCCTCCGGCTGCCTGAGACCCTCACACCAGCTCCAAGCATCTCTGGGCCCGTACCTCGCTGCCAGCCCCGTGCATCGGGAGCAGTGCGCCTACTCTGTCCTCGCGTGGTTCCGGTCAAAGCCTTGATAACGTCCTTTAACACTGTTTGGGCCATACTTAAAATGGTTACACACCCTGTCATAACTTGAGTCCAGACACATAGCTGCAGACCTCCTGCAGGGGGGCCAGTCTGTCTGAAACATTATTTTATTTTTTATATTATTTTATTTTTTAATCCCTTTTTGCACTGGGATAGGGAAACCATGCTACAAGCTGTTTTGGAACATCGTGGCACAGGGAGACTGGAACCGGCCAGGGCCTTCAGGGTCTGTCCTGGAAGATTCACGTGAAAATTGAACCTTGTTTAATATCTTGGGTCCAACAGGGAAGAGAGCTCCCTGAGGACTGGTATGCAGAAGGAAACCAAGAGGAAGTCATTTTGAAGGAATCAGATAGGTAACAAATGCTCTTTGCTTCCTGACGATTAAAATAGAAAACAGAGGCGGCGTACTTGGGCCATGTTTCGCCTGGAGATTCTAGCGTTGTCCATGTGGCCTGGGCGCTTGGGTGGACCTGGACTCAGTTGGGCCCTGCCCCCAGCCACGGGGCCCCTTTCCTTGCCTGTCTGGATTGCTGGGACAGGTATGTGTCTGCACCTGACTTGCCCTCTGAGGTTCCCCGTGTCTGGGGGAAGGTTGCTGCCCCCTCCCTGGCTCTGGGGGTACGGTGGGCTAACCCCCAAACGTGCCGTGTCGCGACATGCCATCTTCTATTTTGAAATGGTGAAATATCAGTGTTTCTTCTAATATGAAAAGGTCTAAACTATTTACCGTCTAAATTATCGAGCACCCCCTCCGCATTACACACACACACGACTGTTCAAGTGATGCTGGTGCCACAGACCCACGCGCCGTGTCTCTCGGCCACAGGCATCAGGAGACTCCGGGGCGGATGCGCAGAGGCCACGCCGGAGCGCCCGGTCCTCCCTGTTTCACCTCCCAGCAGAGCCTGGATTCTTTTTGTGCAAAAGGGAGCACATACCTGAAAGACATGGTTGACGTCCACGACTTTGCTTTTAATTCATAGTGAACAAGTGTTTGTTTTTTTTTACTGTGGTAAAAACACAAATAACCTAATATTTACTGTCTTTGCCATTTTTAAGAGTATAGCTCAGTGCATGAAGTACATTCATGGTGTGCAGCCGTCACCACCATTGTCTCCACAACTTCTTTATCATCCCCAGCTGAAACACTCTACCCGTCAACAGCAGCTCCCCAGCCCCTTCCCCGGCCCCCATCCTGCTTCTGTCCCTGGGAATCTGACTGCTCTCCGTGCCACATAGAAGATGGCCTTTTGTGACTGGCTCATCTCACTCAGTGTCATGTCCTCAGGGTTCATCCGTGCTGTAGCCTGTGTCAGAATTGCTGCTTTTTTTCGGCCTGAACTGCGGTGGGGTTTTGGGATGGGTGCTTCCACGAGGAAGGTGTGGGGCTCGCCGTGCTCGTGTGGACCAGGTGCCGTCAGGCCGGCGCCGCCTCCGGGGCTGGTCCTCCCCTGCAGCCCTCTGGGCGTGCGAGCTTCTTTGGCTGCCAGGTGCAGAGCCCTCCGAGCTCCGCGTGCTGGCTGTGGCTTCTTTGTGTGAGACTGTCAGAGGGGTCCTCACCCTGACGTGCGCACACCGACTGCGTTTTCTGCTTGAGACCAGCGGCCTTGGGCAGCTTCTGTTTCTTTGGCAGCCGCTTCAAGCTGCTCTGTCTTGTCATTTTAGAGTTCAGCATCTGCTGCTCTGAAGGAAAAAAATGGGGATGGGTTGGACCATTGTACTTGGTCTTTTGACCTCGATGTTGCCCATGAGCAGTGAAGGATAACTTTTGACGAGCCGTGTCAGATGTGACAGGCAATCTAGTTGGGTTGAGTGGAAATGTGCTGTACAACTTTGAAGCCCTGGTTGGGGGCATTTTTCTGGTGTTCAGTGCATTTAAATTGACACCAGACTTCAGTATGTGGTGCGTTCCAGGCCCGGTGCTGAAGGCTCACGCTTCTCAAATGTGGGCTGGGAAGGCCCCTCTGCAGCGTCTCCGCAGTGCTTCTGCGTGTTCCCCGGCCCTGTTTACGCTCCCGGCTCCCATTGTGCTTGGCTTCCCCCTCCCTGTTTTAAGCCTTACTCATGAAGTGAATGTTTTTGCTTTCAATTGAGTAGGGATTTGCAGGATTTTGTGTGCGTGTGGAACGAAGGAAAGGAGGGAAAAGGTTATGTATTTCTTGCCTTTGACACAAACAGCATTTTCTTTCATGCGCAGAGTGAAAGGCCTGTATCGGCAGCTGTGATTTTAAGCAAAACTCATTTCCCACTTGTTTCTCTTTCCTAGAAATCAGGTTTGCTTCCTAACTTTAGTTGCAAGGGAAAGCCCGCCCTCAGTCCGGAGGAGCGTGCGCCACCCCTCCTGCAGCCCTGCAGCACGGAGGTTCATGCTCCTTGACGTGTACAGACTTAGGGCTTATTCTTCCTCTTTGTGCCGTAGTCTAGGGTGAGGCTGGGGATGGAGATTTTATTCAGACGTCTAAGCTCTGCAAGTTGATCTTCTGTAAATGTCCTGAGTCATCTGATGGTGGGGGGCAAAAACATCCCCATTGTTGGTGACTGCACTGCATAGTTTCTTCACGGAGACAGTTGTCTTTGGCTTCAGCCTGCCTGTCTCCAGGAGCACGTCTTACCCTCAGGACGCTTTCCTTAACCCCCAGCGTGAGCAGTGCCCACCTTCTGCGCACGCAGCTTTGTTGCATGTTGAACTTGGGTTGGCGTTATTTTGCAGGAGAGCAGTTCCACTGAGGCTGACGGGAGGGTAGGGCCCGGGTCTGTCCCCCCAGCACCCGCGCAGCACAGTGTCACGTCCGTTCTGGCGAGGAAGGTGGCCTAGGCTTCGGCGCGTAGGATCGTTTGTGTGTGGAGGCCTCAACAGTAAAGCTGCTGAGGAGGGGAGGGGAGGGGAGGGGCGGGGGGGCCTAGACATTAAAGGCTGCCGCCGGCAGGGCATCTGGCAGTGGGAGGTGGGCGTGGGTGGGCTCCAGGGGTTTGCTCCGGACTGGGGAGGAGGGACACGGGCTTCTGCTGGCGGCCGCTGCAGAGTCTTTGGTTTGCAGGTGGGTGATAGGCTGCTTCTACAGTTAGCAAAATGGGCTTAGCCCCATCTTCTAGTTAACTGTGTGATTAACGGTGTGGTGATAGGATCTGGGAGCAGGGGTGTCCCACGTGGAAGGCGGAAGCGTGGACTGGAGCTGCGATGCCCACCATGAAGACAGACGCCAGGCTGGCGAGGCAGCCGTGCCCGGAGGGGCAGCTACTGCTACGCAGGGGCCCTCCCGTGTCCCGGAGAACAAGTCAGGTGGGGTGGGAGGGGGAGGGACGAGAAGCGGAGGTGGGCACGGACGGAGGCCCTGCCCTGGGCTGGAACGGTACGGGGCTTCCTTCCTGCACAGGCTGCGATATGCCAGCAAGGCTGCTCGGGGGACAGCGTCTGTCCCGCCTGAACCAGCTTAGGAGGGGAAGGTCCTTGGCCTCCTTTTCTCATCGTCCACTGCGAGTCCGTCCTTGCCCCTCTCCTCTCTGCACTAGCAGAGACTCCTGGAAGCACTGCTTCTTCCCGAAGTGCCCCTCTTTCTGCTGGGCAGAGGTGGTGTTTATTTGTGCCTCGTGGCCCTGGCCACTCGGGTCCTCTAGTCGAGAGCCCCAGCAGCTTTTTAACCTGCTCGTCTCTCCAGCCGGCCTCCAGGGAGGGTCACTGGGGGCCCGTCCTCCCTCCCAGTAGCGACTGTGCAGTCCCATGCATGCCCTGCCCTCCTGGGTGTGAGGGGCGCCCTTGGAGGCCGGCTGCTCGGTTTTGTCAGTGATTCCTGGTCTGCGGCATTGCTGGAGTTTCTCAGAATGCCCAGTTTGTACGGAGATGGGGTTAGGACTCGGGTTTTCAAAGAGCCCTGACTGGGAAAAGAAATTAGAGTTGCATTAATAGAACTTACTTGGTATCCCTAAAGACTTTTTTTTTTTTTTTTAAGGCTCTTCTTTAAGGAGATTTTTTGTCGTCGTCATTTTTATTCGCTTTCTCTCTCACATTCCACTAAGTTTTCATTTTAGTTGATCAAGTGCTGGCAAGTCCCACACCTTATGGCAGGTATCACATACACAGCAGTGGACCAGACAGATGCGTTCGCCTTTGCATGGGACTTACAGCCACGTTGGAGGAATTACACCATTCATTCATTAAAACTGTATTAAGTTGAGCCAGTGACAACTAGGGTGCTGTGGAAACATAACCGTGTCTGAGAAGGAGTTGGAGAGGGGCCCCTAGAAAGGGATGCTTAAGGTAGCCCCAGGAGAAAATCAGCCGCACAAGCTGGGGACACCACATCCTCAAGTGGAGGGTCCACCTGGGCACCTGACCGTGTCAGTGCTACGCAGAGTCAGCCAGCGGTCAGCTTAGTGAGCCCGTGCTCCCGTCCTCGGGCACTGCCGGTTTTCACCTCTTCTTTGGGCTCATTCTGCAGGGAAGGAGTTTTTTCAAGTAGATCTTTGTTGCTGAACTTACCAATTTCCTCAAGATCTACTCTGACCTTCTCCAATACTCCGGTGTATAATTCCTAAGAACAGCATTCTCCTACGTAACCAGAATACAGTGACGAAAATCTGGACGTTACCGTAGATACAGTAGTATCTCATCCACAGCCCTCGTCCCGCCTCGTCACCTGTCCCAGCAGCCTCTCGGTTTCCCCAGAGCGGGATCCCCTCCATCAGTGCAGTCCATGTAGTTGTCATGTCCCTTTAATTGCCTTAAATCTGCCACTGTTTCCCAATTTTCTTTATGACCTTGAAACCTTTGGAGACTATAAGGCAGTGACAGTGTGAGATCTCCCTCAGCTGGAGTTGCTGTTGTGTGGTCACGACCAGTCACAAGTTTTGAGCAGGAAGACCCTGGAGGTGATGTCGTGGCCTCCTCAGTACACCTGCCACTTTATCCTGATGTCGGTGAGGTAAAGTCTGCTCTCTCGGTGAGGTTGGCGTCCCCTGCAAAAGTGCCAGTCGTTAGGGAGATGCTTGGAATCTCGTAACCTCCACCCGTGAACGTTTCACTCCCTGGATTTGCCGCGCACCCATGGCTAAGCTCATCCTTCCTTCTGTGAGGGCCGGCTTGCCCTTCTCCCCCATCATTGATGGATTCACGTCACTGTGGACTCGTGGATCTTTTATTTACTGGGTTTTAATTCACTGTTATAATTAATTATTCTGATGGTCAGGTTGTCCAGGATCAGCCAGTGGGAACATGTTAGGATGGCTCTCGTGTCATACTAAGGAGCACATCCTTAGTTTTGGGTGTTGTAAGATGATCCAGGTTTTTGTCATGTTTTCCCCACCTCAGTTAGGAAATCAGCCTTTTCTCTGTGGAATCCTGGTTTTCTTCAGTGGATAATTGCATTTAGCCCCCCAAAGCAGCCAGTGTCTGTGGGCTGGGCCTGCTCACGGCGCCGAGTGTGCCGTGGCCACCAGACCAGGTTCTTTCATTATCACCCCCGAGGAGTCTAGACATTTTCGCCTAAGCACACCGCCCCCACGTGCGGCGTTCACACCACAGGTCATGTTGTGTGTTTGTTCCTGTGCTGGGGGCTTGCTGTCAGGCCACACGCCGTTGTTGTAGCTTAGATTTTTCATCCTTCCACAAAGAAGGCATTTTTGCTCCTTGTGGATATAGCATTGCCACATTTGAGAACGCGCGTTCAAGGTATTTTTAGCCAAAAGAGCTGAGAAATTTGTGTGTATGTATAAACACATATGCGTATATGTGTACTTATTTATATATTTGTTTCTACCATTATCTAGCTTTTAAAAACCATGAGTTAACAATGTGCCTCCTATTCCAGTTCAGTCCCTCACAGTAAATTCTAGATGTCTTTCTCTCCATATCGGTAACTCTTTTCTGCAATAGTGAGAATACGGGTTCCACTATCCTCAATACTGTCCTCAGTCACTAGCTCAAGATTCGAATACAAAGAAAGTAGTTTCAGAATTTATAACCACACCACTGTTTGAAAACGCAACTAGATTTCGGTATTTGTTTATATTTTAAAATATCACCTTTACTGAGGTATCCTTTACACAGAATGTCCACATTAAGGCTGCAGTTTAATGAATTTTGCCAAGTGAATACACTCCTTTAATCACTAATCCGAAAGGTTCCCTTGTGTCCTGCCCTGGCCAAGACCCACATCTCTGGCTCCAGGTAATCATTAGTTAGTTCATGAGACTTGTCTTTCCTGAAATTGTATACAAGTGGAATCATAAGCGTATCTTAGTGTCCCCGTTCTTTCACTCAGCTTAATGATTTTTGAGATCCATCCACGCTGCCGCATCAGTAGTATAGTCTTCATTGCTGAGCAGTGTTGTATGGGGAATCGCAATGCGGTTACCTGTTCTCCTGTTGGTGGACCCTCCTGCTGTTTCCAGTTTTCTGCCTGTTTATGAGTAAAGCTGCTGTGAACATGCATGTAGACATCTTTATGTGGACATGTGCTTTCCTTTACCTTGGGCAAATGCCCAGTAATGAAGTTGCTGGATCATAGTGTAAGTATACTTAACTTTATAAGAAATGACTCAACTTTTCCAAAGCAGTTATACAATGTTGCGTTACCGCTAGCAATGAGTTAAGAGCTAATAGTTGTTCCACATCCTTGTTAGCACTTGGTATTATCAGGTTGTTACATTTTAGCAGTTTGACCAGGAGTAGAGTGGAATTTCATTGTAGTTTTAATTTGCATTTGCCTGATGACTGATGAGGTTGAGCATCTTTTTGTGGCTTATGGGGCATTCTTTATGAAGTGTTTCATCAGATCCCCCCCTTCTGTTTTCATCGGGCTGTTTCTTACTGTTGAATTCCAAGAACTTTTTTAAAATTTTGCATACAAGTCTGTCAGATAAGTGTATTGAGAGTATCACCTCTCAGTCTGTGCCTTATTTTTTCATTTTCTTAACAGCATCATTTTAAGAGCAGAAATTTTTCACTTTTATAAAGTCTGTTCTGTCAACTTCTTAGATGGCTTGGACTTGGAGTCTCCTATCTAAGAACTATTTTCTTAGGCTAAGCTTGCAGTAGTCTCTCTCCTCTTATATTGTGTTTTATATATTTCATAACTTTACATTTAGGTCTGTGATCCATTTTGCTTCATTTTTGTGTGTGTTGTGAGGCTCATTTTCTTCCATAAGTGTGTACAGTGCCATCTGCATGTACAGTTATTCCAGCACCATTGTACTTTCACCATTAAATTGCCTTGGTCCCGTTATCACAGTGACCATATATGCACGGGTCTGTTTCTCAGCTCTGGATTATATTGTTTTCCATTTGTCCTCATGCCGGCACCTCATTGCCTTGATTGTTATTTTTATTTATTTATTTATTTTTTTGCGGTACGCGGGCCTCTCGCTGTTGTGGCCTCTCCCGTTGCGGAGCACAGGCTCCGGACGCGCAGGCTCAGCGACCATGGCTCACGGGTCCAGCCCCTCCGCGGCATGTGGGATCTTCCCGGACCGGGGCATGAACCCGCGTCCCCTGCATCGGCAGGCGGACTCTCAACCACTGCGCCACCAGGGAAGCCCTGATTGTTATATTTTATAGGAAGTCTTGGTGTCCTAGTACAAGTCATCCAAATTTGGTCATCTTTTTCAAAATTGTTTTGGCTGCTCTTGGTTCTTTGTGCATATTTCCATTTTGGAACAAGCTTAACTAATTCGTACCCCAGAAAGCCTGATGTGATTTTGATTGAGATTGTATTCACTCTATAGGTCAGTTTGGAGAGAGATTTCACACTTTTTTGAATCTTGATCTGTGATCATAGTATGTCTATTTGTCTTTCTCTCTATTTTTTTTGTTTTAAAATCTTTTATTTATTTACTTAGGGCACGCTGCGGGGCATGCAGCATCTCAGTCTCCCCACCCCACCCCCGGGGATCGAACCTGTGCCCCCTGCAGTGGAAGCACGGAGTCTTAACCACTGGACCACGGGGAAGTCCCTATTTGTCTTCTTATTTAGTGATTTGGGGTGTATGTATTCTTAAATTTATCTGTAAGTTTTTCACGTGTTTTTTGATTCTTTTTAAATGTTGTATTTTTATTTCAATTTCCAGTTTTTCTTTGCTAGTGACTAAAATACAGGAGCTTTTTGTAAATTTGTCATGCATTCTGTGAATATACGAAATACATCTGTTAGTTCTAGTCGCTTTTTTTTTTTTAGAATTCTTTGGAGTCTTCCACGTACACGATCACCTTGTCTGAGAATTGTTTTACTTCTTCCCTTACAATCTGTGTGCCTTCTTTTCCTTGGTTTATCGTACCGCCTGGGATCCGCGTATCACACTGAGCAGGAGTGGTGAGAGAGGACGCCCTTCCCTGGTCCTGGTCTAGGGGTCAAGCCCCAGTATTTTACCAGTAAATATAATGATGGGATCTTTGTACATTCCTTTCATCAGGTTGAAGAGGTTCTGCTCTATTCTTGTAGGCTAAGAGTTTATCATGGAAAGGTGTATGATTTTTGTCAGATGCCTTTTTTTTTTGCATCTGTTGAAATGTTTGTGTGGTTTTTTTCTTTTATTGTTAATATGGGAAATACACTGATTTTTTGCTGATTTTTTAAGGTTTAACAAACCTTTCCTGCTTGTAATAAATGTCGTTTGCCTTGAGAAATAAACACACACAATAGACCTCCCCACCGTCTCTCTCTGTGTATATGTATGTGTGAGTGTGTATAATTCCAGCATGATTTCTATATACGTAGAAACAAATATACAAATAATGCTGCTATGTATTTGCTCATATTTTAAGAATTAAATAAGAACGAAGAATTATTGTACTGTTCAGTAGGGATATTTGTAGTTTTTTAAATTAATTTTTATTGGAGTATAGCTGCTTTACAATGTTGTGTTAGTTTCTGCTGTACAGCAAAGTGAATCAGTTATACATATACATATATCCACTCTTTTTTAGATTTCCTTCCCATTTAGGTCACCACAGATCATTGAGTACGGTTCCCTGTGCTAAACAGTAGGTTCTCATTAGTTATCTTCTATACGTAGTAGTGTATATGTGTCAATCCCGATCTCCCAGTTCATCGCACCGCACCCCCCTTGGTAACCATAAGTTTGTTCTCGACATCTGTGACTCTATTTCTGCATTGCCAATAAGTTTATCTGTACCATTTTTTTTAGAGTCCACATATAAGCGATATTACATGGTATTTGTTTTTCTCTTTCTGACTTACTTCCCTCTGTATGACGATCCCTAGGTCCGTCCACGTCTCTGCAAATGGCACCATTTCGGTCCTTTTTATGGCTGATACTCTGTCGTATGTACCACATCTTTATCCATTCCTCTGTCGATGGACGTTTAGGTTGCTTCCATCTCCTGGCTATTGTAAATAGTGCTGCAGTGAACATTGGGGTTCATGCATCCTTTCAAATTATGGTTTTCTCCGGATATAGGCCTAGGAGGAGGGATTGCTGGGTGATATGGTAGCTCTATTTTTAGTTTTGTAAGGAATCTCCATCTGTTCTCCATAGTGGCTGTACCAATTTACATTCCCACCCACAGTGCAGGAGGGTTCCGTTTTCTCCACACCCTCTCCAGCATTTATTGTTTGTAGATTTTTTGTCGATGGCCTTTCTGACCGGTGTGAGGTGATACCTCATTGTAATTTTGATTTGCATTTCTCTGATAATTAGTGATGTTGAGCATCTTTTCGTATGTTTGTTGGCCCTCTGTGTGTTCTTTGGAGGAATGTCTATTTAGATCTCCCCCCCATTTTTTGATTGGATTATTTGGTTGTTTTGGGGGTTTTTTTGATATTGAGCTGTATAAGCTGTTTGTATATTTTGGAGATTAATCCCTTGTCATTTGCTTCATTTGCAGATATTTTCTCCCATTCTGAGGGTTGTCTTTTTGTTTTTGTTTATGGTTTCCTTTGCTGTGCAAAAGCTTTTAAGTTTCATTAGATCCCATTTGTTTATTTTTGTTTTTACTTTCATTACTCTAGGAGGTGCATCAAAAAAGATCTTGCTGTGATTTATGTCAAAGAGCGTTCTGCCTGTGTTTTCCTCCAGGAGTTTGATAGTGTCCGGCCTTACATTTAGGTCTTTAATCCATTTTGACTTTATTTCTGTGTGTGGTGTTAGGGAGTGTTCTAATTTCATCCTTTTACACGTAGCTGTCCAGTTTTCCCAGCACCACTTATTGAAGACACTGTCTTTTCTCCATTTTATATTCTTGCCTCCTTTGTCGTAGATTAGGTGACCAGAGGTGTGTGGGTTTATCCCTGGGTGTAGTTTTCTTACAATAGCTTTCTCAGGCTTTATTTATCAGGGTAATTACTGGCCTCATAAAATGAACTGGGAAGTATTTCTTCTTTCTCTGCTGTTTCAAAGTGCTTATTTAGGATTGGTATTTTTTCCTTAAGTGTTTGATAGCATCTGGGCCTAGAATTTTCTTTATGGGAAGGTTATTAACTACTTGTTTAATATCTAAGTTGTTGAACTTATTGGCATTAATTGTTCGTAACACTCCCTCAGCATCGTCTTAGTTACTACTTTGAGGTCATGATGCCCTCGTTCTACAATCCTTTTCTTCATTCCTTAGTACCTCTCTCTCTTTCACCTTCCAGATTGGTCTTGTTAAAGGTTTACCAATTTTATCTTTTCAGAGACCAGTTTTTGCCTATGAATTTCTTCTGTTGCCTTTTTCAGTTTCATATTTTATGCATTTCTATTTCTTATTATCTCCTTCTTTCTTCTTTAGATTTAATTTTAACTCTTCTTTTTCTAAATTAGAAGCTTAGGTCGTTGGTAGTAGACTTTTCTTCTTTTGTAATAATGTGTTTGAAGCTGTAAATTATCCTCTGAGCAATATTTTAGCAGCATTCCACAGATTTTCGTATGGTTTGCTTTTATTACTCAACTTGAGCTATATTATAATTTCCATTCCGTTTCCTTCTCAGACTCGTGGGCTGTTTAGAAATGTGTTAATTTCCATACGTGGTCCATATTGACAGGTGTTCCCTGTGCATTGGAAAAGACTGTTCGGTTGTGTGCAGTCTGCTCTAGATGTATGTTGGGTCAGGCTGTTTTAATAGTGTTGTTCAGGTCTTCCTCATCTTCCCTGTTCTTCTGTCTCCTTACTGCACTTTGCGCGTCTATTGTCAGGGATTTTACTTCTGTATGTTAGTAACTCTAAACCGTTGTTGTGTTTGCTTTCAGCGGTCCTTTAGAAAGAATTGTTTAAAATAGAAATGAAAATGAGGAAATACTCTGTTGACCTATTTTGAGATTCTGAATATATTGGAAAGCCACTGGAGGGGTTTTAGCAACTTCATCGGGTAGATAGATGGCTGCTTTGTGTGGGCAGTGATTTGCCGGAGGGGAGACAGAGAAGCTTGAGAGCAGAAGCAAGGTCATCCAGGAGCCTGTTGAAATGGCACAGGCAAAAGTGAAGGTGCTAAGAAGTGGCTAGATTCGGGGTCTTTCTGGGAGTTCTATGTACTCTGGTTATTATGTAAACTGTGTCTTGGTTGTTTGAATAGCGTTATCCCACATTCTTGCCCTGTTTCCTATCCTGTTTGCTTTTCAAAAATATTGGGTTGGCCAGAAAGTTCCTTTGGTTTTTAAGTAAAAATAATAGACGTTTTTCATTTTCACCAAGAACTTTATTGAACAACGCATTCACCATTTTGTTCTACTGCCTTCTGCCATTTTTCAGGCAACTTGATAATTCCATCTTCCCAAAACGTTTTGTCTTCTTGAGCAGAGAACTGTTCCAGGTGTCTTTTACAGTCTTCCAGGGAACTGAAATTTTTTGCATGAAGAGAATTTTGCCAAGACCGAAATAAGTGCAAAATCCGAAGGTGCAGTGTCTGGTGAGTACGGCGGATGAATCAGAGCCTCCCAGCCGGGCTGCGACACTTTTCGCCTGGTCATCAGAGAAACACGAGGTATTGCGTCATCCTGATGGAAGACGATGCGTTTTCTGTTGACTAATTCCGGACGCTTTTCATCGAGAGCAGCTTTCAGTTGGTCTCATTGGTAGCAGTACTTGTTGAAATTAATCGTTTGGTCTTCCAAAAGGAGCTCATAATAGAGGATTCTCTTCCAATCCCACCGTATACATAACATCACCTTCTTTGGGTGAAGACCGGCCTTTGATGTGGCTGGTGGTGGTTCATTCCGCTTGCCCCACAGTCTCTTCCATTCCACATTATTGTACAGTATCCACTTCTCATCGCCTGTCACAATTTGTTTTAAAAACAGAACATTCTCATTACGTTTCAGTAGAGAATTGCATGCGGAAATACGGTCAAGAAGGTATTTTCCACTTAACTTACGTGGAACCCAAACATCAGAGTCATCAAAGCAGTGCACATAACCGGGCCGGTACACATGATTCTCACAGCTTGATTTGGAGAGTTAGAGCATGTCGGCTATCTCCCACGTGGCATAACGTTGACTCTTCTCGGTTCATGTCTTGATTTGATCGCGATCAACTTTAACTGGTCTTCCCGACCATGGAGCATCGTCCAGCGGGAAATCTCCAGCACAAAACTTTGAAAACCACTTTTGTTTTGACACGTTCGATCAGTCACAGCACCTTCTCCATACACTGCACAAATCTTCTTGTGGGTTTCAGTTGCGTTTTTACCTTTCTTGAAATAATAAAGCATAATATGCCCAAAATGTTGCTTGATTTTTTCTCGCATTTTCAGTATTAAAATGGCTACACAAAATACACCAGTTTTGATGAGTTTTTTTTTTTTAAAATGCACTCCGAAATAACAGCTGTCGCAGTACAACCTAACAAAATTGTTTTGAATGAAGTTAAAGACCACTAAGCGCTACTAGAGCGACATCTCACGGAAAAAAATGAACGAACCTTTTGGCCAACCCTGTAGTTGTGAACTTTAAAACAGCCATATCCATGCCTAATTTTAATTGGAAAATGTTTATTCACTGGGTTTTGTGAATCATCTTGCTGTAAATAGGGTTGTCCACCTAACTCCTAGAATTTGTCATGTGTTAGTAGGACAAGACAGAATACAGCACAGAGACTTTTTTATGTGTTGTATTTATTCCTTTTCCATTTAAAGAGGAGTGATGGATTATAACATACGGAACAGGTGGTTTGTACAGTTTGATTAGGAGCAATGGGTTATGGCATAGACTTGCTTAATTTCCTCCTGTTTCATCCTCTTGAGTGGATATCTGTGGGTTTCACAACTTAAAGTGATAAGTTTTCTAGTGTGCTCATTAGTTTTGTTTGTTTGTTTTTTTTTTTTAAAAAAAGATGATTTAAGCAGATTAAGAAAGGAGGAATTCTGGATGCAGAGCCTTCTGTAGTTTGATGGGGAGTGCCTGCTTCCCAGGCTGAGATGCTGACTGGTGTCGTCTAACTTGAGTGATTCCTGTTACCTTGCCCCAGACTCTGAGTTCCCTGTGGTGTTAGGAATTTTCTCATCTTTACATCAGATTTTACCATGTTTTGGCTTTTAAGCAGAGATATGGTTCCACTTTGAAAGCTCTGGAAATAATTCTCAGGTTGCACATGTTTATCTCAGTTCTGACATCCAGATTGTTTGCCTGGAAATTAAATGATGGTGTTGTAAACTGTCGGTGGAATAATCAGTGGTGGAATCTTATGCTGTCTAGTTCATGTAGTCTTGAATAATATAAATATCTAATATAATGTTACCTCACTTGAATTCCGTATGTTTTCACATAGATGAGGTTAGTATTGAAGTATACACAGAGCTATGGTAACTGCTATCAGGAGATCTCAATTACTAATCGCTGATTTCAGACAGTTAATTTATTTTCAGTGTCCACTAACATTACACAGCCTGCTTTCTTTCCCTCCCTCCCTCCCTCCCTCCTTCCCTTTCTTCCCTTTCTTCCTTCCATCCGTCCATCCATCCATCCATCCATCCATCCATCTTTCTTTCTTTCTTCTTATGCTTAACTGTTTAAGTAGGTACTGGATTGCATCCAAACGAGGCTTGGTCCAGTCCCATCTAGAATATGGCTAGAATGAATACGTGATATTGTGCGTAAAAGCTATGCTGACTTTTCAGTAAATGGCTCCTTTAAGTATTTGGGACTAGCAAAGTTGAGGGACTTGGCCATATGGCTTCAGTGAGATTTAAGTAGCCTTTGTGGTGGTGACTGACCTCCTGCTTGTGGAGGTGAGTGGAGCCCCATTTTGCTGACTGGTGGAATCGATGTGGGCCCAGCTTAGAGCCTGTGAAATGATGGGCTCCTCTGCGACCTGTCCTGATTTTTAGTCTGACCACCAGCAGAGGCACAGCCAGCCAGCGTGTGCTCCCTTCTTTATCTGGCTAACTGCAGATCAGTTACTCCATCACTTTCTAGGGGGCAGGTGACTTTACGCAGCGTAGTTCACGTAACTGAATGCTTTGCAGAAATAAGCATAGATAGGATGAGGCCTGTCCCCTTCAGGAGTGTAAAATCTGATCGTGAAGAGAAGGCACAGATAATTATAACCGTAGCTGGTAGTGCTCAGACGAGGGAGGGGCCTCCTTGGCTCCTGGGCCTGTTTGGAGCCTGTTTGGAGGCCCTGTGGGTGGGAATGGAAGCCGGGCTTCTGGTCCACATGTCTCAGCTGTTGGAATATTGAAGGAGGGCACCTGGAACTGGGAGGAAGATCATGCTTGTGCCTGCTTATTAGTATGTCCTGCTTTCTCTGCAGTTCTGAACGGAGCACCTTTTAAGCAGGTACTTGCATCTGTGTAATCAAAGAGAAGAAGGTAATTGCAGTACCCTCTTCCCAAGAAACAACTTACAAACAGACTGCTCCGAACACACGGCAGAGGCGGAATTAGGCCATGCCTCGCGTCCAGAGTCACCTGAATGTACCCCACACACTCCCAGCCGCGTCCCTGTGCTTTGAGTGGCCTTCCCCGAACGGCCCCTTCCTCATCCCCGCACCTTTCCAGTCTTGATTACAATCTTCCCAGAAAAGAGGATTTTTTCCTTCCGATTCCCATGTATCCTTTTGGCTCACGTTGGTACAGATCAACTCTTCCTAGCCAAACAGGGCAGCCTGACACGCGGCCTTCTTGGGCAGCGTGGAGATTTTTTGTGCAATGGACAGAGCACAGCAGCTGCGGATTCTGCGAGGTGGGCCCTGTCTCCCCAGATGAGTGTCCGGGCTTTAGGAAGAGCCAGCTGGGGTTTTCAGCCCTGGTCGAAACATGGGCTGATCTGGAAGGAGGAGCCGGTGGGGTGGGGGAGGGCTACAGGGGCGTTCAGTGGCTGCCCTGCGGCCCAGGCCACCTGTCCCTGCCCACCTGCCGACCCCTCCGCACACCGCCGTTGGGGTGATGGAGGGACTTGCTTGTTTCCGTCACGTGAGGGCGAGGAGGCAGCCTGTGTGTGAGCAGTGTCGGCACTGCTGAGCGCTGGGAAAGCCCGTTTCTTCTCTGAGGCAAGCCTGAAGTCCCGGAGCTGACTCCAGCCTGCCCGTCGGCAGAGGGCCGGGCGCCCAGGGCTGGGGAGAGCTTTGCCTCTCCCTCGTGGGGCAGCCTGTCTGCACCACTTTATTGATCTGGGCCTCCTAGAGTTATTGGGCACGAGAGACAGTGGGTTTGTTATCCTCATGGCAGTCTTACTGTTTTACAGGTCGTCAGTCCTCAACTTACTTCAGGACCCACGAAGTCAGATGGCCCCAGGGTGCCCAGTGGTGACCCGAGTCAGCTTGAGTTTCACCTCCTCAGGGAACCCTGAGTCCCCGTCGCACAGATGCCCCTCTGATCAGCTAGGTTCTAGCTGAAGGATTTCACGAGGCACACAGACCCAGCTTTGACCGGGGAACCACTCTTTGCATAAAGTAACAGATATTTTTCAAGATGCTCACAGTTACCATTTTCATAACTACTAACCCCTCAATACCAAAATGGAATTGTTTTGCAAACTTGGCTTTAGAACTTGTGGACGCAAATTGTAGAGGGTGCTTTCTGTCTTGGCAGACAGTAGAGTCCATAAGCTGGGAAATGCCGTTAGGTTCAGGAAGCAGCGGAGACCACAGGAGGGGGTGTGTTGATGCTGTCTGCTTCCCAGGGGACACCCCCAGGGTCCCTAGCACTGAATGGTGCTCCACGGTGGCCAGGCTCAGCAGGCCTGTCTCAAGAATTCGCAGGAAGACCAGTGGCACTGGGATCTGTCCTGAAAGCTCGGAGGAGAGCGGTGCCCAGTAGGACCCGTGTCTCTCACGGTTATCACTCAGGTTTAGTGTAATTAGACACTTAACTCTAGAAATCAAAGGAAGACTGGACTTGCGTAGGAAGTGCTACGTTGGGGCATGAGGAATGGGTTGAAAAGTTATCCAGTAACTTACTTTTCTCACATGGATCCGTCTAACATTTGTGACTTCGTTAATTGAAGGTGGTGACAGGCTAAACTAAGCTGGGATTCCCCAGGGACAGACTAGAATTTCTGTAACCAGTCTAATGGAAACAAACCTGAAGAAAACAGAATATACCTCTCTTGTCCCTGCGCACTCCCGCCCACCAAAATCAAATAAAGCCGCTTTCGTAGTGAAGAATTCAGTTTTCACCCCAATTTTACGATGCAGTGACTTTCTGTGTTCCTGATGTGGGACTGTTTTTTTAAAAAATGTCTTAATCTAGTGCTTGGCCCCGGACCTCACGGCACAGGAGAGAAACCTGTGCTCCCGGGTCCCCACCAGAAGCTCCCTTCCTCACGGCCACGGGATTTCATCAGAAGAGGCCTCTCATTTACAGTGCTTCATATCTTGCTCTCGTATAAATAGCTACCACGTTCCCACTGGGAATTATCGCTGTTATATATTTTAGACACTTGACTGTCGTCTAAGTGGTTTATTTTATTCCCATGGCTAGAAGGAAAGTACAGAAGGAGTTTCGTAATATGGATGTGACCGTGGGCCAGGAGTTATGTTTTGAAAAGGGCTGAAGAGTAAATTATACTCCTGCTTACTTGTGTTTGCGTCGACTTTCCCGTTTTGTTCAGAGTGAGCATTTGTTGTTCGAAGTTACTCACTGGAGATGGCATTAGAAGGACTACTTCGGAGGCATCTGACCTTTTTGTTTTAATTCTGGCTGGTAATAAAAATATTTTGGTTCCGTTAATGAAGAGTTTTGGCACGCATGCAAGATAAATACCATCTATAAAGAAAAGTTTCGGATACTTTGGGCTGTTTTCCATGTAAGATACCTTTGTAGAAATAGGGCTTTCCTCTTCGTTTTACCTACTGGTCTGTTCATCAGAAACCATAACTTTATGGGATTTGCTTCTGAGAAGTGAACTGAATGTGCATTATTTTTCAGAAAGCTTTGTGAATTTACCACATACGTTTTGGAACACAAACATAAAATTGAGCTTAGCTTCCAGTGAGCAGACTTCCAGTTTTCCCTAAATACGTGTTTCACGTGTAGCTCTGAGTTGTCGAAGCTGCTGCTGGTGTGTCCCAGTCACTGTGGAGCTGTCTCTGGTTGGGCCTCCTGGCCCTGGTGTCCCCTTCTGTGCCTGTGGCCTGGCCGCGGCCCACCTTCCTGGGGCAGCGGGCTCCAGTGGAGCCAGGCTCCAGCCCTGCGCTGAGTCGTTTCCCAAAGCATCCCAGAGCCAAACCGGTGGGCTTGGTGTGGAAAACAGCTCATGACATCCACGTATGTGCTGTGAGCCAGGAGGGCACCGGGCGCTGTGCTCAAGTCCACTTTGAAGTGTAGGTTCTGAGGGGAAAACACAGCTCTCAGCCTGTTAGGAACCCCAACTGGAGTAAGGATGAAACTTGCTGGGGAGTTAAGATAGTTGAAGAAACTTGATTCAAAGTAAAATGTAACTGGCTTCACGCATCTTCCTTGTCTTCTGGTTTTCCATAAGACTGAAAGGATGATGGAACAGGAGTTTGTCCTCTCCAGGAGGTGGAAGCTAGTCTTTCCTTGGAAGAAACCTGAGCAGCCCCTTATAAGGCCCAAACCCAAATTTGGCTGCCGATCCAAAGGGATCCCTTCCCGCCCTTAGAAGCCACCGACCCACAGCGGCTCCCCCAGAGGAGCCGTTGGGGCGAGGGTGTCCCCATCCTGGGCCGTTCTCCCAGCTACTCCTGTGGCCGCACGTCCTGGGCCCCACCAGGCAGAATGGGTCCACACCCCCACCTCACCTTCCTGGTCCTGGGTCATCAGGCATCTAGGGTTTCCCTTTTAAGTGGCTCAGATTGCTTTGAAAGTACTCTGAATAATTGGGGGTTACCATGGACCAGTTGCTTTCTTCTCTATTTAGCATGCCAAGTGGACGTTTAGAGCTCCGTGTTCTCGGTCTATGAAAATACCTTTATGAGTATTGATCTGGGTTGAACACAGGTTAAGTGTCACCATGCTAGAAAAGTTAATGCCATCTCTACCCGCGTGCGCACACACACTCAGGATGCACTGTGTACATCGTGTGAGTATGGAGTAGAATATTTTATTTTCCTTGATGGAATATTTCACACTGTAGCCTCTCTATGTCTAGTTACAGACCTTTAGGATATTAGAATTTTCTTTCAAGTCCTTTTATGATGAAACATGAGGGTTTAACTCCTTTTGCAGGGACAGGGTGGTTAAGCAGTGTGAATGCAGTAACGTAGGCACCGGCACTGTTTGTGTGAGCGATGTCACCTTCTAGTGCTTCATAAAGGCTGTACCTTCCCATGGTTGGTCTTTAGGGAGAAGTCAAGTCAGTCTGCATTTCTGCTGTGGCTCACAAATAAAGAGCCTTCATGATCTCGGATGAATCCCAAGTGGATGTTTTCCCATACCTCAAAACCACAGTGCAGGCTTTCACAGGTGAGAGGCCTGGCGGCAGGACTTGAAAGGGAAGGTGTGACAACCTGGTTGGAGGTGTATTTCTGGACTTGCCGGGAGAGTGCTTCCACCATCTCTCCTCGTGAGCATGAAATTATCCAGTAGTCGAAAAGGAAGATGCAGTTTAGGCACGAGTTACGTCAAGTGATTATTTCTTTTCAGGGAGACGCTAAATAATGTGTCCGAGAGCTGCCCGTGCCCTTGGATGCGTATATCTGATCCCGGAGCAATGGACCTTTGCTAGAAACAATGGAGAGAAAGTGGGCAGTTGGTTTGCAGCTGGGTTCTTTGTCTGCTTAATCACGGTGCGTCTCCGCCTTTAGCCAGCTGGCCGTGTCCACCTTCTGCGTGCACCAGGTCCTCGCCGCACTTAGTTCATATGCGATTCTCTCAACATCGCAGCACCCCCCGAGGAGCAACAGGTGCCGGCACGGGTGTTGTCTGTCCACGTGAAAGGGCCTGGCCACTGTGCTTGCTCTTCTCTTTGATCTCCCTGTAGAAGGTCGGCTTGTCTGCCTAGAGATTCCTCTGAAGGGCAGTTTAAAAGTTGGATTTGAGCAACATCAAGTGAAATGTCTTCCCATCTCGTGCCGTGAGAGGCTCTTTGGTGTAGCTCATGGCTGGATGCAAGGAAAGATATTAACCCTTCCTTTGACATCAACTGGCTTGCAAGCTGAGATTTCCATCTGCCTCTCTCCTTTGCATTTAGGAAAAATAACCGGAACATTTTTGTGCACATAAAGCTCCCGAGCCCTAGAAGGTGAACTCGTTGCACCGTTAAAGATTCATTTGAGACTCAGTTACCTTCACTTTGTTCGTGCATGTAAGGTTGAATGCGGTTGGATGGGTGAGACACTTAGAACTGACGGAAAAGAGGACAGAAGGAAGATTTTCACGCGCAGAGCTGAGACGCTTTTCTCAAGGTGTTGTGGTCAATAAAAGAATCCATGTTTTAATGGTGGCTGGTAAGGGCTACTTAGATACCAGTTACTGGGTGAAGTGCTATCAGCAGGTGAAGTCATTTTGTGAATTATTTCACGGCACCAACATGCTCACGCTGGGGTGGGGGGAGAAAAAAACCAGATTGCTTCTGATGCTGTTTGTTTAAACAAAATGACTCACTTTAAATATCGTTGCTTTATTTTGTAAATACTTTAGGCAAGTGCATTGCTGTCCAGAAATACACATTTATACTTGTGTTTGATGAGGTTTGAAATCTCAAACCTCATCAGTATCAATATGATCAGTTTGTGGCTGCTATTTCCCATCCATGTTTCCAGGTTCTATATTTTGTTTCTTAACTTTTTCGGTTAGGACCAGTCTGACTTTTTATAACCAATAAATATCCCCACTTCTTAGGAATTTGTAGCTGAACTGTAACGACATGGCCCAAGATTTATGGGGTCCCATTTAAGAGTAGGCAGTGATTTTTTTTTTTTTTTTTTTTGAAAAACAGGGACGAGAGTTTAGCTCTCTGTTCTCATAAACTGTGCTGAAGAGCCAAATGATAGTTTGTTGACTGAATATGTCAGGCATCCTGCCACATGTGGTTCAGATGATGAGACAGAGGAATGAAAGATTCAGGGCAGGGACAGTTCTGACAGATGTCAGCTTCTACAAGTTTTACAGTTTCAGGGTTATTTACATTTATAACCATGATGGCTTACATGTGCATATGGTTTTATGATTTTTTGAGATTATGAAAGGTATACATGATCAGTGCCGAAAATAAAAAGGGAAAAAGAAAGCCATTGATATCCGCCTCGCAGATATAACTGATGTTTATATTTTATCAGTCCCGCTGGTTTCTTTTTCAGGCATACAGTATACAAGCTGTAATACAATGTGGATCACGTTGCACATAATGTAGTGTGATGTGCCTCTTCAAACAACATATGTATTATTCCACATCATTAGGTATTACTTTTACTGGGTACGTAGTAGCCTGTCCTACAGATGTTATCATAATGTATTTAACACCATTTAATACCCTGTGATCAGTTGTTCAGGTTACCTTCACTTCTAACTGTGCCAGATTTTGCTGCTGTGGCGTCTTCGGAGTCAGTTGCATGTGGGCTGCTTTAGGGTTAAAGCACTTTCCAATGGCGCCTCGCATTTGATTGGCACGGTGGCCCCCAGAGGCAGGGAGGCCACTGTGTCACAAACGAAGAGACTGAGGCTCAGAAGGATTAAAGTGAGTGTTTTAAGACGTCACCCTTCAGTATAGGACACAGACAAATGCCAGAGGATTCTGGAGGCAGCGTGACGGAAGACCGGGCTGTTTTTTCACCTCAGTGGCAGTGATTCCTTCATTTTTTCAACAGACGTCTTAAGCGCTGAGCGTCCGTCAGGCTTGGTGAATGAGACAGACCCTCGTGCACTGCTGCGTGAGGAAACCAGGTTGCTTCTTAGGTAATATGGGGAGTATCTGTGCTCATGTTGGGGGTCGGAGGAAAGGCTTGTTCGCCCAGCCACAGCAGAGAGCAAGCTCAGAGGATTGTCTTTGTTCTGGGAGTGACAGGGTGCTTTAACAGTCAAGTTAAGGGTCGTCTCCTTTCATGGTGGTTGGTCCCATGTCTCATGCTGCTGAGAGAACTGGACTTGTCGCCGAGAAGTGTTTAGGTACAGTGGGACAAGTGAAGGCAGAGGAAAGCGTCATTTAAATATAGCCCTTTGAAAAAATTGCTTAACTCTGACACCTAGAAGTATTTGCTGAACAAAATGTTATGTGAGGGCTTCCCTGGTGGCGCAGTGGTTGAGAGTTCGCCTGCCGATGCAGGGGACACGGGTTCGTGCCCCGGTCCGGGAAGATCCCACGTGCCGCGGAGCGGCTGGGCCCGTGAGCCATGGCCGCTGAGCCTGCGCGTCCGGAGCCTGTGCTCCGCAACGGGAGAGGCCACAGCGGGGAGAGGCCCGCGTACCGCAAAAAAAAAAAAAAAAAAAAATGTTATGTGAATCAAGACAAGATGCCATTTTTCACAATTAAATTGGAAAAAACGTAAATAAAAATGTGCAGTGTATTCAGGGATGGGCTGAAACTGGTATATTTTCATATGATGCTGCTATACTGTGAATTGCTGTCCATCCTGTGACCATATGCGTGCAGATGTAAAAAATGTTAAAATTCTTTGATTCAGGAATCTCACTCAGAAAATGTATTTTCTAGAGAAAACACAAAATAGAGAAGAAGCTATATACATTGCAGAGTCACTTATCATGGTGCAAAATAGAAACAAGCCTAAACATCCAACAGGAGTGAAATAGTTTAGGAAACAACGCTCCATCTGTGTCACCAAACACAGTCAGTGTCCGAAGACCTGCGAAACTGTCGGCATGGTAATGAAATGAAGAAGCAAATTAAGACACTAAATGGCATGTACATTACAGCTACAGTTATGTAATGCGGAAAAAATGCTTGACAAGAATACTCGAAAGCGGCAGTAATGTTGCCTTAGTGGTGAAGATCAAAGTAGTTCCTGTTTTCCTTGTCTGTGTTTTAAATTTTTATATAATACAGTTATATTACTTTTTAAGACTAATGTCTTTGTTTTATAAAAATGGTATATACTTCTCTTTAAACACTAAGCGATACAAGAAAGCAAAATAAAAGATGACACATCACCTCCTATCCTCCATCTCCGAAAACAAGCAGTCTGACATTTGGTGAATGTCCTTCCAGAAATCTCTTTTTGCATCTATTAAAAGAGAGAGTAGCGGGTACCCAGATATTAAAGGGCAAATAATTTTAAATCAAAATGGGTTTGTCTAATATAGCGTCAGTAAATACCATCTGTGAAGAGCTAGATAGTAACTATTTTGGGCTTTGCCGTCTGTAGTCTGTCTCAGCTCCTCTCCTCTGCCATTGTTGAAAGGCAGCTACAGACGATATATAAGTAACGAGTGTGGCTGTGTCCCAGTAAAGCTTTCTTGCTCTTCATTCTTTGTTTAGATCCATGTTTCCACCTGGCATCATTTCCTTCTGCCTGAGGATGTCTGTAAACCTTTCTCATAGTGGCAGTCTGCTGGAGGTGAATTCTTGGAGCGTTTATATGTCCAAAAATTCTTCATTGCTCATTGACATTGAAAGATATTTTCACTGGGTATAGAATTCTAGACTGACAGGTTTTTTTCCTGTCTACTTTATAGATTTTGCTCCACTGTCTTCTTGTCTGTATTGTTTCCAATAAGAATTCTGCTGTCATTCTTACTTTTTCATTCCTTTCTCTGTAAATGTGTCTTTTTTCCTCTGGCTACGTATAAGACTCTTTCTCAAAGTTTTCGAGAAATTTGGTTATGATGAGTCTTGGTGTAGTTTCCTTCATGTTTCTTGAACTTGGTTTCATTGAACATCTTGGATCTGTGCGTTCATAGTTTGCGTTAAATTTGCAAATATTTTGGCCGTTATTTCTTCAAATATGTTTTCTCTTTTCCTCCCTTTCAGAAACTCCAGTTACACCTATATAAGGTTGCTTGGAATTGTCCCACAGCTCACTAATGCTCCTTCTTTTCTTCCTTCCTTTTTGGATCCATTTTGGACAGTTGCTGTAAGTATGTGTTCAGGTTCACTAATCTTTTCTTCTGGAGTGTCTAATCTGCTGTTATTCCCATCCAGTGTGTTTTTCATTTTAGATTTTGTAGTTTTCATCCCTGGACGTTCGATTTATGTCTTTATTTCCATATTCTACAGTTCTAACTAGCTTTCTGAACATCTGAAAAAGTTAGGATGACTGTTTTTGTGTTCTTGTCTAATTCTGACGTCTGAGTTCGTTCTGGGTTGTTTGCAAGTGGTTGTTTCTTATCGTAAAGGGTCATATTTTCCTGCCTTTTTCATGCCTGGTAATCGTCGGTGGGATGCCTGGCGTTGTGAGTTTTAACTTGTTGGGTGCACGGTGCTTTTGCCTTCTAATAAATATTCTTGAGCTTTGTTCTGAAATGCAGTTAACTTTCTTGAAATAACCTGATTCCTTTGGGTCTTGCTTTTACAATTTATTGGGTAGAATCAGAGCAGTGTTCATCCTGGGGCTGATTATTCTCCCCCGAGGCAAGACCTGAGTGCTGTCCCTGATGCTCCGTGAATTAGGAGGTTTTCCGTGTGCCTGTTGGGAAAAGGTGTATCTCCGGCCCTGTAGAAGCATCTTGACTGTTCCCACATCTTTCCTCAGTGTGGTGTAGTTTCCTCACGTGAATGTGCCGGCAGTACTCTGTGGATACTCGAGGAGGACCACCAGAGTCCTTTTTCTGTGCTGCGTCCTCTTCTGTCCTGCAAACTTTGCCTGCCCTGGTCTCCTGGGTCCACAGCTGCATCTCTTCAGTGAGGGAAGCATTCTCTGCCTGCGTACCCTGCTGGGTGCCGTGACCTGGAAATGCTCAAGTAAGCTAGGGCCGTCGTGGCATTCACCACGTTTCACCACGTTTGTTTCCCATCTGTCATAGGTCACTCTGCTTGACTATCCAGTGTCTTAAACTGTTGTTTCATATACTTTGTCTACTTTTTCTTTTTTGTTTGCTTTAGGTGGGGAAATAAATCTTGTCCCTGTTACTCATTCTGTCTTGCTTAGAAACAGAAGTGCTTAGGTGTTGGGGTTTTTTTAAATTATTTTTAAGTGAATAATTTAAATTTAAGATATTACAGTGTCAAGTAATTGGTTTCCCCTAAACTGCCTGATGATTATTGAACTTTTGCTTTATTTCCAAATGTTTCTCATCGTGTAAACTGGAGCATACATGAAAAGAAGGTACATGAAGACACGACCTGCATATCTCAGCGAAAAGAATAAAAAAGCTTCTTACAAATGGGTCGCAAGGAAACCCTGGTGTATACGGCAACAAGGTTGATATGGCGAGTAGACATGCATTCTCTGTGCCCAACACTGTGAAGAAGTAAATTTGGTTTTCTGAGTTATCCTTTTATCTTCTTTGTTTTCTTTAAGTAGGCTAGGGTTTGTAAGGTTCATCTATGAAGTAAAAAGTTTATCATCACAGCATTTTGCCCCATGGTTCAGTTTTCTGCAGTAGGGAAACCCCAGAAGTGCACATTGTCTTTTCACTGGAGTCCAGGTTGGGGCGTTGGCTTCCTCACCTTGGATAGAAACCCTCTCGGGGTTGTTGACGATGGGGTGCGTCAACGCCTCACCAGCACAGATGCCAGCGCCCGGTAGGCACTTGATAAACGATGGCTTTTAGGGGATTGTCCTTGCTCATGTCATTGAAAATGGGCCTCTGTGTCAGTTAGGCTCGTAGCCCACCTTGGAGTGAATCATACCTTTGCAGTATCTCTAGGCAACCGTTGCTGAAAGCAGGCCTTAATGATTTCTCCATTTGTGAATCATACTTCCTATTTATTTTTCTTTTTCTTGGCTTCTCTGACTAAGGTCTCTTAATATAGTTTTGAGTAGAAGTTGTGATGATGGGCAGTCTTGTCTTGTTCCTAAATTTAAAGGAAAAGCTTTCAGTATTGTACTAATGGTTTACTGTGAGTTCTATAGATTGTTTTGTGGATGTCCATTTCCCTCCAGAATGAAAGTCATTTTTGAGATTACAACGTTTTGTCTTCAGTGAGGCCATGTTCACATTTGTACTTGTAAGGACATATTTAGGAAATACGTGTGAGCAAGACAAATCAGATAATCTTCTGAGTAAATCAGATGTTACACAGCTGAACAGTGGTCTACAGTTAATCACATGCAAGTTGGCAGTTAGGTTTTCCGCTCGTTAGGTGAACGCTGAAAGTTGTGCTTTCTAATTAAGGCCGAGCTTGAATTGCCGGGAGCAGCCACACGTGACTTGTCTAAATCCGAGGGCATGTAAGCCTGTAGGGTTTTCTAAGAGTTGGTTCTCTAAATAAAAGTGTTTTTGTTTCTCACACATTTTACATTTTCAATGACCTGCACGCCTTGTCACTAATTAGCGTGTTGTGATAGGTAATGTAATGTATATCTGCAAACTCCACTGGGTATAAGTGGAGTTCTCACCTCTTAATTAGTTCCTTGAACACTGTTCTTGTCATTCCCAGGGAGGCCTAGTGTCCCTTGAACAGAAAACTGCTGAGAAATGGGCACGGAACGTGTCTTATGAGCCTGTGGTGTAGATGGGCCTGCAGTGTCCTGTGACTGCAGGGCCCTTGACAAAGTGGAGTGCCTTGTGCAGTGGGCTCTGCCTCTTTGCTGGAATTCTTACATCCATGGTAACTGAGGTATCTTGAGATCATGGTTCCTCACAGGTGGTCTTTCCGAATGTCCGTGTACGTGCTCAGTACAGACCGGTTTCTTTTTTCCTTTCCGGCTGAATGAATCAGCAGGGCTGGGACTAAGTGAGGCAGGAGACCCTGCCTGGGGGCAACGTTTAAGGAAGTGCTCACTCTCAGGTTTGTGCAAGTGTTATGTACTGGATTGTGTCCCCCACAGTCCATACGTTGGGGCTCAGCCCTTAGGTACTGTCTGTATTTGGAGGTACGGACTGTATTTGGAACTGTATTTTGAAGGTACGGACTGTATTTGGAATTAAGGCCTATAGAAAGGATGAAAGTAAAACAAGACTGATAGGGTGGGCTTTGATCCACTCTGACTGGTGTCTTCTTAGAACAGAAGATATGGACACAGAGATGCCAGAGGGGCTCGTGCATCCAGAGGGGTGCCTGTGAGAAGAGGCAGCGAGAAGGTGGCCATCTGCAAGCCAAGGAGAGGGGCCTCAGAACAAAGCAGACCCTGCTGACCCCTTGAACTTGCACATCCGACCTCCAGCTCTGTGAGAAGAAGATAAGTTTTTGTTGTTAAGCTGCCCAGCGTGTGGTGTTTCCTTATGGCAATCCTAGCAAACCAATACGGCAGGTGCCAGCACTGCACCGCACAGCCCTGGAAGTGACTGCCTCCTCAGATTAGTCCTCAGCACGGCTCCTAGCTCACCCCAGGCTCTGGGCCTGTATTTTAGATGGACACACATTTCCTTAGTCGAGCAGAAGGTGATGGACGGGGTGGTTGTTGAAGAGCAGTGTGGGCCCAGCAGTCTCTCCTTCACGCACTCACGGAACGTTCTGCTAACTGCATCTAAGTCTCTGAGACGCAGCAGTGTCTGATGGGTTTAGACTAAGCCTGCAGCTCAGCCTCTTCCCTGAAGAGCCAAGAGGCTGCTTCTCTGTGAGAGTCCCCAGCGGACTAAAGAACCACTGTTAACACCAGGTTCACGTCTCCCATGGCACATTCCTTCCAGGATGAAATGCTTAAAGATATATTGGATGTAAATTTCCTGTTAAGAGAAGATGAAAGACCTCAGAATAAAAGGTCCAAGAGAATACCCAAGAACCAAGAGAAGGGAAAACTGACATCTAGGTGTATCACAGTGCCATTTAAGCACATCAAAGGGAAGGTTCTAAAATACTACAGGAAGCGAAAAGGAGAACACGTGTAAAGGAGCAGTGATCATACTGACCTCAGATTTTTCAACAGCAACACCAACTATAAAAAGACAATGGAGGACTGTTTCAATGTGTTAAAGGAAAACAACTTAGAGAACACAGAATTTCATACCCAGCTCAAATTTTAAAATAAGAGGGCTAGATAAACATATTCTCTTTATACAGGCCTCAACATAATGACGACAGTAGACGTGAAGGAACTAAACTTACCAGTAAAAAAGACAAAGGTTGATAGATTGAATATAACTCTATATACCACTCATGAGGGGTATATAAAACGTTCAGACTTTAAGAGGAAGTGGGTGGAATGAGCATACTAGGAAAATACCAACCCAAAGAAAACTGGGTTAGCCATATTCATGTATAAAATAGACTCTAACAGAAACTATTGTTAGCGATAGAAGGATCACTACATAATCAATAAAACACAGTGTATTAACGTAAACAAAATATAATGGCATATAAGTGAAAGTTAAAATATAACAGTAATTTTGGATCTTAAGAACACATAGTGGTGAAGTTTCTGTTTTAAGAAATTAGGGGAAAAAAACACCTTAAAGCAAAGAAAAGATAAAATCACAGTAGAAATTAGCAAAATACAAAACAAAAATACAATAAGGATAAAGCCGTAAGTTGGTTCTTTAAAATAAAAGAGTTGGTTAAAGAAAGGTGAGATACATGTGAATAATATTATTAAGGAAAATGAAAAGTACAGAAAAATTAGAGATTAAAAAGTTAATAAAACATGATGTCTGTAGGTATATAGTTTTGAAAACCTGGACAAGATGCACATAACTTCAAAAAAATCATAGCTTAAATAAGCGAAACGCTTGAATAATTCTATAACTTCAAAAGCCATAAAAGCAGTGGTTGAAATCTTCCCATAAAGAAAACCCCCCGACTCAGTTTTAATAGTTGATTTCTTCTGTTTCTGAAACACATCCCAATTTCACATTAACTTTTCCAGAAAATAGAGAAGATGAGGCATACTCTCTATCCCGCTCATTCTGTGAGGCCGCCATAGCCTTGATGCGGGATTCAGATAGACATACCCTGACCGTTGCAAGTCTGTTTCACTCGTTAAAATAGATGAAAAGTATTCTAAATACAGTAGCAAATTAAACCTGACACCGTAGAGGGAAGATAGGTTTACTTCAGGTGAGCAAGAAGCATCATGTTAGAGAGCTCCTGGATCTCTGGTAGCCGTTTAGAGAGACGTTGAGCAGCGCTAGTGATTTAGGGAAATGTCACATCAGGGACGTTCCATGATGGGCACCTTCAGTGGACCGAGACCAAGGAGTCTGACCGTGCCAGCTAGCGGGAAGAGGCGGAGGATCATCGCATATTGCCCACGGGAGCGCCAGTGTGAGGGCCTTGGGCGAGAATTTAGCACTGTGTACTGCAGCTGAATGTTCCCCTAGGTATATACCCACCAAGAGAAATTTTGCAGAAATACAAGACATACCAAAGAATGTTTTCTGCAGTGCTGTTCACAATATCAAAAAATGTGGAAGCAATTCACATGCCTATCAACAGCAGGGATACTGTGTGATACTGAGCAAACTGTGCTCTGGTAAACAACAGAATATTATACCATAGTTGCGGCACTTGATCTGCAGTGATGTGCAACAGTACAGATGAGTGTCAGCAATGTAACTGTAAAACGTTACTCCGCAGGATCACATCTTGTCTAATTTTTTTCATAAAATGAAATACAGCTGAAATCTAAAATACATTTTGGAAAATCATATAGATGGAATAAGGCTGTTTTTAAAAGAAAGCCAAGTGAGTAATGAACGTAGTAATCAGGAGGAAGATGACCTCAGCAAATAGATTGGGGCCTGTGGGGCTTATGTGGATGGGTGTGAGTTCTAGCTTTTGTTTAGGTGATGGGTTCATAGTTATTTTCATTCAGAGTATGACATGGTCCCATGATGAGTGTGTTAGGAACCAAGGATTATGATTATAGATACATTTCTGTGTGCCAGACTTCCAAAAGCACAACACATACACATATTGTGTTAGGGTTCTCCAGAGAGAGAGATACATATATATAGATATATAGATATAAAGTTATATATATGATGATATATATATAATTATGTCTATATACAATTATATACGTGTATGAGATACATGTATGTATGAGATATGTGTGTATGTGTATACACACATCATACTCATCACCCCAAATCCGTGGTTTACATTATGGTTAACTCTTGGTGAACCTATATGTTTGGACAAATGTATAATGATCTATATCCACCATACAGAGTTGTTTGAGTGCCCTAAAAATCCTCCATGCTCCCCCATTTATCCATTCCTATCTCAAAACCCCTGGAGTCCACTGTCTTTTTACTGCCTCCATAGTTGTGCCTTTCCAATAAGTCGTATAGTTGAATCGTATAATACGTAGCCTTTTCAGATTGATTTCTTCACTTAGTAACATGCATTCAAGTTTACTCCGTGTCTTCTCGTGATATGATAGCTCATTTCTTTTTGGTGCTGAATAATATTCCGTTATCCAAGTGTACCAGTTTATATATCCTTTCTCCTACTAAAGAATCTTGGTTGCTTCCAGGTTTGGGCAGTTATGAATAGAGCTGCTGTAAACATCCGTGTGCAAGTTTTTGCATGGATATAAGCTTTCATCTCCTTTGGGCAATTACCAAAGAATGTGACTGCTGATTGTATGGTAAGAGTGTGTTCAGTTTTGTAAGGAAAACTGCCAGACTGTGTCCCAAGGTGGCTGTACTGTTTTGCATTCCCAACGGCAATGAGTGAGAGTTCCCGTTGCTCCACATTCTCACTGGTATCTGGTTTTTGTCAGTGTTCAGGATTTTGGCCATTTCTAGTAGGTGTGTAGTGGTGTCTCATTATTTTAATTTGCATTTCCTTGATGACATATGATAAGGAGCATCTTTTCATATGCTTATTTTCCGTCTGTTTGTCTTCTTTGGGAAGGTGTCTCTTCAGGTCTTTGGCCTGTTTTTTAATCAGGTTTCTTTGTTTTCTTACTATTGAGTTTTAAGAGTTCTTTATATATTTTAGATCAGTCCTTTAGCAAATGTCTATTGCAAATGTTTTCTTAGTCTGTGGATTGTCTTATTTTGTTGACATTATCTTTCTCAGAGCAGAAGTTTTTAATTTACGGAAGATCAGTTTATCAGTTATTTCTTTCACAAGATTGTGCCTTTGGTGTTTTATCTAAAAGGTCATCACCATACCCAAGGTTATCTAGGTTTTCTCCATTATATAGTTTTATGATTTACATTTAGGTCTAAGATCCATTTGGAGTTAATTTTTGAGAAGGGCATAAGGTCTGTGTCTGGATTTTTTTTTTTTTTTTTTTTTGCAAGTGGATGTTCAGCTGTTCCAGTACCATCTGTTGAAAAGACAGTCTTTTCTTCATTGTACTGCCTTTGTTCCTTTGTTAAAGATTGATTGACTATACTTATGTGAGACTATTTCTGGGTACTGTATCCTGTTCCGTTAATCTATTTGTCTACTTTTTCACCAATACCACACTTTTTTAAAAAATTAATTAATTAATTAATTTATGTTTGGCTGCCTCGGGTCTTTGTTGCTGCGCACAGGCTTTCTCTAGTTGCGGCGAGCGGGGGCTACTCTGTGTTGTGGTGCGCGGGCTTCTCATTGCGGTGGCTTCTCTCATTGCGGAGCACAGGCTCTAGGCACGCGGGCTTCAGTAGTTATAGCACGCGGGCTCAGTAGTTGTGACACGCGGGCTCTAGAGCGCAGGCTCAGTAGTTGTGGTGCATGAGCTTAGTTCCTCCGCGGTATGTGGGATCTTCCCGGACCAGAGCTCAAACCCGTGTCCCCTGCACTGGCAGGTGGATTCTTAACCACTGTGCCACCAGGGAAGCCCCTTTTTCCATAGATAGATAGATAGATAGATAGATAGATATGTGTGTGTGTGTATATATATATATATATACACACAGACACACACACACACACACACATATATATACACACACACACAGCAGGTTCTTATTAGTCATCCATTTTATACATATTAGTGTATATATGTCAATCCCAATCTCCCAATTCATCCCACCACCACACACACCCCCCACCTTTCCCCCCTTGGTGTCCATACGTTTGTTCTCTACATCTGTGTCTCTATTTCTGCCTTGCAAACCGGTTCATCTGTACCATTTTTCGAGATTCCACATATATGCATTAATATATGGTATTTGTTTTTCTCTTTCTGACTTACTTCACTCTGTATAACAGTCTCTAGGCAACCCAAATGCTCGTCGACAGACAAATGGGTAAAGAAGATGTAGTACATATATACAGTGGAATATTACTCAGCCATAAAAAGGAACGAAATTGGGTCATTTGTAGAGACGTGGTTGGACCTAGGGCATACCACACTATCTTGATTACCATGGCAGTATAGTTAAGTCTTGAAGTTGGACAGCGTTAAGTCCTCCAACTTGGTTTTTCTCCTTCAGTGTTGTGTTGGCTATTCTGGGTCTTTCGCCCCTCTGTATAAACCGTAGCATCAGTTTACTGATAACCACAAAATAGCTTGCTGGTATTTTGATTGGGATTGCACTGATTCTCTAGATCACTTTGGGAAGAACTAACATCTTGACAGTATTGAGTCTTCCTATCCTTAAGCATAGAATATCTGTCCATTTATTTAGTTCATTGATTTTGTTTATCAGTTTTGTAGTTTCCCTTGTATAGATCTTGTACAGGTATTGTTAGATTTATACCTAAGTGTTTCATGTGGGGGCTGCTAATGTAAATGTATTGTGGTTTTAAGTTTAAATGTCACTTGTTTATAGCTGGCAGTTGGGAAAGCGATTGCCTTGTGTATATTCACCTTGTATCCTGCAGTCTTGCAATAATTAGTTCCAGGGAGTTTCTTGGTCAGTTGGTTTGGATAGTCTACGTAGACGATCGTGTCATCTATGAAAAGACCAGTTTCGTGTCTTGCTTATCAATCTGCATACCTTGTATTTCCTCCTCTTGTCTTCCTACGTTAGCTAGCACTTCCTGTTCAGGGCTGAGAAGGAATGGTCAGAGGGGGTTCTTGCCTTATTCCTAGTGCCTTTTTCTTAGTGGGAAAGTTTCAGGTTTCTCGCCATTATGTATGATATTAGCTGTAGACTTTTTTTGTAGATACTCTTTATCAAATTGAGGGAAGTTCTTCTCTATGCCTCGTTTACTGAGCATTTTTATCATGAATCGGTGTTGGATTTTTTCATGCTTTTTCTGCATCAGTTATGACCATGTGATTTTTGTTTTTCAGCATGTTGATTTAATGGATTACATTAGTTTTCAGATGTTGAAGCCAGCCTTGCATACCTGGTATAAATCCCACTTGGTTTTGGTGTATAAATATTTTTTAATACATTATTGGTTTTGATTTGCTAATATTTTCTTGTGGATTTTTACATCTGTGTTCATGGACAGTATCGGTCTGTAGTTTTCTTTTCTTGTAATGTCTTTGTCTGGTTTTGGTATTTAGGTAATACTGGACTCATAGAATGAATTAGGAAGTATTCCCTCTGCCTTTATCCTCTGAAAGAGATGATAGAGTTTTGGTATAATTTTTCCCTTAAATGTTTGGTAGAATTCACCAGTGAATCTATCTGGGCCTGGTGCTTTCTGTTTTGGAAAATTAATGATTTATTGATGAAATTTCTTTACAAGATACAGGCCTTTTCACATTGTCTGTTTCTTCTTGTGTGAGTTTTGGCAGATTGTGTCCTTCAAAGAATTGGTCCATTTCATCTAGGTTATCACATTGTGGACGTAGAGTTGTTCATAATATTCCTTTATCATTTTAATGTCCATGGGATCTATAGTGATGCCCCGTCTCTCACTTCTGAAATAAGTAATTTGTGCCCTCTATCTTTAATTCTTAGCTTGGCTGGAGGCTTATCAGTTTTATTGATCTTTGCCGAGAACCAGCTTTTGATGTTGTTCATTTCTCTCGATTTGTGCTATTATTCTTCTGTTTACTTTGGTTTTAATTTGCTGTTTGTTTCTAGTTTCCTAAGGTGTAAACTTACATTATTGGTTTTAGATCTCTCTTCTTTTCTAATGTATGCGTTCATTGGTATAAATTTCCCCCAAGCACTGCTTTCACTGCATCCAACAAATTTTGGTAAGTTGTGTTTCATTTTCATATAGTTCAAAATGTTTTAAAATTGGGCTTCCCTGGTGGCGCAGTGGTTGAGAGTCCATGCAGGGGACACAGGTTGGTGCCCTGGTCCAGGAAGATCCCACATGCCGCGGAGCGGCTGGGCCCGTGAGCCATGGCCGCTGAGCCTGCGCGTCCGGAGCCTGTGCTCCGCAACCGGAGAGGCCACAACGGTGAGAGGCCCACGTAACGCAAAAAAAAAAAAAAATTAAAATTTATCTTGAAATCTCTTCTTTGACCCATGTATTAGTTAGAAGTGTGTTTACTCTTCAAATATTTGGGGGGTTTTCAGTTTTCCTTCTGTTATTGATTTCTAGTTTAATTCCATTATAGTCTGAGAACTGACATTGTATGATTTCTATTTTAAATTTGTTAAGGTGTGTTTTATGGCTCAGAATGTGATCTGTCTTGGTGAGTGTTCCATGGGAGTTTGTGAAGAATGTGTATTCTGCTGTTGTTGGATAAAGTAGTCTCTAAATGTCAATTATCACCAGCTGAGTGGTAGTGTTGTGTTAAACTATATCCTTACTGATATTCTCCAGGAGTGAAATTACCATTGGATATGTGTTCAGCTTTAGTAGGTACTGCCAATCATTTTCCCAAAAAATTGTAACATAAAGATAGGAGAATTCTTTTTTGTGCCAGTATTTGGTGTTGTCAGTATTTTTTAGTTTTAGCTATTTTATTGCTGTGCAAGAGTATCCTGTGGTTTTAATTTTTCTCATGAGTAATGATATTGAGCATCTTTTCATAAGCCTATTGATCATTCTTATATAATCTTTTTTACCTGTCTAAAAAACCCTTGCGTACTCTAAGATCCTGTGGTTTTTTTCAATATTTTGGTACTGTCTTTCATGCCTCGGCCTGTAACCCATGTAAAATTTACGTTTGAATATGATGTGATATAGGGAGTCAAATTTCCTTTTTTTCCCTATATGTTTATCCAGTGGTTCCACCAACTTTCTTTTTCCCATTAAATTGCCTATAGGTGCTTTTGTCAAAAATCAATTGATGCTGTATGTGTATGTTTATTTCTGGATTCTCTCTTCTGTTTCCTTGATCCTTGTATTCCTACACGGGTAGTATACTATCATGATTGTTGAAGCGTCACCCTACAAGTTTGAAATGAGATATTGTGTTTCTTGAAGTTCTTTTTTATTATTATGACTATCCTAGGTCCTGTGAATTTCCATACAGATTTTATAATCGACTTGTCAGTAATTAAAACAAAACCCTCCCAAAAAGCCTCTTGGAAATTTGATTGGATTACGTTGATTCCACAGATCATTAGAGGATAATCCAGCATCAGTAATATCTTACAGTTAAGTAATGTGATATGTGCCTCATTTATTTCTTTCTTTAATTTCTGCCAACAGAGTTTTGGGTTTTTTAGTGTAAAAGTCTTGTACGTTGTTTTTAGTTCATTCTAATATATTTTATATTGTTGCTGTCATAAATGGTATTATTTTCTTTACCAGTTTCCAGTTGTTGGCTGGTCTACTTTATAATGGGGTTTTATGTATTAACTTTTTATCACGTGATCTTCCTAAATTGATTTATTCTACTTTTGTACTTTCTTTTGGATTTTCTATGTACACAGTCATTTCATCTGTGCACAGTGTTGAGTAAGATTGGTAAGTGTAGACATCTTTGTCTTGTTCATGACTTCAGGGGAAAAGCATTCAATATTTCACCATTCAGGTTTAATATTTAACTCTTGAGATTTTTAAAATAGGTATCCTTTATCAGAATAAGGAAGTTTCTTTTCATCTCTAGTTTGTTTTTTTGTTTGTTTTAAAAAGTTTTTTTTAATAAATTTATTTATTTATTTTTGGCGGCATTGGGTCTTCATTGCTGCGCACGGGCTTTCTCTAGTTGCGGCGAGTGGGGGCTACTCTTTGTTGCGTTGCGCGGGCTTTTCATTGTGGTGGCTTCTCTTGTTGCGTAGCACAGGCTGTAAGCATGCAGGCTTCAGTAGTTGTGGCACGTGGACTCAGTAGTTGTGGCTCACGGGCTCTAGAGCACAGGCTCAGTAGTTGTGGCTCACAGACTTAGTTGCTCCATGGCATGTGAGATCTTCTCGGACCAGGGCTCAAACCTGTGTCCCCTGCATTGGCAGGAGGATTCTTAACCACTGCGCCACCAGGGAAGTCCCACATCTCTAGTTTGCTGAGAGCTTTTATTGTGAATATATATTGATGAATTTTATCAGATCTTTCTTCTGCATTGACGTTTTCTTTTTCCTTGGTTACTGTAGTGAATTACGGTTTTTAAGTGCTAAATTATTTTTTCACTTTTGTAATAAAAGCAACTTAGTTGTGATTTATTATCTTTGTATGTTGTGGACGTTGATTTGTTAATAGTTTATTGGGGATTTTGTGTCTTTGTTATGAGAGTTATTGACTGGTAATTTTTCTTTTTTCAATGCATTTTCCAGAAATACAGCAGGATCACGATGGGAAGTGTTTCCTCTTTCTGTGTTCTTTGAGAGACTCTTCATCCAATTTCCATTTGTATTGTTTTAATATTTGAAAGAATTTGCCTTTGATCCCTCTGGGCTTGAAATTTCTTTTGGGGAAGGTTTTTAATTGCAGGTTCAAATTCTTCAATTAATATAGCTATTTATGTTTCCTGTTTCTTCTTGAATCAGTTCTTGTATTTTGTATTATTCACTGAATTGCCCTATTTCATCTAAGGTATTCAGTTTATTGGCGAAAGGTGTTCATAATATTCTTATTTTCTTTTTAGTGTCCTTAACATCTGTAGTGATAGAGCCTTTTTCATTCTTGAAAAAGGGTAGTGTTCCCTCTTCCTCCTTTCTTTCTGCCCCCTTCCTCCCTCCCTCCCCTGCCCCCACCCCAGATGGGGATGGGGATGGATCCAGGAAGAGACTTATCCATTTTATTAATGCTTTAAAACAAAGACAACTTTTCCTTTGAATTTTCTCTATTTTTATTTTCCTCTGCTTCTACTTTGTTGATTTTACTCTTTCAAAAATTATCTCCACCTTTTTACCTCACTTAGGCTTAATTTGTTATTTTTCCTAGCTACTTAGAAGAGAGATTACATCTTTGCAGCTCTCCTCCTTGTCACATACTTAAAGCTCGAAATTTCCTGCTAAATACTGCTTTAGCTGCATCCTGCAAGTTTTGATATATTGTACTATTGTTTGCTTAAAATATTTTAAAGATTTCCTCATTTTCTTTTTGATTCATATGTAGTCTCTAAACATATGGATTTTTTCTGATTATCTTTGTATTATTTCTAGTCTAATTCACGTGATCAGACAACCTATTCTGTGTGATTTCTTTCATTTAAGAATTGTTTAGATTTATGTTCTAGCGTGTAATTCTGTTTTGGTAAATGCTCCCTGTGTACTTGGAGGTAGTATGTATTCTATAGTTCATGGATATGTGGTTCTGTATTTTTCATTTAAGTGAAGTCAATAAATTGAGTTCCAACCAAGGTAAACATTCTGTTCTGTTATCTCATCATACCTTCCTGCTGTCTTCTACTTCCTCCAGCTTTCTCTAGCACATTGACTCACTCAAGATAGGTAGCTTTATAATATATGTTTGGGGGCTTAAATTGGTTAGTCATGTACTAGGCCGGTCATCATTTTAAGGATAATGGGGGGAAAAATGCTGTAAATTAAAAGGTATTCTTCATATATTCCAGCAGGTTAAGAGTTGTCTACAAAGACAAATATGCATTTGTTGATTGCCATAGTTGAAAAGAAAGCAGTTTACATGAACTCAGTGTCTCTCCAGACCTGTAGATTAAAGCAATCACAATGTAGGAGCTAACGCAAAGGCACGTTTGCATCCTTGATACCAGGGATCACTCTTTATTCATTTAACCTAGATATTTGTTTGTGTTTGGACATTATTGGATGAATGTAAAGGCCAAAGAAGCTCATGAAACAAATAATTCTCCCTTACCCTTCAAATGGATCAGTGTATGAATAGGAATTTTTTCTGTAGTAGTCTTTGAACAGCCAGTAATCATGGCTTGTCTGTCTGTTCCTTTAGCTGTCCTGTGAAGTACATTAAGACATGGCCTGGCTAGGTGCTCAGTCAACCTATACAGGCTTTATTGATGAAAGGAAGAAGGACTTAAGAATATTTCTTTTCATAAATGGGACCATTGACAGTGTTACTGACTGGAGTGCTTCCTAGGATGATAATGTTACTCAATAAAATCAACTAGTAGTTATAAATTTTCTTTTAAGAAATATTTGACTAAGGATTCATAACTTTAAGAGGAGACCTTGTGATTATACAACACTTAACGGGATATGTTTTATAACCTTTCTGAGCCTCTGGTTTTTTATCCTAATTCCCCTGTTGGAGTAATACCTACCTCTCAGGTTCTTTGATGACACTGTTGCCTTGTTAAAGAGGTGATGTGAGTCATATTCACCACCCTTGACTTGGTGGCTCTCCCAGAGATATTAGTGTTTTTAACTGCTTGCTTACCTACAGTCACGGTGTTCACAGGGGCTGGAGAGAGCAGCCAGGGCCAGGCACTGAGAGACGTGCCTCCAAGTGTGGGAGTTAACAGATGTGCCTCCTGACTGCAAGTGAGGTTTCTGCTACAAACTCATCAGATCTCTTACATCTCAATAAGTATGATTATATACAGGCCCCAAATCAAGCTTTCTATGGCATAGAAATTGTCTGTGACCATACTGTGGCCGTCTGTCCAAAATCAGGCATAAAAGAGAAAAAAAACAAGGAATAAAATACAGAAGGAACAAGCACAGAAAAGCTAACAAGATGGCACATTTTGATCCCATCATGTCAATAATTACATTAAATTTAATGCTCTAAGTATACCAGTTATGAAACAGAAATTGTGAGGGGAAAAAATATCAAGACCCAAATGTGTGCTGTCTGAAAGAAACCCACTTTAAATAGGAAGACAGAGCTAAAGGTATAGGAAAGATAAAAGACATATACCACGAAAACACTGATAAAAAGAAACCTGAAGTGACTGTGGTAATATTAGATGACTATTAAAACAAAGAATATTACCAGGGGTAGAGAGATACATTATCTAATGATAAAATGGTTAATTCACCAAGAAGATGAACACTCTTAAATGGCTGTGTGCCCAGCTACAGAATTTATGAAGCAAAAAGAGAAGGGAGAAATAGACAAGTTTACAGTTATAGGAGGACACTTTACCACTCCTTTCTCGGTAAGGGATAAGACAGATTAACCTAACACCAGTAAGGATGTGGATAGCTTGCACAGCATTATCCACCGCCTTGTTGTAATTGACATTTATAGACTACTCCACTTAACAAAAGCCAAATACATGCTCAATTCAAGTACACATGGATCATTTCTAAGGTAGGTCATATTCTGAGCCATAAAACAGTTCTGAATAAATTTTAAAGTATTTAAGTTGTGCAAAATCTTGTTATTGGTATCAAAGATAGATGAAAAGCCAAAATATTTTAAATTAACTCACTGTTCAGAGAAGTCAACATAGGGAAAGCCTACCAGAAGTTCTAGGAGGTAGCTAATGTTGTGCTTTGAGGGAAATTTATAGCATTAAGTATTTATATTAGGGGGAAAAGATCTCAAAACAATGATCTAAGCTTCTTTAAGAAGAAGAGCAAATTGAAGCCAAGGCAAACAGAGGGAAGGAGTGATAAAGGTGAGAACAGAGATGGATGAAATTGAAAACAGAAAAACAATAGAAAGTATCCTTGAATCTAAAGCTAATTCTTCTAAAAATATCAGTAAAACCAATAAATCCCTAGTCGGAGTGAGAAATAAAAGACATAAATTAACAGTGTTAAGAATGAAAGAGGGGACATTGTTACCAGTCCTACCAACTTGTAATGGTAAGGAGTATGTGGCATGAACAGCTGAGCCTGGACATTTGACTACTGAGATGAATGGATGACTTTTTTGAAAGGCTCAAGTACCAAAGCTCACTCAAGAAGAAGTAGAGAGCCTAAATAGTCTTACATCTATTACACTAATTGACAGAGTAGACGTTTTCCCATAAAGGAAAATTCAAGCCCAGATGGCTTCACTGATAAATTCTACCAACAATTTATAGGAGAAATAATATCAGTTCTCCAGAAACTCTTCCAGGAAATACACAAGGAAAGAGCACTTTCCTACTCATTTTATGGTGCCAACATTACCTGATACCACAGCCAGATAAAGTCATTAAAAGAAGATCCCTCATAGACACTGATGCAAAAACCCTCAAGAGTATTAGCAAATTGAAACTATAGTATATAAAAAGGATGATACAACGTGACCAAGTTGTTTATCCCCAGGAATGTAAACCTGTTCAATATTTAAAATCAATCGACTCATCATGTCAGCAGAAAAGAAAATGAAGATAAGCTGTGATCATCTCAACAGATGTATGTAGAGAAATTTCTTAACCTGATTTTTTTTGTAAATGGCACCTCTGAAATACATGCAGCGTACCTAACGGTGATGGACTGATTCCAAAAATCAGAACCCAGGCAAGGGGAGGACACTCCTACTGCACCTGTTCAACTGGGGGTTCTGGCCGGTCCAGTACCTCAAGGAAAAAAGAAAAACCACACACACATTATGGAAAAGGAAGAAATGAAACTGTCTCTGTAGAAGGCATGGTTGTCTACATACAAAAACCAAGAAAAATCTTCAAGAAAACTACGCGACATACAAAACCAACTGTATTTCCGTATACTAACAATGAATATTAGAAATTTTAAAAATATAGTTTCATTTACAATAAAGCAAAAAAGACTTTGAAAGAGATTTCTGTTGATATTTGCAAGATATGTATGTTGAAAATTACGAAACCCTAAATGAAAGAAATAAAATGACTTCTTAGTAACCGGAGAGACATTCTGCGTTCTTGGATTGGAAAACTCAAGTGTTGTTGGGAATTCACTTCTCCCTGTATTGGTCGGTGGGTTTAACTCAATCCCAGTCAAAGTCTCAGCAGGGCTTTTGGTAGAGATTGATTAACTATTCTCCCAATTGTACGGAAAAGTAATAGTTTTATAAGTTTTCCACAGCTATTCCGTCAGTCCGTCACTGGAAAATAGATAACTGCGTGAGAAGGTAGCTGATCATATAATTTCTTCAAGAGAAAGTGGTGAAGTCTGGATTTCAGGCTTTCTCTTAGGTCATATCTCGCAAGAAACAAACTTTAAATTTTTCAAACTAAGGTGGTTTCACCTTTGTGCCCGATAAATCTTTTGGGAAAAAAAATTAAGCAACAGAGCGACTCACTGGACTATTTCCTGTTTTTGATTTTTTTGGTATTTAGTTGACAATTATAATCTGTGTGATTGAGCATCATACAGTCTCAGAATTAAACTAACGTATTCTTCCTCCAAAACTCCCTGCATAGTGGAACATTAGAATTCTTTTGGTTAGTTTTAGAAACATTCTAGAATTTTAAAACAGTTTGCATCTAATATAATGTAGAAAACATGAAATCTACATAATGTATGCAGTGTAACTAATATTAGAAGCATGTTCAAGGAGCAGCCTGTGGGGTTAATAGGGTTTAATTTGCAAGACAAATGAAGGCTTATTTCCTCCTAGGCACTCTGCTCTTAATTCTTTTAGGGCCACTTTTGAAGAATAGTCCATTAATAGATGAGGAGAACCCTTGCTGGGCAGGAGCAGAGCGTGCTAGCAGTGGGATCAGACGGCCTTTGCACTCAGACGGGTGTTTCCCAGAACACAGAGCTGTTTATTAAGATGCAGCGCTTAAGTAGTTCTGTGATGGTTTCCTCACAGGGCCACGAGCTGGGCGGAAGGGATGCACACATGCTTTACCTCTGTGATAGACCGTGATTACAAAAATAAAAATAGACGATCCGAATGCCCACATACACAGAGGGGACGTTTTTAAGGAAGTCAAGATAGATCTACACATGGGAATATTCTGCATTTTAAAAAAAACGTTTTCAAGAATCTTTCTAACAAAGGAAGATCCTCATTGTCGACATCCCACCTGAACTGAAGAACATTTAAATGATTAAAAATAAAAGACTGAAAGGAATACGTTTAGTCAGCAGTGGTTATCTCTGGTCGATGGGATTGCAGGTAACTTATAACTGCCGAAGTGGGAGCCCATAGGAGTTAACAGAGCTGGCTTTAGGGCTTTTCAGCTGGAGACACCCAATGGCATTTGACACATCCCAGTCTGTGAGCTGACCATCGCCTTACTAAATGCCAGTAGCATCCCCTAGTCACTGTGGCAGCCAGCAATGCCTCCACGTTTTCTGAACATCCGTAGGCAAGCACTAGCCCTGACTGGGAACCTTAGGTCAGTCAGTAGCTCCCACGGTTGGCAAGAGAGCATCCGGAAGCAGGTTAACGTGTGACGATGGCCTGTAGAGGAAGTCGAGCTAGCAAAAGCCTGAGGGACGTCTCCAGCTCCATTTTTACTGATGACTTACGGACAGAAAAGGGGGTTTGTAGCCAAGTGGAAACCTGTTAGAAAACCAGGTGACCCTGTCGTGTTTTGTCCTGCCCCTTTCCCCCTGCCCCTGCTCCTGGGGCTGGGGCTGTCTTGGGACCACCCAGGGTTAGGCATCCCCCACTCCAGGGCAGACGTGTGCCGTGGAAGGGCCGGCCCTGGCTGGTCAGGGATCTCCTAGAGAATAGGAAGCTTCATTCAAGGAGGAAAACCAGAGTGAGCAGTTTGGAGAAGTCAGATGTTTAAAACATGAAAAGAAGCGGAACTTTGAGTTGCAGAAGTTTTCAGTTTCACGATCTTGATGTGCCAGCGTCTCTCCTGGGGCTGACAGATCTGGGGGAAGGGTTCAAAGGCAGAGAGCCCGTTTAAGTGGGGCCCTGGCGCACAGACTCGCTGAGAAGGGGGTGGGGCCGGTGTGGGAGCTGAGCCGCCGTCCTCCTCGGGCCTCTCTCCAAGCAGGGGCAGGGCCCGGCCGCCACACTCTACACAGTGGAAACCACCTGCAAGCTCGTGACTGTTCAGTTCCGCGGAAAAGGGCGCCAGCACACTGATTTCTTTCACATTCACACGGGATCATAATGATTTCTTCAGCTTTTAAAAGGACCCCCTTTTTTTTTTTTTTTTTTTTTTTTTTGCGCGGTACACAGGCCTCTCACTGTTGTGGCCTCTCCCGTTGCAGAGCACAGGCTCCGGACACGCAGGCTCAGCGGCCATGGCTCACGGGTCCAGCCACTCCGTGGCATGTGGGATCTTCCCGGACCGGGGCACGAACCCATGTCCCTTGCATCAGCAGGCGGACTCTCAACCACTGCGCCACCAGGGAAGCCCAGAAGGACTCTTGACTTCACCTCTTGGTGGTGCCTTTCTGAGCCTGTGTTCACAGCATCCTCTGTTTCGCCTTAACAACCAGCCCAGATCCTGTGGCGTGCTGCAAATCAAGGCACTGAATACTGGTTATGTCAACTTTTTAGAAATTTAACAGTTCTTAAACCAAAACTTTGACCTTTCATTTATGGATCAATGACCTGGATTGAGGGTTTTTCTCCATCTTTTTCCCAAACCACTCATTCTTTCAGTAGGCATTTGTGGAGCTCTTGGTTTGTCTCATTAATCCCTTCATAACAGAAACATCTATGGTCGGCCTGCAGCATCCCAGGCCTCACTCTACCTGCAGGAGCCCTTGCCTGGGCTCAGGTACTCCTTGTTCAGAAAGGCCTTCCCTGCCCACCCTCTGAAGAGGCTTGTCACACTCCAGACCATCACCATGCTGTGTTCTTCATTCATTTCTGTGGGTTTATGGTGTGTTCCATTGGTCCCCTCTCCCAGAACAAATGCTTTAGGGGGACCATGTCGTTCTCATTCCTCTGTGTCTCTAGCACCTCTAACACTGTCGAGCTCAGGGTGGACATTTGGTAAGTATTCACTGAATGAGCAAATGAATGGATGAGAACAGACAGGGTGTAAGCCTTCAGAGAAGCCAGACAAAGTAATGACGATAAAGCGAATTTCGGTGTGTGGCGAGGACCGTAGCCCACAGTGCCGTGGGGCTCGTGGGCAGGGAGGTAGCCCAGGCCGGGATCCGGGAAGGTCAGTCTGGGGGTATGAAGTTTAAGTGGACACAGCAAGAGACTGGAAGGAAAGGGGGCCGGGGTGGGGACGCCGTGAGAAATGAGGCCCTGCTGCGTAAGGAGTCGCGTGCTTGGGCTCTGCCCGCAAGGCCAGTGGAGCCCCCCGGAAACGCTGAGCGTGGTACCTCCTGCTTCACGTTAGACAGGGTGTCCCTCTTTAACCGCTGGGCTGTCGTCTCCTGATCTATCCAAAGGAAGTAAAACCTTCTGAATAGAGCTGTTGTAAGGATTAAATCAGAAACAAATTAAATCCGCAGCTCTGTTAAGTGCCCCAAGCAGTGCGCTTGGAACGGGGTTAGTGAGCAGGGCCCACCCTCCCTCCTGCTCCCTGGGCTGCGTTCTTTTCAGCGGCTGACTGCAGTGTGTCGTCGTTCTGATTACTTTGTGTAGTTTCACGTCCTATGAAGGCAGAGCCCGGGTCTGTTTCGTCCCCTTGTTCCCAGGCCAGGCAGAAGGCCGGGCAGCGGGACACGCTCCCAGACAACGAACTTGGAGTGAATGGACGCCCTGCGCTCAGGCCGGAGTATTTACTTAGAAAAGTCCTTGTCTGTGCGTTGGCCTTGAAGAGCAACACCATGCAGCTGCTGAGCCAGGCCTTGGAACGCGCGTGTGGCCTCCTCTGGAGGGTTGGCTTCCGCCAGCACCCTGGGCATCTGGACAGTGGTGGTGAAGGGCCCGGCCCCTCTGAGGCCGCTGGCTGGGAGCAGACAGGGCTCTGTGATCAGGCCTGGTGAGGAGGTGTCTGCCCATCTGCACTACAGCCCTTTGTTTTTCAGGCGAGGTGGTCTTCGCAGAAGCAGAGAGGTGCCGGCCGTCGTACTCTGCACTCTCCCTTCCCAAGCCCACTCCATGGCCCAAGTCGCCCTCTCTGCCCCTTCCCCTGGCGAGCCCTCCTCGTCAGGCCGATGCTCTGGGCCAGTGATGGCGCTCTTAACAGCCTGGTGATGGCGTTATGGGACGCCCTCTAGTGGGGAAATTTCCTCCGATGGGGGAATAGCAGCTGCACGTGGCCTCAGGAGCTGTACCCTGAGGTGTGTCCATCTTCTCTCCTCGTTGGGGAGCACCTCCTCCAGGGTGGCCACGGGCAGGGACGGAGCCCGGCCTCACGTGCCCCTCTGGGTTTACCTGGGCTGTGGCAGCCAAGCCCTTTCCCTCCTTCCTTGGCCTTCGCCCCCGCCCGACACTTGTGAACAGTGCTGATCGGACATAACGGGTGTGGAATTTGTAAGTCAGACACGGTTTGGCACTTGTTGGCAAAATCGTGTGAAGAGCCTGGCAGACGGGGGCCTGGCAGCAGTGAGGACAGAGCGCCCTGGGGACTCGGAGAGGGAGCCACGGCGTTTCTCGTGGCCACAGGACTGAGGAGGACTTGGGTGGGCCGTGAAGGAAGAGCAAGTCGTTTCGACCTGGACTTGTGAGGAACTCAGACCTTTATGTTGGCCTCTTCGTTTTGAGCAGTCTGTGTGGTACATAGGCTTAAACTTATGTTTTTAAGAAATGAA